>NW_004955424.1:24322501-24498446 GCF_000276665.1 Chinchilla lanigera
AAGTACATACATATTATATATACACATACATATAAGTTTCAGAGCCTTATATTTGCTATGAATGATAATCTGTTGTCTGTTATGAATGAGAATGTCACAAATGTTTCTTCCCAGTATGCTAGTCTTCCTTTCAACTTTCTCTTTTAATTAGTTGCTTTACATCATATAGAGGTTTATATTTTTTTATTTTACTTGTTTTTAAATTTTTTAGAGATTCTTTTCTCACACCTCCACAATGTCAGTTTTCTGTTTTCATGTGAAAAAACTTTTGCATGTATTGTTTAGTCAAACACTTTAACTTTAGTTTTGTTTCAGATATTCTTAAATGATAGCTTAAAATTTTTTATCCGTAGAACTAAGCCTAACATAAACTCCCCCACTGACAATAAAGTTGCTGCTCTTTGGATTATACCTGCATCTCCCCATTTCCCCAGCCTTTCCAAGAGAAGGCAAAGGCAGAAAGGGGGAATCCATTGAGTACACAGGATTGGTTCCATAGAACACAGTTTGAGAACCACTATTGTTCTCAAATACCTAAAATTTAGAATTAACATTAATCAGTTAGAAGCAGTTGTTCATCCAGAAACTAGGAAACATTTAGTTAATATAGTTAGTTAATATATACACTTACATTAATATTGATATATGGGTATGGTCTTATGTAACATAAATTTATGGACTTCTATGGTTTGATTTAATGTTTAAAAAATAAATCAAACCAGTATACAGCAACAACTTATATTCTGAAAAATAAGGGAACATAAATTATAAATTAATGAAATTCATTTTTTTTCTAATAATAAAATCATACATTTTCAGGAAACAGGAAATGCATCCTATCTCTGAGGAGACAATTCATACATTCCAGACATTCACCTACCCACTCGGTAAATGAGTCATGAGCTCAGACATCAAGCACATAGATTCAGATGCCATGGCACCCACACTGTGGGTGTATCATTTATATCCCAAAATATATACACTGCAGGCACATATGGACCTACACAGAGTAAATCACAAGCTTTGTATCCTTCGACTCTTTCTCTTTAAAGTGTGATGGATCTCATTATTAATTAAAGAATCATTTAGCCTGCATAATTGTCTTCTCCCATACATAATTCCAACCTTTCAGTGTCTCCTCAAGTTGGCTTATTAGACTAAATGCTTTCCTTTGTTTTGGTGATATCATCCATCACAGCTTCTGATGGAGAGACTTAGCAGTGGAGTGAATATGTATGTAAAGTAAACCATTCTTTGTTCCCATCCTAGAATTTACTAGCAGGTAACATTATTTGTAAATTTCTCAGCTCTTTAAAACTAGAAAGAGTAAGATCCAGCACTGTACAGTGGAGGAGATCAGGCTGCCAGTTGGAAGGAATTACCCATTTGGTGTTCTGTGTCTGTTGAGACATGTGAGTATTTCAGGACTTTGGAAAAAACTGATAACAAGACATAAGAATGTCTACAACAGGCAAACTGTCCTTTTGCAGCCAAGCTGAATTCACATCTACCTTCAATTGTTATTGTCTTATAAACTGTAAAATAAAGTACATTTTAAAGATGGCCAATAAATCCTTGAAAAAATGTTCAACATCACTTGCCAGTGAAAAATACAAATTAAAGCAGCACTGAGATACCATCTTATTTTGCAAAGAATGGCTGTCATCAAGAATCAAACAATAACAAATGTGGTCGAGGGTGCAGGGAAAAAAGAAAACCTTCTACACTGGTGGTGGGAATGTAAATTATTTCAAAGACTGTGTAGATCAATGTGGAGATTTCTCCAAAGACTAAAACTACAGATTCCATTTGAGTCAGCTAGACCCCTTTAGAAATCTTCCCAAAAGAGTTAAAACCATCATATTACAGTGCTATATGTATACTCATGCTTCTAGAAGCATAATGTATAGTAGCTAAATCTTAGAAAAAGCCTATGTCCACCAACAGATGAATAGATAAAGAAAATGTGACATTCCTCCACAAAGGAGTACTACTCTGCCGTAAAGAAGTGTAAATTTGAGGCATTTGTACATAAATGGATGCACCTAGAGACCATAATGTGAAAAAAAATAGATACACAAGTTTAAATATCACATGGTTTGTCTTATATGGGGGACTCAGAACATAAAAAAAAAATAAAAGATAGATAAAAGGAAGTAGGAATTTTATTTTTCTTCAAATGGAAAGGGTAACAAGAAATGGAGTGGGGGAGGATGGAAGGGGAAAGGATTTTAAAGGAATGAAAAAAGAAATGGGAATACAGCTTTTTCAAATAGGAAAGGGATTAAGAGTTGGAAGAAGCAGGGAGAGATGGGAGGGAAATAGGACCAAAAAAAATTAAGATATGTTCCATACAAGTACAAACTCCTCACAGTAAATGTAATCATTATGTGTTGCAAGCATGCACTAATAAAATACATTAATAGAATTTTTAAAAATGAAGACCAGGGAAGAATTGTTCTTAATGTACAATAAGTTAGATTAGAACTCATGGGGCAGTCAAAACACTATAAAAACACATGCAAATTTTTATTCTGCACTTTTCAGAAGAGTAACAGGGCTATCATATAAAATGGACTTATTTGAGGAAGCATCTATACTGGTTCAGGAACATCATTTGATAACAAGTTGGATGAGATGAGTAGGTCCCTCAGACCAGCTAGTAAAAAAGGATAGTGATAGGTGAGAAGCATAGAACTATGAATAAATTATTTTCTCTGGCGTTAGCTTCAAAAAATGTTAAAATGTTCTCCCAAATATCCATAGCTTTCCCCTCACTGAAGACCAAATATTCACTTGTTAGATTTAGTAATTTTTTCTAAATCTTGGAAACGCAAATGCACATCAACTGAGGAATGGATAAAAATTTATTTATTTTTTGATCAATTTTGCATACTTACATCTGGTAATCTGAACAACTGATTTGAAGACAACAATATGCAACATAACAACCATTGTTGAATTCCTACCATCTTATTTGGTGAAACTCTGTATCATTTATAATTTTTTTTTTATTCTCTTTAATGGTTTGGTTAATCTTGCATTCTTACATCTGGTAATCTGACCAACTTCAATGAAGATAAAAATATGTAATATAACAACCACTGTAAATCCTTATCATTTTGTTCTGAAACTCTGCATCATTCTTACTGTTTTTGTTTTGCTTTGTTTTTGTCTATGTTGTTGGTATTTTTCTATTGTTCCTTTTTCAATTATCTTTAAAATAAAAAAAAACACTCTAATAACACAATGAAAAAATGTGGTATTTTTATACAATAGAGTATTACTCAGCTATAAAGAAAGATAAACTCGAGGATTTTATAGGTAAATGCATGCAATTAAAGACCATAGTCATAAGTGAAATAAATCAGACCTGCATGTGTAAATGTCATATTGTCTCCCTAATATAAGAACTTGAAAGAGTAAATAAAATCTGAAAGGTACAATAGATATTGTGAAAGGGAAAGGAACTCCTCAAAAGTAAAGAACAACTGGGATGAGGGAAAGGAGAAAAAGAAAAGAAAAAAAAAGAAAAGAAAGAAAGAAAGAAAGAAAGAAAGAAAGAAAGAGAGAGAAAAGAAAGAGGAAAAAATATATACACACAAGAAAGCTAAGATAATTGTACTACTAATTTCTGTTGCTTTATTGAAAGGAACAGTTAATGTTCACTTGTTTGATCAGTCTTACATACCTATATTTGGTTATCTGAGCAATTCATTTGAAGATACCAATATGTAATATAACAATCATTGTTAATTTCCTACCACTTTGTTTTGAAATTCTGTATTGTTTTTATTATTTTTGTGTTGTTTTGTGTATGTCTTTATTTTGTTAGTTTGTTTTTGTTCTTTTCTCTTTAAAGCAGAATTTCCCCTGCTCAGCTTCTCTACAATTTTTACATGTCACACAAAGCGATGCCTCTCTGTGAAAGTCAAGGTGAGTTCTTGAATACTTTGAGCTTCTAACCACAGTGTTAGAATATTCAGATAATGTGAATTGGTAACTTTTTGGAATTGTGTGCAGTCATTATTTAATAGGAATTATTTTAGATTTCTATAACCCATATCTCAGAAAGATGATCCCTATCTCAAATTTGAGAAAGATGTCTTCTATTAAGGGAAACTAATCATTTTTTAAAATTTTAAGCATTAATTAAGTAATGTGTATTCATTGTTGAAAATTCACAAAATATTAAGTGGTAACAAGTGAAAAGTCAGTTTGCTTCTCTCTCTCTCTCTCTCACTTCTCTTTAATATTGTAGCTAGAGCAAGTATGTTGCCAATTGTTTGGCTATCATTTTGAGTAGAGCTTTTAAGAAATCTTCCATCTGCATGTATTTGTATTATATATATTTTTACACATGTATTTATAACATCTGAGCACTTTTTTGCAACTTATTTTTATCACTGAATTTCAATTCTTGTGCACATATAGATACTTTCATTTTCTTAATTGCTATAGAATAATCCATTGTATAAACATATTGTGAGACATTTTTTAAAAACTGTATTATAAAATAACCCTCTTATAATAAGTAATTTGAAGATTTTGAAAAAATACATATAAAGAAATCCATTTCTGGATCATCAGACCATAAATATTGTCCTATGATATTGACATAATCAGGATTTATTCCCTGAATTTTGTTTTGTAAATAAAATGATTCTCTTTTCTCCTCACGTATCCAAATATTTTATATACTCCAAATATAAACAAAATATAACAATTTCACCTTGATAAAATGAATGTCAACAAACAAAGAATGAATTTGCACTCCTATATCATTCCATACACAAAAAAAATGCACTCAAAGAGGATCTTAGAGCTAAGCAGAAGAGCTAAAACTATAAAGATATTATTTTGGGGTTTTTTTCTTGTTTTTTTTTTTTGTTTGTTTGTTTGTTTTTCTTTTGTTTTTGGTCTTCTTGAGACAGGGTCTCACTATGAAGTTCAGGCTGGCCTTGAGCTCACTTTGTAGCCAAGACTGGTCTCAAACTTGCAATGATCCTCTGGTGTCAGCGTTGGGGTTACAAGCATGCACCAGCAGGCCCAGCTACTATAAAGATATTAGAAGAAAATATAAGAGTAAATATTTGAGTACTAAATTTCTTCCACGGTTACTAAAAGCGCAAGTGATAACAACAGATTTACAAGTGGAATTTCCTCTGCATTAAGAACATTTTACTTCAAAAAATTATCTTTAGTATGGTGTTAAAATAAGTAATATACTAACAAGAAATAATTACACACAGTATATATGATTAAGGGAATATATAGAGGATCCATAACCTATAAAGGATGCTTACAAGTCAATATTTAAAATACAAATACTCCAATTAAAAAATGGGCAAAGAATTTAAATAAACATTTTCCAAAGAAGATTTATAGGTTATCAATAAGTATAAAAATATGTCACTGTCATCAGTCTTTATGGAGCAAGGAAATCAGAACCATAATGAGACGTGACCTCATGCCACCAAAATGGCAATAGTCAAAATGATAAGCAATAAGGGAGATGGATGAGGACATGGAGAGTTGGAACCTTCATACACTGCCTATGGGAATATCAAGTACTGCAGCTGCTCTGAAGAACAGTTTTGAGTTTGGGAGTTGCCTATAATTGATATTATCAAATTATACTATTTACAATTTTGTGGGAAAGTAATGCCTCTTGTGATTTTAATTTGCATCTTCATGATGAACAGTATGGTTCTGGTTACTTCTACTCTAAAAATCTGTCTCTTCCTCCCCCTATCTCTTTTTGTTGGGGACATTATTTCAGTTAATCCACAGACAAACTTATTGTTTTATTGTATTTATGTAAGCAACAGCTATTTCATGTGTGTGTTCTAGTTGCTTTAGACACTTTGGTGGATAAAACAGGTAAAGGTTCTTGTCTTCATGAAACTTAATTTCATGAGAGACAGACAATAAATAAATAATAAGTACATAAACAATAAGTAAATCATATACTATTTAAAATATATTAAGTACTATAGAAAAATAAGAACAAGAATGGTCATTTTAAATACAATGGTCAGGGCAGGGCTTATTGACAAAGTGAGGGTTTTTTTTCTTTTAAAGATTAAAAAACTAACAAAACAACAATGAAGACAAAATCAAAACAACACAAAAACAACAAAAATGATACATGACCTAAAAAAATGATAGGAATTAATAGTGGTTGCTACATTATATACTGTTATCTTCAACCAAGTTGCTCAGTCCACCAGACAAGAATGAAGGATTGATCAAACAAAGACAGTAACAAATAATTGGAAATGATGCAGAGCTTCACTGTACAAGATGTTAGGAGGTCAACAATGGTTCTTATACTGCATATTGTTGTTTTAAATCACTCATTCTGATTACCAGATTCAAACATGCAAAATTTGTCAAGAAAGAAGAAAATTATAAGCATTGACTGGTCCTTTCAATAAACCACAGACATCAGCAAAACACCTATTCCAGCTATACTTATATATACATATAAATTTTGTCTTTCATAAAAAAACAAAATAACAAAAACAAATACATAAACAAAACATATAGAGAACAATAAAATGATACAGAATTCCAAAACATGGTGGTAGGATATTAACAATGGTTGTTATATTACCTAATGTCATCTTCAAAATGGTTGCACATATAACCAGATATAGGCATGCAGGATTGATCAAAAAATTACACATTAACAATTCCTTTCAATAAACCAACAAATATTAATAGTACAATTATCCTAGCTATCCTCTGTACATATTTTTTCCTCTTCCTTTCTTTTTCCTCTCCTTCATCCCAGTTGCTCCTTCTTATTTGAGTAGTTTCTTTTCCCTTTCACAATATCTATTGTACCTTTCAGATTTTATTTACTCTTTCAGGTTCTTATAGTAAGGAGGAAATGCAATGTTCACACATGTGAATCTGATTTATTTTACTTATGAGTATGGTCTCTTGTTGCATCCATTTACCTGTAAAAGCCTCGAGTTTATCTTTCTTTATAGCTGAGTAATACTCCACTGTATAAAAATATCATGTCTTTTTTATCCATTCTTCAGTTGATGGACATTTGGGTTGTTTCCAAGATTTAGTTATTATAAATTGCACTGCTATAAACATGAGTGCACAGATATCACTGTGGTCTGATGTTTTCAATTCTTCTGGAAAAATACCCAGGAGGAGAATAGCTGGGTTGAATGATACCTATAATCCTAGTTTACTGAGCAATCTCCAGACTGATTTCCACAGTGGTTGCACCGGTCTGCACTCCCATCAACAGTGCAGAAGAATTTCTTTTTCTCCATAGCCCCTCCAACATTTGCTATTGGTTGAATTCTTGATGATAGCCATTCTTTCTGGGGTGAGATGGAATCTCATTTTAATTTGCATTTCTTGAATGATGACTAATGATGTTGAACCTTTTTTCATGTATTTATTTGCTATTTGTATTTCTTCATTGTGCATTCATCTCAGATGCCCATGTTTGCATTGGGTCTTTGAATTTCAGGGGCCTGATTTTTTAAAATTCTTTATATGTTCTAGACAGGAGTCCTATGTCTGAGGGACAGTTGGTTAAAATTTTTTCCCAATTCATGGGTTTTCTTTTCACCCTGTTGGTGATTTCTTTTGATGTGTAGAAACATTTCAATAAGATGAGATTCCAGTTGTTGATTTTTTGAAGTATTTCCTGTGCAGTTTGGCTTTTGTTCATGAATTCTCTACCACCCCTTTGTCTTCAAGACTTCCACCTAGTTTCTCTTCCATTAGATCTATTGTTTCTGTTTTAATATTTAGATTTTTAAGCCATTGTGACTTTATTTTGGTGCATGGTTATAGGCTTGGGTCTAGTTTTAGTCTTCAGCATGTGGAGAGCCAGTTTTTCCAGCATCGTTTATTAAAGAGGCTATCTCTCTTCCAGTGAATATGTTTGGTCCCTTTGTCAAAGATAAGTTGGCTGAGTCTTTGTGGTTGTGTGTGCATCTTCTAGACGTTCCATTGATTTTAAGGTCTGTTTTCTGCCAATACTATTCTGACAGTAGCTTTGTAGTATAACTTCTAATTGGGGATTGTGATGCCTCCTGCCTTACCTTTGTTGCCCAGGGTTGATTAACTATTCTGGGTCTCTTCTGGTTCCAGATAAATTTTAGGAATGTTTTCTCTAGGGCTGTGAAGTATAGCAATAGTATTTTCATCGGAATTGGATTGAATCTGTATGACAGTTTTGAGAGTATGGCCATTTTCACAGTGTTGTTTCTTCCTGTCCATGAGAAAGGAATATCTTTCCATTATTGTGAAATTCTCTTCAATCTCTTTTTTCAGAGTACTTTAATTTTCACTGTATAGATCTTTTATTTCTTTTATTAGATTAATTCCTAAATATTTCAGTTTTTGGATGCTATTGTGAGAGATATGGTTTTCCTTATTTCTGTCTCAGTATGTTTATTGTTTGTGTATAGGAATACTATTGATTTTTGAGTGTGACTTTGTATCCACGTATGCTGCTGAATTTGCTGATTAATTCTAGGAGTCTTTTCGTGGACTTTTTGGGGTCTTCTATGTAGAGTATCTTGTCATCTGTGAATAAAGATAATTTCACTTCTTCCTTTCCTATCTCTATTTCTTTTATTTCTCTTTCTTTTCTAGTTGCTCTGGTTAGTGTCTCCAGAACTATGTTGAATAGGAGTGATGACAGTTGACATCCTAGTCTTGTTCCTGATTTTAAAGTGAAAGCTTTCAATTTTTGTCCATTTAGTATGATGTTGGCTGTTTGTTTGTCATAGATGGCTCTTATCAGATTGAGGTAAAGTCTATCTATGCCAATTTTCTGTAGGGCTTTTCTCATGAATAAGTGTTGGACTTTATCAAAAGCTTTTTCTGCATCTATTGAGATGGTCATGTGGTTCTTGTCTTTAGCCCTGTTGGTATGGTGTATTATATTGATTCATTTTCATATATTGAACCATCCCTGCATTCCTGATACATTGTCTCCCTGGTGTGAGACATTGAAAGAGTAAATAAGGTCTGTAATGTACAATAGATATTGTGAAATAGGAAGTAATTGTTTAAAAGGAGAAAGGAACTAGGAAGGGGAAAAGGGAAAGAAAGGAAGGGAAAGGGAAAATTGTGTCCCCATTTTATACTCTGTGTAACTACTTTGAAGGTGATGATAAGCAATATATTAACTATAGTTATTCTATTATTTTGTTATGAAATTGTTTTACTTTTTTTCATTAAAAGAAAAGCCTGCTTCTTAAACTAATTGCTATTTTAAATACTAACCCTTTTGCAAAAAATGGTACAGTGTTAAGCAATAACAACTCAGCCTGTCCAAGATTTGGAATCCAGAGACTGGAAAATAACAACTTGGAGAAGAAAAAGAGAGAGAGAAGTAGATCTCTGGGAACCAGGAATGATCTGAAAAGAGAATTAAATTCTATAGAGAAATTGAAGAAACAGAACATAATGTGGAGAAGGGAAGAGACAATCTTCACTTTTGCTCCAGCTCCCTGTCCATGATTCACAGGAAAGGAAGAGCAAATCTGCAAATACACGTTGAAAGCTGAGGACCTCAGAAATGCAGCAGTGGAACAGACTGACAGGCACTGTGAGAGTGGGGAGAGCGTGGGACTCTGACTCCATGTGAGTTCTTCAAGAGGCCACAATGGGTGAGTGACCTGTCCAAGCACCTACCATATCCCCTGAAGAGAATGTTTGCTTGGATGCTGTTCCAAAGAATGGTTGGTTGTGTGAACCCAGGACTCAGCAGCAATGGGACAGCTTCACTTCAGTGTTCCCAGTGCAACCTCTCACAGTGACTTGACAAGAGACAGCCATGGTGGATACCTGAGGCCATGGAGCCATGGTGAGGCTGGAAAGAGATACTCTGAGTTTAAGCTGAAGGACGTGGTGCAGCCTGAATTACTCCAAATTTAAATCACTGCACTGGCAACTTCTCCCTGATACTACTACCAGCTGGTGACTGCCTGCAGCACCTATCTGTGGTCTGTGTGCCTTCTTTATTTGCCAGTGTTGGCAGGGACATACCTTCAAGTGGACATTGCTGTAAAATTGTAGACCCCAGAAGAAAACCATGCAAGTGAAATCACAGAAAGATTTCTTTTGTGTTGTTGTTGCTTTTTTGTTCTGTTTTTTGATTTTTCAGTTGTGGCTTCTTTATTTGGCTTTTTGTTTTTGCTTTTTATTGATATTTTGGGGATTTTGTGTATATTGTTTTTGGCATTTTGTTTTGTTTTAACTGTTAGTGTTATTTTCTTTCTTTCTTTTTTTTTTTCTTCTGTCTTTTCTTCTTCACCAGTTTACTGTGGCTTGGGAAATTTTCCTTTTTCTTCTTCTTTGTTTTTCCTCTTTTTTTGCCCCCAAATCCTTTCTCTTTATTTTTTCCTTCTTTCCCCTTTTAATTTTGTGCCTTCTTTCTCTTGTATTTGTATACCATATATAATTCCTTGTTTTTTACTTCCTCATTTTGTTCACCTTCTGCTATTCAATTGTTTTTTAACTTACCATTGCTTAACTCTATAAGAAATTTTTTACTCCCCAATAGGATTATTTGTGCTATCTGTCTTTCTCAAGTCATATAGTTTAAGGTTTGAAAGTCTGCCCAACCAGTAGTCAATATCTATAATGATGGCTCATTTATTTCTAATATTGTTAATTTATTCTAACTCATTTTCATCAGCTTTGCCAGATAATTTGAACATTTTCATTCTCAGAAGACAATATTTTTCAATAGCTCTTCTATGACATTTTTGTTACAGATTTTCTTTATCTCTGTTATTTTATTACTATTTTCTTTGTTCAATATTTAGGGGAATTAGTCTTTTCCTAACTTACTTATGTGGATGTTCATGAATTTTTCACCTTCATTCTCTTCTGCTTTACTAATTTTTAATTGAAGAATTATAACTGTACATCTATGGGGTGCAATGGGATATTTTGATATATGTATACAATGTGCCATAATTAAATGAAGTTAATTAATACAACATCATTTCACATATTTTGTGGTGAGATATTTGACATTTATTTTCCTCTAATAAAATTTTTCAAGCATCAGTTTAGTAGTACTCTATGATGTTTTGATTTTTGGTATTTTTATTTTCATTGAAACCTAAGTATTTTTGATTTTGCACAATGATTTTTATTTTGACTTAAAAGGATATTTTCAATTTTCTTTTATTTTATGTTATTTTTGAGACAGTGTTTCAATATGTAGTAGTCTAGGCTGGCCTTGAACTCACAGCAATCCTTCTCTATCAGCCTCCCAAGTGCTGGGATTACATGTGTACACCCAACACTTGGCTCCTACTTATTTCAAATGATTGACTTGTAGCTAAACTGTATTTTTGTAAGAGGAACTACAAGAGCAAAGTTAAAAATGTATTAATAAATACTGTATAGTTCAGGATAACTGGTTTTCACAAATGTCTTATAAGTACAAAAATGTGTATTCTGTAGTACTGTTACTTTATATATGCTCATTATATCATACATACTATTGATATTTATAATTTTAATATATTTTATTTGCTTACTTTCTTAGTTAATTATGAGTGGCCTTCAAATGTGTCATTGTGACAATGGCTTTGTTGTGTCTCATAATTGTTCAATTTTTCACTTTACATGATGCAAACTATCACTTAGTGCACACAAGTTTAAAAAGCAACCTGTCATTAAATTACACTCTTTATCCTTTACAGTGGCTGACAATGTTTACTTTTCTTTTGGATTAGTACAGCTGTACTCTTTCTTTGGATTAATATCCTTCTGGTTTATCTTTGTTGTTTTTAACCTATTAAAGTATCTTCATTCTTTTCTCCCATCTTCCTTTGTTTTTTCTTTCTCTCCCCTTTTCCTCAGATTCTTCCTGTTTTTCAGCTCTCTCCTTCTTTCTCATTTCTATAATAGCCCCTCCTCAATTAGGCAGCACTGATCTTTATGAGACCCTAAAGGCCATTGGCATTTACTATAATTATTTATTTATGTGGACTTCTGTCTTCCATCCTAACTTACACGTTTTGCTTGCCTTCAGTCTTCTGTTTTAGTTTTCATTTCCTCTATTGCTTCTTTTTAGCATGCTTAATCATATTTTTCTCTCAATCCTTCCCTTTCTATTTATAAAACAGTTTTATGACCTATTTATATTAACATTAATGATTACCTTATATATTTTAACGTGCAAAGGTAATTTATCAAATCTAAATCAATATCTTTACCTTTGAGCTGAAAATTCCATGGGCTATCGATTATTTTAATGTGAAACATCCACATCATTTCATTTTGGTTTTTGTTTGTTTTATTGGTTTTTCTACTTGATTTTTAACCTCATGAAGAATATGTCACTATGATTTTACGCAGCCAAAGTTTATTTGTATTTATCCACGTAGTACCATTTCTTTGCTCATAATTTATTCTTGTTTCCCAAAGCTAACATCCGGGATCGCTTTCCTTCTTTGTGAATTATATCTTTTAAAAATTTCTTCAAAGAGTTTCTATTGATAGTGAACTATTAGTTTTGTTTTTTAAAAAGTCATTATTTTTCCCTCTTTCTTGAAAATTACTTTGATTAGGGGCTGGAGATTTAGCTCAGCAGCACAGTGCCTGCCTGGCAAGCACAAGGTCATGAGTTTGATTTCCGGTACTAGAAAAAAAAAGAAAGAAAGAAAGAAAGAAAATTACTTTAATTAACATGCAATCTTTGTCAGCAGTTATTTTCTCTGAGCTCATTGGAGATGTTGCTACACTCTTTGACTTTTATTGTTGGTGTTGAGAAGTTGTCAGTTCATCCAACCACTGAAAGTTCTTATTTTTCTCTTGGCACTTTTTAATGTTTATATTTTTATGATCTGCAATTTCTTGTTTCTAAGTCTTTATTTTTTTATTTTATTTTATTTTTTTGTTTTTGTTTCTTTTTTTGGTTTTTCTCTGGTACTGGGAACCAAACTCATGACCTTATGCTTGCCAGGCAGGCGCTTTTGCTGCTGAGCTAAATCCCCAGCCCCTCTAAGTCTTTATTTCTCTGGATATGATTCATTTGGTTTAGTGAATCTGAGAATTGGTCCTCTCAAAAAATAAATTCTAGAAAATTCTCAATTACTAAATTTTCCAAGTATTACTTCAGCTCATTTGTCTTCCCTTTTGGAAATGTAATTAGACATATACAAGCCCTTTGTTCTCCTTAATATTGACTTAACTTTTTACATACTTTGCATTTCTCTTCTTTAGTTAACTTAAAGCTTACAAACATCTGTCCTTGTGGCTACTCAACTCTTAAATATATCTAATGAGCTATATAATATTCTTAGATGTTTTAAGTGTTTCTTCTTCAAATATGCCTTGAGATATTTTTAACTTTAACTCCTCTTCATAATTTCAGTATCTTACTTGCTTTCTTGACACATATATTGGTTTTATATTCTATATCTGACAAATATATTTTCAAAAATCCTTGTCTACAAGTTGTGTTGCCTACACATTTTAAAGACTGTTATTCATGGTATCTTGTTTTCATGTGCATTCGGCACATATTTCTCAAAACATTGTGGGTATATTATAAGGCTGTTAAAGTGGGTTCTGCTAGGAGAAAATGAAACCTGCCTTTTGTATATTTCACTCATTCCAAATTCATGTGTGTGTGTCTAAGTGTGTATTTGATAGCCTACATAGTGTGAAGTATGACTGATATATCCATAGCAATTGCGGGGAAAAGATCACTCACAGTAATTGGTGTTCAATCAGTGTTTATGAGATGAATGGATTTTTAGGTCTTGCATTGTCCTATTGCTGGTTCACAGTATAGACTAGATCCTTTTCCAGGAGGGTATTTTTCTATATGTATATGTCTTCTACTGTCTATCATGATAGAATAACTCAGAGCTGTGGTGTACAGAGCTCAGTAGTTGCTTTTTCCCATTCATGAGTATTTTTTACATTCCTTTTTCATATATAGAACTTTTGTCAATTATTGTGCATACATCCCTGTGTATCTATTGCTAGGAGAGGCTCTGTCCTGACTCTCAAGTGTCTCTTCACCTCACATTCCAATCTGACTGAGCATATCACTGCTGTAATGGACTAAAAGATGAACCCAGTGATTTACTGAAAAGAATGTTAAATTGAGTACTGGTTGCATAGTAGAGGAAAATACGTCCTCTAAGTTCTTCAGAATCCACTTCAAGGAATGCTACCTGTATGTTTGTCTTTGCTACTGTCTTTTCCCTGTATTCTCCTTTTGCATTAGGTCTTTCATGAGAAATATGTTCCCCCACCATGCCCTGGGTGGCCAGAATCAATGAAATCTTTCCATTTCTTAGAACCACATTAACAGAAAGGTGGCTGCAGAGAGCTTGATTCCTCATAAGTCATAAGGCTTTTAATCAGATAAGCACCTGATTATCTCCCAAGATGAAATATATGACATCCTGTAATGGGTCCTAAATATCAGGACCTTTCACTCTTCTCAAATTGAGCACCCTCCTTGCTCCTTCCCTCTCTTTGAGAGGCTATCACTACCTCCCGAGGACGGTAGGGCACTAATGAACACAGCACACACCCCTAAAGATCAGAACACCACTCCTTTCCTACACATGTACGTTTCTTGCAATGAGGAGACGTCTTGCAGGAGCACTCAGGGAAGAACGTCACAGAGAAATGTTGCCATTAACAAGCAGGGTACAGAGGTGAATTGATGGAATACAGCTCTCTGGCTTAATGAGCGCTGGTGACCACACTCTGTCCGCGTGAGGAAAGGAAGTGTTAAGTGGATGTCTGAGTGCAGACCACTCCACATACCGAGTGGTAAAAGAAGGCCACCGTTTCTCAGTCACATCTTTAGCTAAGAGAACTTTCGTGCTGATGCCTACCCATATGCATGTCCCACAGCGTAGATTTATGGTGGACCTTGCCCCACTCTGTGAAAGGAGTTTTCCTGGGCTGCCTCCACAATGACTTGTTACACTGGACTTCATCCTGACATCACACTTCAATCAAAAACTTTTTTTTTTTTTTTTCACAAAATGTCACTTTCAAAGTTGCGGTTTGGGGGAAAAAGTGTCTTTATAAAAAATTCATGGCCACAATGATCTGATAATGCAGCGTTCTGATACCAGCAGATGTTTTGTCTAACATGTTCCCTGAAGCTGTACTCTGTGCCTTCATATCTTTCATTTCCAGTTGCTATCTGCTGACTGTGGGATGTCATGTACGTACCCTATAGCTATGCGCGGCAATTCGCATCTAACACCACCGCCGTAATGAGCTTCACAAGATGCTTGTCGCAATAACTCTGTACTTCCCTAACCATATGGAACACAACACTCTAAAGCCCATAGACACTTTTTTTATTACAGTTCAGATCCTTAAAACATAATCTGTGTGATGTCTAGTGAATGTACGTGAAGAGCTGCTGAAAACAAAGTTAACACTTGTTCACATCATCTGTTACAAATGTCCAATTTGGGACAATAAATTTCCTCGGAACCTGTTCTTTTGCTGACTCGTTGCTTTATCTTTTTTTTCCTTTTTCTCTCACGTCGTTTTTTTTATGAACTATGCATATGTATTAAATGGGATTTGTTGTCCCTAGATACCAATTTGCATAAAGTACAAGCCATCATTGGTTGGAGAGAAGCAAATTACTTCTCCGGCAAGATCACACTTTATTTTTTTTTTTTTAATTTTAACAAACCGCAGGCAGAGGCTGTTAACAGTACTTAGCCAGATATGCAAAGTATCACTTTTCTCAGAACCAGCTTGATCAATGAGGGATAAGAAGGAAAAAAAAAGTAGGAGGTGATGTTATCCAATTAAGTCCCACAGAAAGCTGACCTGAACCAGAAATGCCCATACCTGTTCAGTCACTTGCCCACCTGTCGGTAAGCTGAGCTTCAGCCTTTCCCCTTCATTGGGGGTCAGGTATTCAAGCCTTGAGAACAAAATCGAGAGACTTTGCAAAGAAGTGAGACTAACTCAGCAGCTTTAAAAAATAACAAGAATCTCTCAGTTTCATTTTCCACTTCTCGGAAAGCTCACCATTTTGATTTATTTCCTTTTCAAGTTATCCTTGCCATCCTTTTCTCTGCAACTTATTAGTCAAGCAGCTTTCTGTCAACAGCTATGCTTCTAATTGCTGACTCCAAATGTCTTATAAAGTACAAGCGAGACCTACATCTCCCACCTCTGCCCAGCGCAAATAGTAGATTTCCCTAACAGATGCAGGGGAAGTAAGGGATATTGTGGTTGGAGTCACAGCATTTGTGTCCACACAGCCCATGACTACCTCCTTCTCTTTCTTCCAGTGTTACATACCTGTGACAAGTTGGCAATTGCCTATGTGATAAAGCAAAGACTTGCAAATTCCAGCTTGTCCCTCTGTTAAGCAGAGCTGTGCTAGTTTTTGCTAAATAAAGAAATAAACAGCTCTTTTAGCCAAGAATCTCAGACAACGTATTGGGGGTGGAAGTTGTGAACCTTCAAAACAGCTGGGAATAAATGACACTCTGCAACTTTTGACAAACTTGCCATAAAAAAACTTTAGGAGACTGTGCTCTTACTTCTCAGAAAATTTAGCACTTCTGATGCACATTTCAGTTAAGATTATGTTCTAGGGGCTTTGATATCTGTTATGGAATGATTGTACTTGTAGTATTTTCAATCATTCTGACTAGAATAACTTGCTTACTAAGAGCAAATATTTGTTCTAACCATCACTTTAACCATCACTCTAACCATTATTTAACCAAAAGTAAAGAAGGATCTGTTAGTAAATGGTGCTCTCCTTTTGAGAGGGGCTCCTATTATTATTCACTTATGGTGATCAAAGAGATTAGAATATATTACTTATCCCCATTATTTTGTCAAAAGACCAGGAAGAGACAGAAACAAGTGAGTGAGCAGCAAGTTACTTGGTGACATGAAGGGTTTCTACCACCACCCACAGTATCTTTGAGGAAGACAGCAGTGGCTGAAACACAAGAGCCAGAGCATCTGTGAGCGTGAGTGACTGTGTGTGGGTGTGTGCGTGTACACCCCACCATTACACTTCTCATGCCTAGAAAGTTGGTTTGTAAGAGCTACCTGTGAACATTTGTTAAACATAGCAGTGAGTGGTTGGGTTATGAATTAATGCACACACAATGGAAGGGAGCTGGGCACAGAGAACTATTTATCTGTTAATATCTCTAGAGTCAAAGAGTAATGAATTTCCTGTCATGTGAGATTTCTTCCTCTAAATTCCACCAGACAGACATTTTCTGAGTAGCTATGGTAGTCCAAGAAATAAATTCCACACCGCTACTAGTGAGATTTATGGTAGAATTGGGGAGGTAGTAGGTAGTTATAAAAATGTATATAGATTTTGAAAGACAAACAAATAGAACAATAGCATTCACTAGCTTGGTGAACTTGGGTGAGTTGCTTAAGTTCCCAGGCTTTTGTTGATTCCTTTGTAAAGTGAGGGAAAACCTCTACAGCATGGGAATATTTTGATGGTAAATGGGATTAACCATCGTCAAGTTCCTAGTACTACATACAAAATGTTCACTAGATGTTTGTTTTCTCTTTATTTCCCTGACCCTTCAGAACATACAATCTAATTCTACTATTCTAGATACACACATTAAATATACCCCTAATAGAGGAAAATCATAGAAGATGTAGAGAGGAACCCAGAACTGCCTCTCTTGAAAAGAAAAATTCATGCAAGAAGAGCTCATCATGATGTTTTGTCCTGTTCCTTTTTTTGTGCTCATGCTGTTCTAGCTGACTAGAACACCTTCCCTTCTTCTCTGCAATTATCCAAACTGTATTCAATCAAAAGCCCTCAGAACTTAGGGAATAAGGCTTCAGAGTTCACAAGTGGGCTCTTGCATAGCTTTTAAACTTCAAAACGTAAATGGTTCTGCTTTATGGTGCTCTACCAGCTCTTGCACTGCATGACAAGTAACCACAAAACTTAGGACACTGAAATAACAATAATTTGTTGTGCCTTACAATCAGTGGGTTTGCTGATGATTCCTTTTCATATGCAACCTAGATTTACTAATGTCACTACCCTTAGTTATAGAGCTGGATAGGCTGACATTTCTGAAATGATCTTGTTTGCATTTCAGTGCTGTCTATTTTCTGGGGCATCCTGGTTTTCTTCTAAATGCCCTCCTATCCTCTAGTGGCAAGATAGATTTTCTTCTGTGGTGGTCTGAAGATAATTCTCCAACAGAGTGAATGTGTAAACCCGTGGTCTCTAAAGGACGAGGCCCCACAACTTGCACAAAGCCGTGTCAGCCCCATTCTGTTGGACAAAGTAAGTCACAAACTAACCCACATTCAAAGAGGTAGAGAAATGGGTTCGCTTCCTGGATGGGAAGCATGCTGGCATCACACTGCTGAGGGTTCGGCATACTGAAGTAAGAGGCATCTGTGGATAATGAACAACCAAGCTCTCCCTTTTGGTTTTGACAGGTTTTGTCTATGTTTTCTTTGGAGGATGTTTTCCTGTGGAGCACTTGCAAAAGACTGTCCCCATAAACTGTCTAGTTTCAAGACTTTTGTAGGTATCAAATCACTATTCCTAGTTTTGCCACCATTAACATAGTCCTATAAACCGAGGCTTTTCAAAACTTATTTCATAATTTAATGCTTTCCTTTTTGATCTCTGCAAAGGGAAGGGAAAATAGAGAATTATTTTCATATTGTTAAGAACTATGCCTCTTTCTTAGAAAGCAGAGAAACTAAAATTAAGTTATTGCTGGTTTAAAAGGGTAGTTTAAAAATGCTTAGGTGCATATTCAGCAAAATATGTTTTAAAAAAAAAAGGGACAGAATGGCCATGACTTACAACCTGTAAGAAGCTGGAAAGTTGGAGACCAGCGTGAGCAACTTAGCAAGATCCTGTCTCAAAATAAACTATTTCTGCTTCTTCCGCTTCTATAATGTGTCATATATTTCTAGCTTCATAAGGTGAATTCTTAGATTGTTACTTGAGCCCATCCTTTCTAATATGAGCACTGATGCCATGCATGCTCTGTAGGCTGTTTCAGCAACATCCCACAAATTTAGTTTCATCCTAATCATTTGCATTCAATTTAAAATATTTTATCTTAAAAAAATAAAATATTTTATCTTTTTACTTCACATTGTGTCCTTAATCTGTGGCTATTTAGAAATGTGTCTATTTTTAAATATTTTGGCATTTCCCACAGTTTTGTTTTGATTTCTATTATGATGAAATAAGATACTTTGCATTATTTCTATTTTTAAATAAAAATTTTAGTCAAATATTTTTAAGTTTGCATGACGTTATGAGATTCATAGTGGCTGTAGGTGATTTTTTAATGTACATAAATGAGGTGTGCTCTGCTGTTGCCTGGTGTAGCATTTGCTAAACATAATTACATCAAATAATTTGATGACATTGTTTGGGCCTTATGTGCATCTGCTCACCTTTCATATACTTATTTATGGATAATTGAAACAAGAGTACTAACTTTTAAAGTTTTCTCCAATAATCATTGGTTTAAATCGATTGCTTCCTTTCAGTCCTATTATAGTTCCTTCAAGAATTTGTTATATTATTTTTGTTCTTTACTTTTCTAGTAATTTGGGGTTATATCCTGGACATATTGAATACTGTGAGGCTCTGGATGCTATTAAAACCTTCTGGTGAACTTCAAGATTTTGTTTTATCAGGCAATCAACCAGTTAGGCTCAGACTGAATATTTCCTTTCTTTCCTTCTTTGGATAGGTGGCTAAGATTTCAAAGCCTTGTTATGTTGCTTTGTGTATGTCCTGAGTATATACCTCTAAGGGGTCATTTTAAGACTTGGGTGAAGGGTTTATATTATAGCTTGGTTCTCAAAGACTTTGCCCGACTGGTTTATATTTTTTAAAAATATGCATAATTAAGAAGTGAGCTCATAACTTCTGTCAATTCAGACAAAAGATTGAGGTTCAAAATGGTTGAAAGTTAAAAAAGAGATTCCTCTTCCTTTTTCCCGGTACCAGAGGAAGGCTTTGGAAGGAAGAGAGGGAGATATAATACAAAAGCAGAAAACAACCTCTCTGTACTGGAACCTTCCCCGACAAACATGCACATAAAATCACTATCACACGCATTTAGTGGAAAGGGGGTAGTCTTGAATCTGATATGAAACTGGTTTCTCAGACTAAACTGAACATTTTTGATAACCAAGAGACTAGAAAGTTTCAGAGGCTGACTGACACATAGTGAAACTATCTGCTACCTGTGAAAATTGTTTGGAAAAATTAAGCTTTTTTCATTGTTGTGCTTCCTAGGACTAGAAGACTATTAATAAATGGATACAACTTTCTTTGCTTCTTCTTTCCTTTTAAGTAGGAGCAGAAAGAAGCTCTTTCAGGCAGTTAAGAACAGAGTCAATCAGGCCAGAACAAGAAGCTCTCAATGAAATGTTCAGCATTTATAAGCTGTTAAAATAAAAAATTCAGCCTTTATAAGCTGTTATAATATCCTGTGGACCTGAGAACTTACATGCACATGCTCGTGCGTGCTTGCTCGCGCACACACACACACACACACCAGTGACTTTTAGACATGGACAAAAGTTTTTCCTCAGACTCAGATTCTGTGACCAGCTAGTGTCTTCAGAGTATGGTCAGTCATGTAGACCATCTGTTACCTTAACGATGATTTCATTTAACCTTGTTCTGACTTGATTATATACTTTAATTCTAAGAAAATACACCCCAACTTTAAAATCTTTTTTATTGCTTTTTTTCTTTAAAAAGGTCTACATGAATAAAATGTACCCAAGAATATCAGGAATATGAAGGTGAATGTGACAATATTTATAAATAAAATAAGATTACAAAATAATATATCTGTACAAATGATCACAAGAAGTGCAGATGTAATGAAAACAAAATATTATAGAATATCAGAGATGGGAGGTAGCACTGTAGCTTCCAAGTTTTGTTAAAAAATGGCATTTTGAACTAGGTTTTAAAAAAAATTAGAAAGAAACTGGTATGAGTAAGGTATTCCCTGTCAGGCAAGAAGCATAAAGTATTATGAAAATAAGAATGCTCAAAATCTTTAAGAGGACAGAAACCAGGACAGTTGGGCAGAGGATACCTCTTGAAATTCAGCATGGGCCAAGAATACATAAAGCCTTGAATGCCAACTTAATATTTTCTTCCATTTGGAAATAAATATAAGGACATGTAAAACATAGGAAAAAACTGTAAGGCATGTGCATGGATAGAATGATAAAAGCAAATTTATAGAATATTAATGTTTAAAAATCTAGGTGAAGGTTACAGAGGGATTCTTTGTAAAATTCTTTCAACTATTCTGCAGGTCTGAAATTATGTCACAAACTTTTTAAAAGCTACAGCTGCAGAAAACATAAAGTAAACACTTCATAGTAGCAACAAAAGAGTAAGTTTTGAGGACAGCTTCTTTTGCAGCATGTTTCTAGGAGGAGTTTGGAAGGCAGCGCAAGATTATTATGGAAATCCAGGCATAAACTCAGAGTACACTGAGCGAGAGTGCAGGTCAGTGAGATGTAAGGCAGGAAGTACAGATAGGTTTTAGGGGCTCGTTAGGTAGAGAGTATCAGGGTAGAAACATTCAAAAGTGCTTTTAAAAACTCCAGGCATGTGTTTATAGCCTTGAGTTGGTGATGATTTCATTGCATTACATTTATCTTCAGGCTTATCACATTATATGTGCTAAACATGTACTTTTTCCCACGTCAATCATGCCTCAACAAAGTCTTTATTTAAATAGAGGATCATGATATGTACTTTTAAAAAGAACCCCAGGAAAGTGGTTGGGAGAATTATACTACCCTGAACATAAGTAATGATTAACGTAATATATTTAGTTTTACTTAAACTGAATTTTAGGTGACTATGGGAGATCTGAGTTGGAAGGGACAGAATATGAAGTCTTGGGAACTGGTTTGTGCCTGATGCTCCACATCAGGAAGCATCACATGGAGAACTGTGGAAAGTACACTGTATGGGGATTTCCCAGATACAAAAAGAAATATTTACAGAGAAGAGAACAGCAGACAGAATCTTCAGGGTGTCCATTGAAAGGTGTAGAAGAAAAGCAAGGGAGTCAATAAAGGTGACTGTGGATTTGTAAAGTCAGGATTTTTAAAGGCTTCTGATAATCTTTGTCTCCTGATGTTCATTTCCTCCTTTTAAATCTGAACCGGACATAATGGTTTATTTCTAATAAATTAGATACAGTCAAAGAGTTGGAATGTCATCTCCAAGGACAGATCCTCCGAGACTATGTCTTCCGTTCTTCTGGCATTCTCTTTCACTGCCTCCGCTCACACTGTCTTGGTGAAGCGAGTCCTGCAAAGAACACAGGCCTTGTCCAGCCAACAGTTAGGGAGACTAAACCTCTTGTCTCCAGTCCTCAAGGAACTAACCTTGCCAACAGCCGTGTGAGTGAGTTTGGAAGTAGGTCCTTCCTTATGCAAGGGTTTAGTTGACACCACAGGTCCTGGGCTAATATTTGACTGCAGTCTTATAAAGGCAGAGTGATGCAGCAGAGGATCCAACTAAATCTTGCCTGGTTTGCTAACAGACACTGTGCAATAATATGTGTTGTTGTTTTAGTCTAAGTTCAGGTGTACTTCATGAGACAATAGATAACATAGAGATACATAAAATCCTTTGAAGAAATAAGAACAGAAATAAGGTAATAAAGTCATTAAAAATTAGGGAGAAAAGAAACTTCAACTAAATATGGCTGAGAAGTTGCAGAGGGCATTTATTATGTAAAGGCCCCTTGAATTTGGGAGTCAGATTTGAGAAAGCACTTTGAGTTCAGTATA
The DNA here is from genome assembly GCF_000276665.1 of Chinchilla lanigera. Classification (NCBI taxonomy): domain Eukaryota; kingdom Metazoa; phylum Chordata; class Mammalia; order Rodentia; family Chinchillidae; genus Chinchilla; species Chinchilla lanigera. Next base: position 24,345,347 of record NW_004955424.1, read on the forward strand.
GTGGATAAAACAGGTATAAGTGGCAAGAATGAAGATTCTCATCAAGAGTAGCTACTTATTTTGGGTAGCTAGCAGAAAAAAAAGAGTAGAGTAGCTTTGAGGAAGGATTCTTATTTTTATGATAGAAATTCCTTGATGTATCTCTAGGACAGTGAAGATCTAAGGATCCAAAAATATGCTAAAGTCATGAAAAATTATTTATTGAGCACCTACTGTGAGACCCACACTGTTTCCAGCACTAGAGATAGAGCAGAGGAAAAGATTATATTCTAGTGAGAAGAGTAGGAATATAAAATAAGTACAGTGTACACCAACTTATATTCTAACTCTTTCTGCGAGAATGTCAGTGAAGATGGATATTCTCAAGTAGTATTCAGTTTTTGTGAAGAGGGGAAATACTTTTCCATCCTAGAAAAAATGGTAAGATGTCAGAACAAACTATAGAGAGATTCTTAAACAGAGAAGTTAGGACAATGGAGATGTGTTACAGAAAGACGTAGTCTTTTACCTTTGCTTTTGTCTAATGTTTTCCTTAGCATAAGTTTGTCAACACTTTGCTGGGCTTGTACCTCCGTCCTTCTATTTATGTGCAATTAACACATGTGGAAGGACTAATTGTTGATGTACACTCTTAATCCTAGCATTACAGATGGTGCTATAATTCTCAGTCACCATGGTAGTACATTTTGCAATTACATATTCTATTTTCTCATTAGCTGTCATGCACCGTCTGTACCTGCCTATTGACTAGCACACTTTACTTCATTATGTTCCCCTAGTCATCTTCAGAGATAAGGAGCAAATCCTGAATTGTCATAACAAATCTTAACTTCAAACAGCAGGCCATGTTTCAGTTGCATTTTAGAACAAGTTTATGTTTGTAGCATGATTTTGAAATGTGAGCACAATAGACTTGATTTCATGACCTCTCATCCTATGTTTGTACATGGTAGGCGCATTTTTACTACCATTTTCAGAGTAGCATCTAGTTTTTCACTATGAGTGAGGAGCTCTACATTTGTGGCCTTACTATGATGATCTCTTGTGTCAGTCAGGGTTTTTCTAGAGAAACAGATATGACACAAGATATATAAATGTACAAGAAATTACAAGATTGGCTTAGGATGGTCAGCCACAGAGCTGGAGGAGGAAACATGCAGAGGGTGTCTGCACACTGGAGACCAAAGGATTCAGTCCAAGGTCTGGAGCTGACTGCAGTGTCTGTGCAAGTCCATATCAGGAGGCTGATGTGTCTGCGATGGAAGGCTGAAAAGTCTACACCAGAAGGCTGAAGGACCCAAGGCAGAAGCCAAAGATTCTGTGCTAGAAGCCAGGAGACAGTGTCCAAGCTGAAGGTGAAGACCGGAGCTCCTCTGAAAAACAGAAGTCCATCTGTTCTTCCTCATTTTCCTTTTATATCATCCAGGTGATGAGCCACCCTAGGGTGTAGAATTGCTGAGCTGATTTAGTTAAGATTCTAAACTTTCAAACTGACACAATCAATCAACCACTATATCCATGAATTTTAAACAATTTGTTAAAATCACCCACCATATCCAGGTCTTTCTCATGGCTTCCATGGGTTGGTTCTTCAGAGTACATAGTAAGTAGTTCAAAAAACAGTAAGGCAGTCCTGCCAGATCTATGAAAAGGTCCTTGGAAAGTGGAAAGATATCTAGCAAAAGAGATTCATTCATCCTGCACTACTCTTCTGACTCCTGACCCTGTCATATTTCCTTTTTTTTCTTTGTAGTTCTGTTTGTGCAAGACTATAGTGTCATTTTAATTTTTTATTGTAGATATATGAATGCAACTGCATTAGCGCCATGTCTGTTTGATCATGCAACCTGTCCCTACATCTGAATTTGAATCCATGAATTGGAACACACTGTGAGAATATGCTATCTGTTTCCAGGTCTGACTTCTTGCACTTGGCATGTGAACATCTGAAGTTCCTGTAGCTTTTTCTTCACAGAGCTCCCTGCTACACATGTCTGAGACTCATCTTTTCTCAATTTGCCAATTACAGTCTCAGTTAGAGGATGGAGTTTTCCAACTACTTCAAGCAAACTCAGGCCTTAGTCATTTTTGCCTTTACAGTTTTGTCTCCTTCGTCTAGGATACGAAGTCCTGTTCAACTTCCCTCTGACCTCCTGGCCTAGTGCTTTCTTAGACCAGACTTCCTCCAATTTTCCTTCATCTGAAATATTCCAAAAAATGGTTCTGCGAATTCCCATTTGGAAATTCTTCCTCATTTCCTATATAACTGGTGAAGCTATGGATACAATTCAGACACTGGCCAATTTTATATCCCTTCCTTTCTTTAGGTTTTCTCATTTGGGCTCACTTAATCCTTCACTACAACAACCATTCTTCCCAAATCCAGATTCATAATCTTCTTAGTGGGAGGTAGAGGGCATTAAATCCTGAAGGTTTCTGCTAAATTTCTCTACTCCTCCTTTGCCAACAGGGGGAAGCTTGTGTTTCTGCTGGGTATGCTAGTAATGGGATTCTTTTTTCCTTTTCCTTTACACAGTTCTATAATTAATGCATGTTTCTTTGATTCTACATTTATATTTAACACATTTTAAAAGGTACAAAATGTGTTTTAAAGACGCTTCCTGTTCCCTTGTGATTATCCAAGTACAGAGGAGCCATGTAAGGATTATGAGAGGCGCTCACAGAAAGGAGGGGAAGGCTATTGACAGAGACTCCCCAGAGCAGAAGCCGGGCGAATGGGAGGTTCACTGACTTGGAGACTCTTGCACCACCTGCTGGTAATTTAGGAAAGCAATTAAATGCCAGACGTGGCATGACGTACTTACTGTGGCATTTGGGAGCAACCACACTCTTTGGGTATCATTTGATCATCAGAGTCTGGAGGGCTGACAGATGTAGGGCTTGTGCTTAAACTTATGGAAAACTTAGCCTTGGCACCTCTCACCTCTGGAAAACTGGCCGATTTAAAAAGAACCCTTTCTCCTCTTGCTCTCAATCCACTCCAACCTAACTTCAGCCTTGTGCGAGCTTTGGTTTGTTGGCCGTCTTTCTTTTCACTCTACACCAATGTTGCCTCTTTGGCACGTTTCTAATTGGGCTCCTGCTCTCCAAGTCTTGGAGCTCATTTCCTAAGAATAATGTCTACTTTGTGGTCCATTGAGAGTGCCTGGAGGCATTCACTATATGCAATGAGAATTAGAGTCCAGGAGAATTTCTATAGCTTACAAATCATGGAAGAGCAAGTTCTGGGAAGAAAAAGGGAAGAATGTAAGCTGAAGGAAGAAGTTCTTCTCCTTGTGTACAAGATGCCTGAGCTGTGTCTCTCACCAACTTTAATGAACATCTAGTAGTCACTGCAGTGATCAAGAAGATACTTAGTGGCTGACTGTCACTCAATACCACTGACCACCATTCAGAAACCTGGATTTAAGAGTCCAGGTAATTTCCACAGCGAGTTGTTCTCAGCCAGTATAATAGTACCTAAAAAAGTACCTGGGAGCTTATTAAATTGGTAGATTCCTGGACCCTGGTCCAGATACTTAGATTTAATAGGTCCAAGTAGAGCTCTGGAATCTGCACTTGTAACAAAGCCTCAGACCAATTCTCCTGCACATGATGCTCAGACCACATTTTAAGAAACACCAAGAGACCCAGTATAGTCAAAGGTCTCACAATGCTCGCATTTCCAAAAATTTTTTCTCCAATTATATCCTCTGCTCTTCTATTCCACCTTCTTCATCATTATTTTTTCTGCAAGAAAAGTACCCTTTTGCCAGAAATTTTTAGAAGATACAAAATTTAAATCAAATGGCATAATCTAAACTCACACTCAAATGATCTATGTTAAATTGTAAATGTCTGGTGGACATTCTTTGACTATTCTCAAATACATACACACATACGTATGATATACTGTGTATGTAGATATCTTTATAGGTTGTCTTTGTTCCCTTTATAATATATCATTCATTCTTACAATGTTGACATATCTTTATCATCATTTTTAATGGCTACTCCTTTAAACAGGTATATAACATTCACCCAGTCTCCTAATGTTAGGTATTTACACTTTTCCCCACTGCTTTTACACATATAAACAAATCTGTGATGAACATTTCTGTGTCTACTTCTTCTTGTTCAATTATTTTCTAAGGGCAAATTTCCAGCAGAATTGTCAAGTCAAAAGGTAATAGATCTTAAGGCTTTGATAAATTGCCAAATATCCCCAAGAAATGTTTCTTGATTTACCTCCTCAACAGCACTTTTATAAAAGTGAGGAAACACACCCTTGCCAATCTGGATGTTATAATTAAAAAAAAAAGAACTATTCCCATATGCTGTGATATAGAAAACTATTTTTATTGTTTTCATGTGCAGTTATTTGAAGTGTGAAAAGAACAAAACTTTTTTACTGTATATTTGGCATTTTGGGTTCTGACTTTATGAGTTACTTATTCACATTTTCTGCTCGTTATATTAAAACTTTTGACATTTTTGTTACTAACTAGAAAGAACTCTTCATGTTAGCACCTACCATTTTGTTGAATATATTTTATATTATACTTTGTTTACTATATAGTCGCAAATATATTTAATATGTTATTACTATGTTAAGTAAATATTTGCAAATATGTCCCTCAACATTTAAAAAACTGTTGGTTATAGTATTTTTGAACTTATTTCATTTTATTGTTACACAGGTATTATTGACCTTTATGAGATCAACAATGCATCAAAATGTTCTTTAGGAATTTCTATCTTTAGTTTTACATGTGGATAGACCTCAGATACTTCAAAATTATATAAATACTCACTTAACTTTTCCTTTACTATTTTGTATTTCATTCTTACACTCCAATTGTTGACTCATCTAAAATTTTTCTTGATTGAGAAGACCAACTGTATTTTCTGCACTGTCAGTCTATTGTTCTAATAGTTATCATTCCTCTGTTTTTTATGAGAAGAAAGTTTAGAACATAGATATATACATACACATGGTCTGTGAGAAATAAAGTACTTCTTTAAGCTGGTGTTCTCTGACACCAGCTCCCATGCAGATCCATAGGCTCCCAAAAGTTGTTGTTTGTCAGATAAACCAGAAAACAGAAGAAAAAATAATGTAAGAGACCCACTGTGACTTGTATTAAGATGTCATTTACCTATCCCAGTTCTTCCCCCTTTTCCTCTGTGTGTGTGTGTGTGTGTGTGTGTGTGTGTGTCACAGCGATATTTCATGTCTCTTCCTCTTCAGGTAAGGACACTAGACCTATGAGACTGAGGCCCGACTCTTAGAACACTTATGGCCTCATTTCACCTCAGTCAGCCCCTCAATGGTCCTGTCTGTATCTGTAGTCACATCGACAATGACAATATCAGTCTGAATGTTGGGGATGAAATGCAGCTCATAGCAGTATAGAAATTTTGGTCTCATACAGATTTAAACACTTCAAAAACAGTTTTCAAGTAAATGTTAGAGGCTTGGAAAATGCCATATTTCATCTCCTCTGTAGTCAGCCAGTCTGTTCTGAAGTTGGCCAGGGCTGAGCAGGAGCCTGGTCGCCCGAGTGGACTATAGAGTGGAATATGATACCTTAATTTAATGAGGATTCTCTCAGTATGAGAAGACGCTGGCCTTGAAACAGTAAGAACACAAAATCCAGAAGGATTAAGGACAAGATAGAGCCTTTAAAAATCCCCTACTTTACTTGGAATCGGATGAGAGATGCAACTTTAGGTTAAAAATCTAAAGCTGTGCTGAGACTTTTGTTCATCCTCTGAGTCTTTATCACATTTGGAGACCCAGAAGAACGCATCAACTTTTCCCCAGAGAAAACTCCCTCAAGTGTTGGACAGTTCTGAATGGAAGCAGGTAGTCCCTGTTTCAAGATAAGGAGCCAAAGGTAATTCATGCATGAATAGGCAAAGCTGGTGTTGTGTCACCCTGGCGTATTTAGCCCCATTACCTTCCAAGAGAACTTCTCGATGGACTACAAGAGTCTCTGGAATTTTAGGTCAATGAATGACAGGAAATAGCATCAGTATTTCCTTTATTGCAAACAAATGTTAGAAAATGGAAGCTTATTTGGAGAGAAAGCAGCTGCTGGTTCTCTGAACCAATCGAGCTAACTAGATTTCCTACTCTGGCAGAAGAGAGCTTATGGGAATGCATTTAGTCCTCCTTAAAAACAAGTAGTGCCCTCAGTGTCCAAAAGACAGGTAATCAAATCACCAAGCGGGGTGAAGCCGAGCAAGTCCCGGAGTAAAAGGAAGAACAGGGCTGCAGTTACTGCTGGGGAGTAAAGCCCAGGGCTGAAAGAGTGAGAAAATCTTTCCCTCCGCCTCATGATGTCTCTTCCTTCCCTTCTCCTTTTGCTCTCCCCTCGGAAGGTAGGTAGCTTAACACTTACTTGTGAGCCCAAGGGGTGCTACCTCAAGTGGTTTAACCCACTGCAAGTGCTGCACCAGTCATTCAACAATTCCCACGGCTGCTTTTGTGAGAAGCCTCTCTCTTAAGCCTCTGGTTTAAGAATTTAGAGTAATCATGTAAAAATGATACCCCTGTGCTCCATGATCCGCTGAATCTCACTAATGCCGGATCCCAGAAGAGGGCTTATTAATGGTGAGACGCAGTGCCGCCTCTCTCCCGGCTCATGTTTCACATGGATCTCTCTCATGGCTTCAGCTGTAAACCTCTCTGCTGATAACGGGAGTATAATGAACCTCACTGGTCCATGAGACTGAAATCAGGGGCTGGTGAAGCAGTTCCCTGCCCTGTCTCCTAGTGTTGGAGTAGCCATAAGAGGCCGCTTCAGAACTGGAAATAAAGGTTCAGGGCCTCTTCCTCTTACATCCCTGGCTTTTCTTAGTCATGGTGAAGGAGGCCCCGTTTCAGATCAGTATTTGGAACTGCAGAGATGCTGTAATTTCTCAAATAGTTCCTTTATACCTTTTTTGGTCAGTTTTTAGCTGTTAGCTAGATGAAGGGCTCCTCATTTGGAGGCAGTGTTAATAAAAAAATATGCAAAGCCATGGAGTCTCTGGATCCCAGAGACAAGTTTGTTATAAAAATGGTTTGGGGCCCAGCACTCCTCTCACTTGTTCTGATGGCAAACCCTTGGCCATTTATTTCTCTCCTGGCCATCTGAGTGGATGCCAAACATAACACGATAACTGGCCCGCTGCGCCCCCCCATTGCCAGTCCTTTCCATTCATGAGGTAGCAGGAGAACAGTGGTTCCTGTCCAAGATGAGAAACCACATCTAGAGCCCAGCTCTAAGATATCATCTGGCACACATTCCTAAAAAAGAAAAAAGCCCATTTTGGAATGTAGAATTTCACACTAAAAACAGTTTGACTCTGGGTCAAGCTTTCTCCTTTCCCAAGCACACACCCCTAATACCATATTTGCCGCTTAAGCAGTCACACGACAGACTAGGAGCATCTCATTCTAGACCTGATGAAACCGAGGCCAGAATATATTAAGCCACTTGCTAACACTACATCAGAGTTTAGCTGTGGAACAGGGGCTGGAATACAAGATCACCAGACTTCCAGCAAATGGCACTTCCAAACACGCTATATGTCTCAAATTTAGTAGATTATATGTTGAAAACTGAAAAAAAAAAAATTGGAGGGGTCTTTCTAAAAAGAATGAATGATTTTGACCAGATAGTTCCCAAGGAAGACATTTTTCTGCCCTGTTTTTAGTATTACACAGGAAGCATTTAGCCATTTGGCTCACATGCTCAAGCAGATAGATCCTGGGGTGTAGCATCACCCGCACCTTCTCACACAGTGTGTGAGTCAGGCCCTTGTGGTGCAGCCAAGACTCTGACCTCTGTAGATGCCACCTCTAGGGATCAGGCTGCCCTGGGAAAATGTTCTGGGGTCACTCATAGCATGTTTCAGTCAATGGTGCAAAATAATCACCAGGAAAAAACTCTTTTTACAGAGTGAGGATGGCAAACTCTGTGGAACTGAACACTCGGCTCAGAAGGATCAGCGAGAACCCCGACTTTTCAAACCCACTCCCTTGCCACTGTGCCTTCTCTAGGTAGCTCCACAGAGGACACACATAAATACTGTGCGTGCCGGTAGCACTCACGGACACTGTCATAAATACAAACCCTGCAGCAGGACCTCTCCGATAACCACCCTGCTCCATCTGAATTTATAATGCCATTTTAAATGCACTTTTCACTTACTTAACTTTAAAAAAAGGCCCTCATTCTACTCACTGCTTATTGAATAAAGGATTAGTATTATTTTCCTTCCTCCAGTGAATCCTCGCCCTTCATCCTCAGCGGATTGTACGTCTCTGTGTTTCTCTGCCAAAATGTCACGTTGAACAAATCACAGGCCTTATTGCTGCCCAGCTCACGCTGTGATAACTTTTTATTCAGATGTGCTTGAGGTCATCTCAATGGGAGTAATGGGTAGGAATGAGAATTTACCCCCAACTTGAATTAAAATAACTTCCAAGTACTTCCTAGAGCAGGAACAAAGATGAAAGGGGCCCCAAATTATGGGAGTATTTGAAATAACAAGGCAAGGGTGTCCTTTGAAACATACCCAGCCACATTTGTTTGCCTTTAAGTCAGATCACCTTAACCAAGGACATTGGGTGGAGGGAACAAATGGTTAATGACTGTGGAAGGAACCTGGCCAATTGGCTTTTCTTTCTTTTTCTTTTACTTATCTTTTTATATTATTATTATTTTTTTAACTTTGGGTAGAATGCCCAGTAGGAGTGCAGACCGGAGGATCGGCTGTCTTTTGAACTGGAGACATCACAGGAAGCTGGGGAGGCTCCAAATTGCTAACCTGAGGCCGGAGCAAAAACTTTTTTCCCATCGAAGGGACTGCTTCGCCCTCCCCCTTCATCGGATGGCATCCCAAGTCCTGCTGGATTGCAACTGTCTTTGTTCCTGCAGCCAAGCTCATAGCCGGCTCACACTCTGCCATGCACATAACCTTGCACTAGAAAAAAAGATTACAAAGAGGGGCAAACACCCTAGAGGGTTCCCCTTTATCAGAGCCTTCCCTGTCAGTGGGCTCCTCATTTCCCGGGCCCTCGTCTGATTATTAGTGTACTGATGGAATAAAAATAACCTCATATTCCTACATGAATCATAAATAAAACCCTTTTATTTCATCAAAGAGGTTGGCAGGTTTATAGTCCTTTGCAATGCAGGCACGATGTGAATGACATACCTTTAATTTTGCTGACAAGCTCACCGGGGTTCGAATGAAAAAAGAGTGGAAAGTGGGTGACTTGGAAAACGATTGTGCCGGGCCTTTCTGGTGAGGATAAATATTTCACCTTGCTGCTGTAATCAGAGAACCAAGTGATCTCTGTAATGAACTCTTCGATTACAGGCCACTTCCAACCCTTCAGAACTGCCTAAGCAACAATACCACAGTGGTTATTGCTGACGTTATAGATAGAAGCAACCTGCAAAGAAAGAGAAAAGGGTGAAAATGGAAAAGTTGCCAGGTGGAATGGGAAGAGGCAGGCATTGAAAGTTTACATCACTGGGTCCGCAGATAAAATACCATGGATCTGAGCAGAGAAAGTGATCCAGTTCTCTGACTTCCATTCTTACCCTCCCTCCTCCTTCATTAAACCTTCCTCATGATTCCATGAACAGTCCAACTTTCTACTGGTGCAGTCTTAGACTCTCCATATCAGAGAATCCAGCTTTCAAAGGCTCCATAGTTCCCACAACCAATCCATCCACCTTTCATTTCAGTTAAGTATGAATTTTGAAATCCTTTCCTCCAAAACAAGGCAGCAGGAGCCATGTTCTGAGTACTGACCAAGGTGCAAGTGGTTCTTGTCTTCCTATGTAGAGAAGGGAAGAATTAGAGAATAGAAAGAAGCACTTGGACACTGAGTTCATAAAATATTGACCTTCGTTTTTTTCAGAAAAAAATTAAAAATTTTTCAACAAAGTTTTAGTGATCTGGGTTAGACATAGGAAAAACCAAGGAGAAAATGAAAGCTATGTAAGGGTTAATTAATAGCAAAAGAAGGAAGCCTCCTTTTATGATGAGACCCTTCTAGTGAGTCAGTCAAGAAAACTTAGCTCCAAGGACTGAGCATGCAGACCGACTGGCTAGAGTATTCCCAACTTGGTTTATTGTTTTTACTGTCAAATTTAGATACACCTCCACTAGTTGAGATAGTTGGGCAAAATTAATAGTGGCTGCTAGTGATCATTAGTCCTTGTCCTTATTAAAAAAGAGAAAACAAAACTAGTCAAACATGGCAAGGTATGGGACTTTCTTTGAGGAAGCTAATCAGGACAGGAGAGAAACTATATTATGCTTTTTCTTTCTTAAATTAAACCATAACCTTTGGGAGAGGAGTCGTGTTTTATTCTGGCTGTGTTACTTTCGCAGAACCTGAAATGCTGTGTATCCTTGGGTTTTCAGCTGAAATAAGGAGCTGGACAGGGGTGATTTTAGGAGCCACTGGAAGCCACAGGGCCTTGAACTGTCTTACAAAGTCTTAGACTCAGTCTCATGTATCTAGCAATCCATGAGTCTTTGGATAGAGCCAAGAGGGGTGGTTTATTTCATAGATCCTTTGATTCTTAAACAATTTATTCATGATTGACAAAATAATGAAAAGAAACATTTTAGGAAGATGCTAATGTGTCAGTTTTAACGATGAGCACAGCATGGCTATGGATTAAATCTCACACCCAAGATGGTGCAGAAAGAGATCCAAGGCATCATTCTTAGGAGGGGAGTATTTATCATTTATTTCTAGGGTTATGGATAGTTAAGAGGCCTATCCCACATTTCTGAATTTTGATAATGAAGTGGGCAGTGAAAATGTATTAATGGTGCTCCTAGACAGAGGGGAGCGCCGACACGTGAGAGGTAACAGTGGTAGTGCACTACTCTCACTTCTGCAGGCAGACACACAGGTACTCACACTGTGCCCAAGGAAACCCGGTCTGCCGTACTTTTCCAGGTTCTGCACAGCTTCTCCAGGCAAGCTCACGAACCCTTCAGGCTGTGTGAGAAAGCGTCAGTGGGGCTCAAAGAGGGGACTCCCAGCCTCACAGCACTAGAGAAAAGAGGCAATCTCAAACCACCAAAGGGTGGAAAGAGAAGACTCAGGCTTTCTTTTCACGACCATTTGCTCAGGATCTGCTATTTGAAACCTATTTGTGACTACGAGAGAGATAAAACATTGTTTAAAAATACTATCTAACCTCACATGCGAAGCTGTCTGTATTGCTATGAAGGAAATGCCATGCAGAGGAAATGCTCAGCGAAGCACGGGGAGCCTAAAGCAGGGCCCAGAGGAGTTTGTGTAAGGCTGGGACTCTCCTACAGCCATACCTCTTTGACAAATGTGTGAGCACTTTATCATTTACCCGGGGTTTGACTAAATGTTTCTGGCCTGTAATCATCGGTACCCTTTACAACAGCTTCAGAAGGAGGGTGTCGGGATCTAAGCAAGGAAAGGAAGCCCTCTAACTATTTGTAACAGGGAGGATTTGAGACCAAGAAGAGGTAACAGCAAATTTAAAATGGCAAATTGTCCATGTAGCTAGTGCATAAACTGAGGAGCCAAACAGGCACTGAGGAGGCTCCCTCAGATTGGCTAGAAAAGGAACAAATTAGGATCCCCAGAATGCCGAGGGAACGGGAACCCAGGAAGATCCACAGGCAACTCTAGCAATACCACCGAAGGCAACGAGACAGAGTGAGACCTTGCTCCTTCCCATGCCTGTTCTCCTGTTGTTATTTCCTGTTATGCAGAAAGCAGAGACAGGCAGTTTGCAGAATCAGCCCTCCACAGTCTAGAGAGGAGGAGCAGAAAAGCAGAAAATGTATCTGAGAAACTCCGAATGAGTTCGGCATGGAGGATTGCAAAGCCTATTTTACAAATATAGAAACAGATCCCCGGGGGTATGGCTTGCACAAGGCCACCTACCTACTAACTGCAGGATGAAGACTTCACTCCAAATTTCAGCGAAGGCTGGCAGCATCCTAGTGCTTCTTGTCTGTCGTCATCATCACCCCTTGCACCAGGACTGTGAGGAAGTCTTATTTACTTGCACTTTTTCCATGACACTATTTTTTTCCTGTGTGCTAGACTGGACAAGAGGAGAAAAGATTCCCCAGGGACCTAAGATGCTCTTGACTTCTGAAATCACACTGAATCTCTGGCCTACAGGGGCCAAATATGAGTCACCAGAAATAAGAAGACAGCAGCATAGTGCCATTGGTTCAACAGCCACATAAAATATTCTTCTGATGACCCTGGGGTTAAGACTTCCATAGCGCTAATCCTTCTTAATTCTTATTTTTGTGTCCTCAGCTTTAACTTTAGAGTCTAGTTTGGTCCCAAGTTGGTCATGATCTGTAAAGCACAGAATACGGCGCCCATTAGATTGAATGAATTAATGACTGTTATGCTAGTTCAAATTGGCTAACTCCTGCTTTGACCTTAAGTGTGTCTATGTCCTTTTTGGATAATGCACTTCCATCCTATCTTGCATTCTGTATTTAGCCCCTTCCTAACCCTCTATGCTAAACTTGCTGGAGTCTCTGATCCCCATTCCAAGTTCTATTCCTGTTTCAGGATATAATAAACGGTTTCCAAATCACGATATCCCAGGAAAATGCCATCTGTCAGGCTAAGTTCTTGAAGCTTATCTAAAATCAGCCACTTTCTCTCTCTGCAGAACCTTACACTGCACCTTAGGTTTGCTTCAGGTAACTGTTTGTTGATGAACTGATGATGTGTATAGTTTCTCCATTGATCAAAGCAGGAGACTCTTCTTTAAAAGCTTAAATGCATTTCCCTAAAATGGTTACTTTATGAACATAATAAATGTACTGAGAAAGAAGGCATATGTCTCTACTTGAGAAAGGCAGAAGAAAAAGAAATGCAAAGGAAGAAGAAAAAAGACTGATGAAACCATAGAGAAAGACAAATCAACCCTATTGAATTCTAGATTGCTATCTTGTCAGGATTTTTGTAAGATTTCTCTGCCACTCTTTTAATTTTCATTACTTTCCATTTTCCTTGAATAAGCACAGAAGCAGGTTCTAATTTTACCAGAGGCTTTTCATCAAATCAGACTTTTTATTCTTGCTAGGTTATCCTAGTCACAAAAACATCTCTCTTTTCAAAGCTTGAATAATATTAGCTAACTCTAGTGGGGTACAGCTTCTTGAACCCACACAGCTAAGATGCAAACATTATTCTTTAACCTGACTGCAGTTATCTTTCATCACTTAGACTGACATTCATAGTAGCCAGAATCTTACAGAACCTCTGAGGTTTATGAAAAATTCCCTTAATCACTGGTTGCGCAGAAGTGAACTTTTTGAACTTAAAGTAAATCATATCTCTCTCTTTAGTGTTTTGAGTAATCTCAGACACTCGACTCTCCTATTTCCAACCTGTTATAATGAAGACATTTCTACATCCACAGGAACTTTGTCTCAAGCAAGATTCACCATCGTTCCCTCTGGCACAGTAGTTGCATAATGGGTCACCACTTCTTAGGGCCACGGGGGATCACCTATTCATACTGAAGCAAAATGAGGGACATTTTTGGGGGAGGACCAAATCCCACGGAGCAGATTCATGTAATATGCAATCCCACCTTTGCATCTTGTTTGTCAAAGCATAAACTAGGAGACGTGTGCCCATATCCTAACCCCAGTATAATTAGGAGGGAGTTGGGTTAGCAGGACCTACTGAGGACTCTTTGTTCACTGATGAGTATGGTTTCTAAGATCTTGCCTGGTATGGATAAATCTGCTTTCTTGTAGGTCCTCTAAGAAATGGTAATGTGTATCTCACCTGCAAAAACTAAATAAAACTAGACATTTAGCGCTTGTAGTAGGCTTAAACTCCAAAGTTATTTTTTCTTTTAAGCACACAAGTTACAGAGAACATATAAAACAAAAACTGACATCTGTCAATGGAAGATTTGTACTATGTCAACCCTTGTGGCTTCTAAGGAGGTACAAGGCATAGTACTTCATGTTAAGGCATGTGTAGTACAATATCACAATAGATTTTGTAGCATGGACCTGCCCTGTGAACAGAGGCTGTAGTCCAGACTGAAGGGTCACTAGCTGTGTGTGTCCCAGTCCTTCAAGGATTCGCCATCTTTGGACCTTGTCTCATCAGATAGTGAGATACTGACTTCTGAGGTTTTTGTAAGACTTTGTCAAGTCAATGTGAGTAAATGATTTCTTACACTTACTGGCATGCATTTGGCCCTTAAAATATTTGGAAAAATTTGACACAAAGACATGAGAAGGTTTGTTACCGGGAGAGTGTCTTTGAGTATTCAGCATAGAAGGAAAACTTGATTCAATAGAGTGATCAAGAGAAATTCCAAGAGATTAAAGCGGAATTGAGACAGACAGTTACAAAGAGGAGGGCGATGCAGGGAAGGTGAACGAGGGCAAGCATGAAAATGTGGCCACTTGAGTTGAGAAAAATGAAGAGAGAAGGAATGACTTTTCTGAGTCAAGGATCAAGAAGGCACCAGTGGCATGAACAGTGGAAACCTAGTAAGGACCAAGCTAAGATTATAAATTATAGAAAGAAGACATTCTTAGGGCTTGGGGACTTAGGTGAATAGTTAATTGTCCATAGGAGAAATGTAGGAAGAAAAATCAGAATGCTGTTAATTAGGAGAGCTTAGAGCTGGTCTGCATGTTGTATACCACTAGAAGAATCAGAGTGTCATAATATGAATTATTTAGAGGAAGGATTTAGAAAAAATATGGATGTGGGACACTCAAAAAACAAATGGATAAAATCTTAAATACTGATTAGATAGGAGTAAATGAAAAGAAAGATCTCACAGTTGATTTTGACCCTTTGGTTTTGCATAATAGGGCAATGATAACTGTTGTACCCTTTAACTTGAATAGCAAAATCAAGAGGTAGAGCTAGCTTTGTAAAACGAAAGAAAAATCAGTAGTACTTTGCCCACAATTTACTTCCAGGTGTCCCTTAAGGATCTGGAATGAAATGAGAGACATGGTTTTAGTGAATTCTAACAAGATTATATAACGAATTTTGAATATGAAACAAACTGTAGCATCTTTTCTACCCATGGCAAGAAGGGCTTTTTGCCAAGTGGTGCTAGAACAGCACATCTATTTTGTTGGGCTGAGTCACTGTATCTTCAGAAATGGTTCTAATCTCAGCTCTGTATGATGCCTATGGAAAGTTTACTTCCATTTTTTCCTGTATCTCAGGATTTTTTTTCTCCATCTAAAAGGAAGATAATGACATCAACTTGTCCTCCACTGCCACTGCAATACATTTTGAGAGAAGTTTGCACTTTGCTGAGAAGATGCTCAGGGTGCTGGTTCAGTTGTTCTCTCAGTACTCCGAGAGGGCAGCAGAGGTGCTCCGTGGCAGGAAGGAGCACTGGACAGGGAAGTTCAGCGGGTGTGCATGTCTCTCCCAGGAGACTGAGCTCTTCAAGCTGGGACCATCTCAACAATCCTCTTGTTCAGCACATAGAAAGTAAAGAACTGAGAAGTTAAAAGCTAATTTTTCGAGTTTGTCCAGCGGAAACCCCACTTACTTAAGATGAGCTTAATTAATTTTTCAAACAAATGCAAAACACCCGAAAAAGGTTGTCTCCGATACTTTCTTGATTCTTAGTTTATAAATATGGTAATTTCCTGGCTAAGTGAAAGGTAGATGTTAGTCATTATAAAATATGTGAAATAATTAGCTTTTAAAGAGGAAAGGTTTATTTTGGCTAGTAGTTTTGGAGGTTTTAGTCCATGGCTGCTTTGGGGTATGGAGCCAGGTAGTAAATCATAGCAAGTAGCATGGGCTGAAGAAAGTTACTTACCTCCTGGCTGGGATATGCAAAGCAGAAAGAGATTGAGGGCACAAGTCCGATGACCTGAAATCTCCACCATCTTACAGTACTGCCCCAGTAAGGACCAAGCCTTTCACATATGGTACTCTGAGGGATATTTCATATCCAGTGGCAGTATGTTCAGGTTGTATCTTCGGTAAAGGACAAGGTCAAGAAATTAGGATTGACCTAGGGAAGTACTCAGTAACAGTGTCAAAAGCACAAGTCTACATATTTAGAATGACAAAGCATTGAATATATTATGCATTTTTCCAATAAATTTGCAACTGTTTGACAGGGACATTTTGGCATTTGAGGAAAATATAAACACATTTTTTCAAAGTGGTTCTTTATATTTGTTGAATAGGTTCTGATTGTTCTGAGTTTTCGTTACTTGTTTTTATATTTCTTCAGCAAGTACTTAGGATGGACTAGGAACTGTGTAATACAGTAGAAAGAAAATTAATAAAAACAAAAATATTTTGCTGCTTTGTTTTCTAATTGTTTTTTTTAGTCTAATTGGGTTTTTAAATATCAACAAAAACACACTCAATATTTGTGAGTTGATGCTTAAACAGTGTAATAACTGGGTCATAAAATAGCTAAAACATCTTAAAATTCCCAAGATGTGGGTAGAAGAAGCTTATAAAACTCATGTTTATGATCTCCTATTAGTTCTAGTTTATGTTTAACTGCAAATACAAATATATTAATTATAGAAGTAACAATGAGACTTGTAGAAATAGTCAAAAGGAGTACAACTTTTGGCATCATTTTAATTCTTCATTACATTGGCACTGTTGTCAATATTAAAGTCCTGATTCTCCTGTATTTATTCTATCTTAGCATTAAGTATTCTCCACTAGCAAATTTGTACATGAAATTCCATTCTTAGGTTATGGTAATGAAAGAAACTTAAGGATAAATGAAATCTATAGCCATCTTTGTTTGCCATCTTTGTTTCCATCCCAACTCTGATATTGAAATATGTTAATAAGGAATGTACAGACACATTGGAAATGGAAACAAGAATTATTTTCCTTTCCCCTTGTCATCATTGGTTGAGGAATAAAGGAAGAATGACCCAGAAGAAGAAAGAAGTAAGCAGTTTAGGTAATCCCCATGCATCCTGAGATCCCATATTAGGAACTGAATACAATCATTTAATCCATTTTTGTGAATATTCTACTTTCTATTTAGCACTGTGATATATTATCATGGGGATACTGAGGGACTTATAGAATAAGTCCCTTACTATAGTCAAAAGATTGTCATAACAGAATCCATATGAGCCAGGTTTCACCAAGGATACAGCAAATACTCACACTATTTTAAGTAGAAAGAATTTAATGCATGAAATGGTGCTTGAAAGTTGGTAGAAGGATGGATGTTCAGGTTTTAGACTGAGCTATAGGGAGCATCTGCTGGGATGACTTGGGACCACTGGATGAACTGTCTCCTGTAAGGCTGCCATGGGAGCCAGTGGGACTGGAACTACAGAACTGCCACTTCTGCCACAGCACCCTTGGTGGCTGTCACACATTTAGAAAAATTGACAAGGAACGCCACCGTGGAAGTGACTATTGTTTTTCTTGAATCCCTATAGAAACAGCCAAAGAAGCCAAGAGATGGCCTCTACCTCAATCTTTGCTTCTCAGTCTTACAGATATACACTTGCCTAGACTTACTTCATAAGGAAATCTAGTCACAAGGGAAACTAGGAACGTAGTTTTAGTCTTCCAAACTCTTCAAACAGAACAAAGATCAAATGCAGGCTGCGTACTCCTCTATGACCTTCATAGGACTGTAAAGTAGCACCTACTTATTGGCGACCTTCTGTATTTAGGTGATGACCCAGAAACTTTAAATGTGATACTTTAATTGATTTCATTTAATTAGAGGTCATGTTTGACTTAGGTGTAGAAGAATGGCTGGATGATTTAAGGATGGTCTTTTTGTGTAAAAGAAGGTAGATGAACTAAAGGTAGGAGGCAGTATTACTATCTACTCCAGGCACATGGAAATGAAAAGAAAAGATATATTGACTGGGTGGCACTTTCTGATGTGAGGACTATGTCAAAGAAAAGCAGTACAGAGATATTAAGAGTGGTGGTGGTCAGGGTGCAAGAGTTCTCTTACAAATCCAACGAAAGTGTTAGGACAAAGTGTAAAATGCTCTTCCATGTCTCGATTATTGTGGCAAGTTACTTGTTCTTTGAGCTCTAGCTGAAGGTTTTTTAAATCAAAATTTTCCTAAGGTCTCTGGCCAAATTGATCTCTTGCCTACAGAATTGTGAAATATGGTGTGTCCCATGAACACATAAATACAACTTTATAATTTTGCTCAATTTTCAGTTCTTCTGAAAATTGGGTGCTTCTCACAATGAACCCCCAGAGGGAAGGGCGCATTATATGTTCCTCTCACTTCTACCCAAGTCCAAGCATTTTTGTTTGTTTAGGAAAGGGGACTTTCAATACAATTATTTTCCCTCTACATTGAAAGTAGAATTACAGACTCTTCTTATGGCACCTTCTTGTCTTATTCCTCTCACAATGTCTTTTTTTATGACTTCTGTAGCACTACCGGGAACTCTGGTGCTGTTGCCATGTTCCCTTTACCCTTCTTGTCTCACTGGATGTGGTTTCCTTGTGTTTATCTTCACCTTAAGCTATTCTCTTGTTTTCTGTACTTCCCTTCCCTACTCTAGTTCCCATTTCCTCACTTTGGCTCTTGTCCAACCTCTTCTATATTTTTATACTTTATTCCATTTGTCTCCTTAATTGGGGTCCTTGGTTTTGTTTGTTTCTGCCTCTGCATCTGTCATATTCTGTGCTTCCTGTTGTTTATTTCACTCTATATACATACACTGTCCTCATTTTAATTTTTTCCTTTGTGCAGTTCCCTCCTGTTTCCCACTCTGCACCACTCTCTTCCCTCACCCTGGATATCTCAGCTTGTTTTTTGTTCAGTCATACTCACAGGAAGCCTCTCATCTCCTTGCCGGACAGAGGAAGACCAACATGCAATTTGCTCTTTACCTATAAAATCGAAGACTCACACTTTGTAGTCAGATCCAAAGTTCCCAGTGCCCATGAGTACATCTATGGCAATGTCTACCTCACTGCTGTACATTTTCTAACAAGGTAATTCATCACAGGAGCAATTTGTTTTGAAATTCATCCCAAATGACTGTAACAAGGAGACTGCATTGTAAGACTTTTCTGTCTGTGTTGTAGTTCCATGGCTTGCCAGCTGCTTTAGATGTCATCAGAAGAAAAACAAATCTTCCCTTCAGTTCTGGATGGTTTGGAACGTACATATGCACGTATACACATACACACATGTAAGACATGGAACTTCATGTGTTTATTGCATAAATGCATATTTATGTACACATATGTAAATACTGAAAGAATTTTATACTTTTGTAAAAATAAAATATATTTAAATTATAAATGTCTTATGTCTCTAATACATAATACATATTTTGTATAAAATATATGTATCCATTAACTATATTATACATATGCACACATGCACATATATATAGTAATTGAAATGATGTTAATTCAGTTCATCATTCAGTAGGGCAGAATCTGGTGGTGTTTTTCAGTAAACTTGGCCTGTGGGGTAGCTAAGGAGCTGACACCTACCTAGTATCGCATTTACCTCCTGTTACATCAGTTTATTATTTATGTTCCTTGCCCCATTTTAAGAACCCTCCAAACATTCCAAGATCCATTTAATGGATTGAAGTTGGAATTATGGGTGTTTATTTTCTGTATTTAGCTAAAACAACAACAACAACAAAACATACCCTGGATTTCAGAAGCCAGCATCACAAACCAAATGCATTAAGTACACTGGACTGAACTTTCTTTTAACTGATTACATGTATTTAGGCATTCACATAATACGAACTGGGGCAGAGACATTTATTGAGTCCTCATGGTGTTCAATACCCCAGACGCAGCAGCAGCAACTTAAGTGGATTTTTAAAAATTGCACATTAAAGATATTTTCTATATAAAGTAACACCAAGAATAACTATAATATATTCCCAAAGTCCCATCTACATTTTAGAATTTAAATATGTATTTACTTTCCTGTGTATGTCAATATGAACATTTTGTGCTTATGTTTAGGACGTATTCATGCTAAAAGGCTTTGGAATCTCTCAAAGTATTTAGAGAACCTCAGTAAAAATAGAAGCTATATGTATTCAATTTATAAATTTTTCAAAAATGTAAGCTGCACCAAACTCTCTCCTGCCTGCTCACCTCAATTTTAATAGAGCAGCTCCCTGACAAGACATCAGAAAACTGAGGAAAGAATAACCTAGTGAAAAAATTCACTGCAAAATAAAGTCTGGCTTGCAGAATTTCCAGATTGATACAGAAAGTATCACAGGTTCAAATAATTGGGGATATTAAAGTTTGTCCACAAAACAACTTACTTGGCAGAAACTTCCTCCTCTCCTAGAGGGCCCTTGCCTGGCCTTGCGTACATACTGCCCAGACTTGTCTTCACTCCTGTCCAACACTGGCCTCTCTTGGGATTCTTCTATCTCCCTATGAGAGTCTGTGACTGCCTCCTGCTACTAGCATGCCCTACTTTTCATCAGCCAAGTGGATGGGACATTGCTGGTTCACATGAACTGTGCAAGTTACAACACTCACAGAGAAACATGATCTCAATTTGGCTCCATATTAAATGTGTCCGTCCCTGTTGTCTTACCTAACACTCTTAGCTGCATACATTAAGCCCTTGATTGGAGGATGATTTCACTTCAGATTGAAAAGAAACAGCTCTGGCCTTGGTTATTTTGGCATACAAGTCTCCAATATGACTCTGTTTTCTAAGCAGACATTAATGATTCTAAAACTAATATTCATTGTTTGAAGAGGCACAGCGGCCTTGGCATTTACTTAACCTTTTGTCTCATGTATAAGACTGAGTCAGCCTAAATCCTTTTCTTAATTAATATCTTTTCTTTTTATGGCCAATGTTATTTATTGAACAATTTGCATGTAACAATTAGAGCCATGAGAGCTTAAGAAAACGCTTCCTGCTCAGAATTCCACCTTTTCTGCCTTTTATTTATTTAGATTTTAAGGGTTTCAGATTATACAATTTCAGGGAAAGCTTAACTAAAAAGTAGGGAGTAAGGGCAGATAGATCTCATGTCAGTGATCCCACGTGCTAGAGCCCAGAGGAAAAGAAGGAAAGAGTTCTTGTTTTTAAAAATGATCTGATATGTGTAAGAAAATTGTAGCTACTTGAAAAATATACAATAGATTCATTTTACTTTAAGTATCTGCAGAAATTTCACATTTCTGCCATTGTGTATATGGAGCAGACATCACTCTAAATCAGTCAATATACTCGAGGAATTTATGGTTCTTTCTTAGGAAAAAACAGAACAAAGTAGAGGTAATAAAATGGTACAAATAAAAGAAATATTAAACTTTACACATGACCTGAAAGAACTCACAAAAGTGCATTACTCCTTCCATCTTCCCTCACATCCGTCTCCACAATAATTTATAATCTTGGCATAATTTTAATCATAGAATAGTTAAAGTGCCTACCTATGTCATGCCCTTCAATTTTGTTCATAGATTCTTTTTAATTATGATATTGAGCTGCATGATGTTAAAGAAACTATGTGTGCTCAGTAAATTAATCAATACCATATTGAGTTTTTAATTTTCTATAATGTTTTGCTGCACATTACAATATACATCTTTGAAGAATGTGGCCTCTCCGCTTTTTGCTATACAAATAGAATTATTGGGCAAAGTAGCATGCAAGTTTTCTACTTCTGGGCAATAATATTTCATGGCATATTTTGAGTCTAGCGAACTATGAGTATATTGATTTGATAATCTTTCTATTGATGCATACTATCTATATTTTGAAAGTAGGCTAAGTGGGTATTATAAAACAGATAAATTTTCTGATGACTATATTTGATTTCCCCAAATCCATAATTTATTGCTCCAACTCATGTTTATCTAAATTTAAGCCAAAGCAAATACTTTAAATTATTGAGGTGCTTCCAAGACCTCAAAATAGTAAATCACTAAATGTCCATAATTATTACTTAGTACTCCATATGGAGATGTGACAAATGCAGAAGACATCTTTGAAGGTGCATTGGCTCTTTTTAATACAAACTTACGGTATGATTAGTTCCCTGTTTTGGAAAGGGAAGCAGAGCGTGCAGACTCTTCATTTGAAGGCTCCAATGAATCAAGGTTATACTCTAAAAATGTATTTTTTCCTTTCCCAACTGACATTTCAAAGATATTTCAAGTGCTCACATTACCAGATATTAAGTACTTCAGTGAAAAATTGTCTAAATTTCCCAATTTGCTCCTTAAAGACTTCTTGCAGTCTTTTTGAAATTTATCCATGGAGTGTAGATTGTCTTGTGCATGAAACTAAATTTGCTTAGGTGGTAGAAACCCTTCTGGACAATTCTAATACTCTCAACAAAATATACATAAGTTCATTTCACAACAAGGTCATGGAAGATTTTTCTGGAGAAAGAAACTTTCAGAAAAAGGAAAAGCTAAAGATATTAAAATTTAGAAATTGTGTAAATTTTAATTAGTAGTAAAAAATAGACAAATGCTTTACTGAACTTAATAAAACTGCTACAAATACCTTTGCAGATGTCTCTTTATACTATGAGAAATTTTATCTAAGTTAGACACACAGATAGAAGTGACATTACTGGGCACTAGGGATGGGGTAACTTCTGCCTTCTCCATCTTTGCCAAATTTCTCTCCAAATGGTTTCAACAGTCCAACATCCCCGTCAGTAAAGCATAGAAGCTTCCATATTTTCATAGTCAAGATCTCTTCATGGTATCAGCAGACCACAATTTTTGCCTAAGAGTTTTAAAGTGGCATTGCTTTATTGATTTAATTTGCATTCCCTAATAACTAGTGGAAGCAAAACATTTTTGTTTTCTTCATTTATTTATTGGCTACTGGGGCTTCCCTTTTTATTTTACTTTTATAACTTCCAGAGAAATGAAGCTCCCTTACCTCAGACCCTCAGACCCTTCTTTGAGAGTCTTAGAAAAGCCCTTACTTCTCCCTAATCAGACTATAATCTTTAAGACATTACTTCTCTAGGGTTGTAAGCTTAGCAATTAATAATCAACTGTCCAAATTACCTCACAATAAACCAACTTTACTACTTGTCATTCTACTCACATAGCTCCTGCTAGATTTTAGATAGTATTTCTGTCTTAAATAATGAAGATATCCCTGGGAGACTGTAAGAATATCATAGTTATTATTTAGTATTTTTTTAGTTAGTGGAGAATCAAATTATAGAATGAATGAAATGGGATGAAAACGTTACCAAGCAGAACACGAATGACACTGATTTTAACTAGATGATAAACATCTTAGGTTAGGAACTGTGATTATAATATGTGTAGGAGAGTAATAGTGCTTTATCTAACACCTATAATTAGGCACCATGCTACATAGCTTTGCATGTTTCATTTACTTTCACAAAAAGGTGAGGTTGGCTTTGTGTCCATTTAAGAGATGAAGAAACTGAATGTTCAAATTCACAATTCAGTAAAACAAAACCCTGGCTTCTAAAAGAATGGACAAAATGTTTGAAGAGAAATGGTATCAAAGAAGAAACACGGGAGGCTGGGGATTTAAGCTCAGAGGCAAAGCGCCTGTCTGGCAAGCGCAAGGTCATGAGTTTGGTTCCTGGTACCGGAGAAAAACCAAAAAAAAAAAAAAAAAAAAAAAAAGAAGAAACACTGGTAAAAAGTAAGCACAAGAGATCTTCAACATTATTAGTTAGTGAAATCTGAGGAAAACCAACGAGATTCCATTGCACATCTATCAGAATGCTTAATGTTACTTGATTGAAGATGCCCAGTGACAAACAGGATGTAGACTGACTGAAAATTGCATACATTGCAGCAGAAAACAAAATGGTGCAACTGTATTGCAAACTCTTTGGCAATTTCTCATACATGTAAACACATTTGCGAGCAATTCCACTGCCAGATATTTACCTAAGAAAAATGAAAATACATTCTTATACAATGGACAAGACCTGTACACAAATACCTGTAGTAGATTTATCCATCATCACTAAAACTTGAAACAACTTAAGTGTGTCACCTGATTAACACACAAAGAGGATACTATTCAGGACTAAGACAGTGTGAACTGCTGGTACATGAGGCAATAAGAAAGAATTCAACAAACATTATGCTAAGTGACAGAAAATAGGCTGTAAGATTATATTTTGTATGAATCTAATTATATGGCCTTCTTGACACTGTGGTATATGGCATTTATGACAAACATCAGATCAGTGTTTGGGAGAGGGTACAAATCTGAAGGAAGCACTGACTACAAAGTATCAGCAGGGGATTTGGGAGAATGATGGAAACGTTCTGTATATTGATTGTGATGGTGTTTATGTCTGTATGCATTTGACCAACTTCATCAGACTGTACATCAGAAAGGGCCAAGTTTTACTGTACATAAATGCTATCTTGATACATGTGACAAAATTCTAGTCCCTGTGTAATAATGCTTTTAATCTTTTTACTTCATCTGGCTGTCCCCAGTATCTTAGATTACAGTCTGACATGTAGGAGTGTTCAGTAAGTTGATGTTACATGAATTAAGAAAAAAGAGAAAGCTCTTGCAATGACAATCACATGGTCCGCCTCTCTCTCTGCTTTTATTTTTTAAAATTTTATTTCATTTTGGCAAGAACATTTAACATAAAATCTAACTGCAACCAATTCCTAAGTGTAGGATGCAATATTGTTAATCACAGGCATTCTAGTTTTCTCTAGACAAGCCCAGCTATGATCACTCACAAGTCCATGCCTGGTACCAATTCTGTAAGCTCACACTTATGCAAGTGATATTTCTGTGAAGCCGACCCATGACTAATTTCTGAGTAGGTATTAAAACACCCTCACGTCTACAAGTCTAATATATTAATAAATGTGCTGTTTTCAATAAGACATCTAAATTTGCATGCACCATCCTACTTGTTATGTTTAGTGCTCAATTTTTTAATGTTACTTGGACACTGGCCAGTAAGTCTGAGTCCCTCGTTAGTTCATCTATTACTTTCTCGCCACAATAGATTTGGGTCTCTGCCAAGAATTGGACTAATATTGCATACAAAAATCACATAATGCACTTCCTGATCTTCTGATATTTCCTTTCTGAGTGAGAGAGGAGAATACACACTCACACACAGACACACACAGAGACACACCTTTTCTGTACACACAATCTATCCAAATTAGGTAACATTTTTATTGCTGATGTTAATACTGGGTGCCTTCTATAATCCATGTGTTTGTCTGTCCATTTACATGATCCTCTCATCCCATGGACTGAAAGGGAACAATGAGTTGTAAAATCTGATAATGATCAAAAATGATGCCTCTATGAGGAAAAAAGTCAGAAATATAGGAGCCCTCATTTTCACAGGAAGAGCGCATTTTCTGTATTTCATTTGGCACATTCTCTGTGTCTTAATTTCAGTGACTCCAAAATGAGATCCTTTGAAAAAGGGAAAGGTTGTGTGTTGAAGAGGGGGCATCTTCCTCCCCCACTTTCATTTCCCTTAAAACATAAGCGGAGAACTAAGGGATGCTATTAAAGGTACTTGTGGAGATGATTCTGATTTGTATCTGATGACTAACTAACCTATTATTGCACTTCTTGGGCAGAGATTAATGGGAAATTCTTTAAGAATAAAGACTCTAACAAGGCTTAGAAATATGTGTGGGCCCAGCCTGCACCACGTGACCTCAGAAAGCCAAACCTTGGCTGTTAATATCCTTGACTAATGAACCAAGGCTACAGTCCGTGCTAGCAAAGTGTCAAGAAATAAGTAACCAGAGAAGTGACCTTTTAACATGCTTCTAAATGTAATTTTTAACAGAACAGTGTCAATAAGTTCAAAATCCCATATGCTTTTGGTCTAATATGGAAGTACGATGCATCAATATCAGACAGCAAGTGGAAGGAGAGAGCTAGAGGAAAAGGATAAAAAAGATATAAAAAAAAAATCTCAATTATGAAACCAAAAATCTTTCCTTTACACAGATAAGAATGTAAAAAGTCCTGGTTCACTATTTGAACATTACCATCACCATGAAAACATTAATAATAATAATAATAAAGCTACAGTATTTCTATTCAGCCCCCTGATAACTATGGTCTTTGCCTAGATGTGACATATTTTGCCTAACTTAGTGACCCTTTTGCTTTCAGGTCTGGGATTTTCCATTATTAAATTTAATTTTAAAACATAAATTATTGTGTCCAACAGACTTATAGTCAATTTACAGCTCTGGGGATTTGTGTCTAGACCTATTGCCTAAGTTATATGAAATCTCAATCTTTTCTTCCATAAAAATGGGAACATAAGTAGGACCTGTACTATATCCCTATTAAAATGAGATGGGAAAAAATGTGTATAAACCATTTAGCACAATGCATGACAAATTGGAAGAGTTTTAAACTGTTAGCCATTCTTATAGCGCCTGCTAATGTTACTGTTGTCGGTACTATTGTTTGAATTTCCTCTACTGGTCTGTTGTGGATTATATCTACCTACCCCACAGAGGACCAGTCTATTGTATGAGTTACAGCCCTCTGTGTACCACTCACATCACAGTGCCCAGCACAGCACCTTCCACTTGGTAGCCAAGACTGAGAAAAAGTGAATGAATATGGTGTATCTCATGTTTAAAAACTGCCAGTTATGTTTTAATAATATCAACTATGTACTTAATGCAGCTACTGACTTTTCACAAGAAGAAGAATAAAGATGTTTCCTGTTGGAGAAATGCATTGAGGCAAGTGCTCGGATTAGTGCCTGTCCTGCGGTCAGCATCATGAAAGTGTATGTCAAATACTCTCTAATAATCAGGTCATTTCTGCCCTGTGATTCTTCAGTCAGTGCACTAGATTGCCAGTCTCTGGAAATTTATCATCTCCTGCATTGTGTATGTTGCAGGGGACAGGCAATAACCAGCAATACAACAAATAAATAACTACACAGAATGCTACAAAGTGACAAGTGCTACTGAAATCAAGAATACTTAGAGGAAGGTGAGGAGATAAGGGACATAGGAACAAGGCAGGGCTCCCACTGTAAATGAGATGGTAGTCCGTCATGCTGGCTCATGCAGGAGACACTGATTCCATCCATGGGAAAAGGGATGGGTGGGGAAGGCCAAACAGAGTGGAGCAGCAAGAGGGATGGGGGCGTCCTCTCTCTGAGAAGTCCTGGAAAGTTGATTTCAGGAGCTACATCTTGGAGAGGCCCTCCACCGAACACTCGGGCTTCCAAAACTCCACAACATGACAGCGGCATAATGTGTCTCCAGAGACCAAGTGAGAACCGGCTTTGCATTTGGAATAGTTCAAAAGCAGCGTGGCAGGTGAAGAAAGAGAGAAGAGGGGGAAAAGGGGAAAACAAACAGAGCTGAAATGAGAAGGGAAGAACTCTTGGGAATTCCCTTAGGAGGCCAAAGTTTTTACCCTTTGTTGCTGGATTCCACTTTGGAATGAATTTACAGTCCAGAGCTTAACCTGCGACAGTTCTGGGTTAGCTTGTCTATCCTGTGGCAGTGGTCAGTCCTGCTGGGCCTAGGGAAACAAATTTTTAAAATTGTAAGAGAAAAAATTGGACTTGAGGCAATCTGTTTGACAAGAACTGGAGCTCCTAAAAATGAATTTTCTTAGATCTATAGGTAAAGGAAGAGGTGGAGGGGAGAGTGGGCGGGCAGGGCACTTTCTCTCTAACTTTCCAAACATACCTAACAGTTACAGAAAAGACTGATACATCTAATCCATCCCTTTTAGAGTGTTGGCTAACAACAGTTAACAAAATTGAAGCCTACCTACTTTCAGTGCTACTGGAGAATTTAATGAAGAAATTCTCAAGGCCAAAGAGTCTTTCAAGGTCTCAAAGAATGTTTCAAGAACAGGGTTCCAAAATTGTGCAGTTATTTTGAAGCCAACGTATTTTTCTTTGAACTCTCGGAAAACACACAAATAGATCAGTCAGCCTACATCATGGTCACTATCTTTGTCATTTCCTGTGGCCATGATTAACAGTGATCAAGCTGTACTATTTTGAAGCTATGTCAAATGCTTGCTGAGAATCTCTTCACCATTAGCATGGCCATATCACTGATGAAGAAACCGCAATGCAAGTTTTAGATTAAATTTAGCATCCAGTGATCCACCACCATCCAGTGAGTGACCAACATTTACTGAGAAGCCGTTCTGAGCCAAAGACTGGCCCAGAAGCTTTGAATGTCCTCAGACTGATTTTATCTTTCCCATTTTACACATGATAAAATTGAAGCTTTTAGTGGCTCAGTGACGTGTCCAAGGTCATCCCATTTGTCATGTAAACATCCTATTTGTCCTTAATTTTAAACCAAACAAAATTTCTCACCAGGTATGAGGAGTATGGAAGGCCCTGTTCTCTTCCAAGTAAGCACTCGCAGCTTTTCACCTTTGGAGTTTAAGTAGTAGGTGAGGACCTCCAGCAAGTTTTCTACTTCTCTTTTTATCTAAATCAATCACACAAATCTCATTACCTTAGTTATACAATAGTCTAAAGGTATGTATTTGATGGATCTACTAGCCTGAAAGATAATGGATGGGTTGGCAAGGAGGATAGTATTCATAGAGTAACAATGTAAAGCTAGTTATTCTTCTGTTTGGAAGGCAGAAGTAAACCCTGGAGCTGTAGCAGTCACTTTATAATCATAAGGCAACACCAAAGGACACAAACCTCAAAGCCAATGAAAAGAACAGCACAAAGAAATAAAATTTCTGTGCCATACTGACTTTTCTGAGCTGCTTCCCTAAACTGACTAAATCACTGTTAGAATTAATTTATTTGAGTTTTTCATTTGTCTATTTGTTTCGTAGCTGAATGCATTTCAGACAGAAATGCTGGGTTCATCATCTTACCTGTGGCTGTGAATCAGAGGAAGAAATGCAGCATCCACCAATGCAGCTAATCACCTGGGATTTATTTGCACTTATCAATAATTTCCAGCATCTTCCTCAGAGTTCTTGTTTATGTCGAATAATAACTAAAACATAATGACAAAAAGCCACATCATCATTAATACCTAACTGTCTGTTACTCATAAGGTTAAACAATGGAAAAAGTAAATTGCCACCAGGAATCCTCCCTCAAATACTGGTACAGAGCGCTTACAGTAGCTTGCATCAACATGACGAGCAAACATAACTATACATTATCTTTAGCTGAGTGCTTACCTTATACCCCATGCTTAACAATTTGCATTATCATCTTATTTGCTTACACTCCGTGTGATTGCCAGATCTGCCACCATTTTAACAGTGAAGTAAATATAAATAATAGTGAGCTCAACCACAGATATACAGATGGAAATTGACATTCTTACCACACAGGTATTTGATGTCTTTAAAACCAAGTAATTAAATGCAAAAACTATCAAACCAGTAACTATTAACTGATTTGCTAATTTCCTGAACAAGCTAGGTACTTGAGAACCAGGTGCATTGAATCTTCTTTGCTCTTCAGCTGGGGGCTATTTTCCTATAGCCCTTATGGAGTTCAACTGGTGTAGTACCGACCACATCTCTTTCCAGTACCTGTCTTCCCTAGGTCTAGTGTAGTTCTCTGCAGCCTAAGAAGCCCTTCAGCCTCTGCTCTGAGGACATAAACTGACCAGCAGACACTCCCTATCTTCAAATTGCTTTTAGTTTAGCAGATTTGTGGATGAGTAGAATGCTTGACACATTAGAGTGAATCAATAAATGGTAAGAGAATAAACAAATACTTAAGAAAAGCGAATACATAAAACAGCAGTTAGCTAACTGGAGTTTTTAATTATCTGTAGTTGGTTCTCACTTTGTAATCATCCTTGAAACTTCAGTAAGTGTTTCAATTCTAAACAAATTCTATCCCTTGTATTGCAAACAGTCAGCTCCTTTTAAGAAAACACTTTAAACAAGATGAGGTATTTTTATACAATGGAGTACTATTCAGCTATAAGAAAGATAAACTCGAGGCTTTTATAGGTAAATGGATGCAACTAGAGACCATACTCATAAGTGAAATAAATCAGATTTGCATGTGTAAATATCATATTGTCTCCCTAGTGTAAGAACCTGAAAGAGTAAATAAGATCCAAAATGTACAATATTGTGAGAGGGAAAGATACTGTCCAAAAGGAAAGAACAATTGGGATGGGAGAAATGAAAAAAGAAATGGAAGGGAGAGAAAAAAAATATATATATATATACACAAGATCGCTCAGATAATTATACTACTAATTTCTATTAATTTATTGAAAGAGGAACAGTTTATGCTTTATTGTTTGATCAATTTTGCACACCTATATCGTATAATCTGAGCAACTACTTTGAAGATAACAATATTCAGTGTAATAACTATTGTTAATTTCCTATTATCTTGTTTTGAAATTCTATATCATTGTTTCTATTGTTTTCTTCTCTTTAAAATAAAATGTAAAAGAAAAACACCGTACTTTTCATGAGCACGTCGCTTAGCTGTCTCACCGGCGTCTTTGCCACATGCGCCGGGAACACAGAGGTGGCAACCAGGTAAATCAGGACAATGAGCTTGGCCACTCGGTTGTCATTGCCAGAACTTCGTAGGCTGGCTGACCCTGCTGTTAATGGGTCCGGGGCAAGAATAGAGAAAGGACTTGAAACTACTTTGGGGGGTTATCTAATTGCTAGTTGGATAACTGAAAATACCAGAAAGAGAATCCAAATATTTATGGTTTATGTCTGACTTTGAATTCATGTTAGAAAATGGATAGGTAAAAAGTATAACCAATGAATCTTTTGAAGCAAAAGGATTTCAGCATCTGTATTTATCACCTACAAATGTGTAATACTAAGCCTACTTCAGTAGAGATGTTTTATATTCTCATTCTCCTTGTTACATTAATTCTTGATTACACATCTATACGAGTAAGTTAGGGGAACTTTGAAGTAGAGGAAAGAGAATGATTATATAAATATTCGGAGATGGTTTACTTATTAATTGATTTTATTACACAAGCACTTGCTGTGTACCTACCACACACAAGACAATGCAACAATAACTTAAAATGCGAGATCTATATAACTAGTCGCCTGTTTAACATACTGCAGATATTCTTATCTTAACAGCAAACTCAACTACCTCACGTTTCTAATTCCTACCTCCATCCCTCTGCTCTTATTTGTGGCCTGAGTTAATATGAGTGCCATTCGTCAATGTCATTAATTAAAAAAATGCTTATAATTATTTTATACCTGTTATCCTAAACTTATTGATCTTATTTATTATACATTTTTGAAATTTGCACTCTGTCTTTATTTTTATTCCTTCAGAGAATGTGACACTGAGGTTAAAAGTTCATAGTATGGTTATAAAATGTGAATTCAAATTCTGGTTGGCCTGACTTTCAATAGCTATATGACCTTCAGAAATGATTTAGCCAAACAAGAAAAAAAAGAAAAAGAAATGATTTAACCTTCTTGAACTTGTGTCTACATCAGTAGACTGTGGTAAACATGGAGTCTGCTTGGAAGGATTGCCTTAGATAGCTCTCGGCGCATGGCAGTATTCCCAAAATACATGGCAATATTTGGAGGAAGAGGAGGAGGACAATGAAAAGTGGTATGCCAGTTTGGGTAAAGGATATTTATTGTCTTGGACAATACAAACAATAAGAATTACTTAAGTGAACATTACAAGAATATAATAAAAAACCCAGGTGATTCCTGGCTGTTCTCCCAGATGGTAAGACACTTTGCACAATTTAAAATATTGCATCTAAGAATGAAACTATGTACTGAAAGGAGAGCTGCCTAGCTCAGCGTCACTTTAGAAAACAAATCCTTTTAAATCTCTTAGCAAAACTCTCCTCACACCCTATTGTCCACACTCTAGCATGCACGATTAACAACCAATCCCCAATGAAGTCAATGAGCTTTTCATAATTTCCTTAGGTTTACCAGGACTTGTGCCTGAACCGGGTGAGTGATTCCCTGGCATCTGGGTGCATAAACACAACTGTAGTTCAGTTATGAGTGAAGGGGTGAGAGTCGAGCTGTTGGCCAGTGTAAGCAGCAGGCACATAGCTGCAGACCAGGTCTTTAGTGCTTCTCCTGTGGGTGCCTGGAACAGCTCCTCAGTAGTGGGCTTAACTCTCATTCCCTCCCACCATGCTCTATTACACACACTGTGGCAAAGTTTTCCTAAAGGATTTGTTGCTCCTTTGACGATTGCTTGGCTTTTTACATGCTCTACCAGACACAAATCTCTCAGTATAGCATTTTAAATGATTGATGTAACATTCTAATATTACATTTCCAAGTTCATTTCTCATCCCTCCAGTCCTGATACACTCAACATACAGAAGTCTTAAGCATTCAGCTGTACAGACAGACCCTGGAACTTCTACTACACTTCTGAGCCTTGTACTTCTCTTTTGACTTAGAACACTGGCCCTCTCTGCCCCCTGTAGCTGTGATGGACTTCATTTATCTTTAAACACATTTGTAGTATTACTGTCCTCCTGAAGCCCCACACTGAATTTATTACTCCCTTCTTTATATGGCATCCAAGCATCATAGTATCCCATATAAGAAAGGGAGAGAGAGAGCCACAATTATAAGCTTTGTATTAGTAATTCATTTTTAAACTATGGCCTTGATATGTTAAATGATTACATATCATTAGTTGTATTAATTTAATTTGATATTCAAAAATTAGAAAATATTAGCTAGTAGTAAAATGTACTTACTTATAAATAAGTATTAAAATTAAATTACAAGAGGCTGGGGGTTTAGCTTGGTGGCACAGTGCCTGCCTGGCAAGTGCAAGGTTGTGAGTTTGATTCCCAGTACCAGAAACCCCCCAGCCCCCAAAAAATTAAATTACACATGGGAATAATACCACCTACATAAAAAGTTGTTATTAGGGTCATAGACTATGAAGCAAACACCTGAATATCATGGAAAAATGAAAGAAATAAATATCATTTTCCTTCACATCCCTTTACATCCTCTATGTGTGTTCAGTATGAAATGGACATTTACCATGTCCTGTATGTCAGGCACTTGGCTAGGATTCCATGAAAAACAAGGTAAAGTTGCTGTCTAAGAAAAGAGATGTGGTTAACTAGAATCATTATATTGTTCCCCAGGTGTTGAATCTACAGAGGGAGAGATGAATTTAAAAACACTGCACAGAGATTATTGGGAAGGATAGCTTACACATACTTTTCTAGTTTTTGCCATTCCTAGAATCCTTTTATGAAATCAGTACAATACTGCTAGTGGGTATCAGCAATCTGAAGAACTTACTATAGGAAATATTTTCCATTTTTATTAATGACTACAGATTTAAAGCTATAATAGTTACTAAATTTATGAAGCCATATTTATTTATGAAGGTACACACACACACACCCCAGTCACTGAACCACAGAAATACATATCCTCAAACACGTAGAATTCCATTAGAATCATAATACTCTTTGAATGAGAAAATAGCACTTGAATGGATAATTCAGTTACTTCAGGGGGGCTTATTGAGTTTTTAAAAGACAGTTCCTTTTTAATACTATTTGATGATTAATGATACATTGATTGAGAATTAACAACTATCTTGTTTATACAATTCATTTAAAGAGCTGTTAAGCCCCAAGCTATGACTTAAAAAATGATCTAGGCTTAGTTTAGCATTCATTACACTAAACATCTCAGCCAATGGCAATCCAGAAAAGTAAATACCACTTCATCAACAAAACACGGAAATGCTAATTGACAGCTGGCAGAGTCCAATCAGATATCTCTACAGACAGCTAACACACTACTTTGGTAGCATCTGTTTCATTTTGCTAATCGACCCTGTTTCTCTTCTCATTTGTTCTTTTGGAAAAGAGGACAGAAGCAAGGATAATGTGTGATCATGTAGAAATAAAGACATGACTTATGTGTGTGGGGGGCGGGTTTCTTTTGGTGGGAAATAAAGGCCATGCTTATATTTTCTATTTACTCTAAAAGAAATTCTCAAGGGACAAATGGGAGATGTAATCTAATGTAGGAGTCTACATTTCACCTTTCTGATGCCAGGTACCCAGATTTTAACAAATATGATTGAAGTGATAGATACATGTACCAGAATAATTGTATGGAAAAAGTTGTCACCAAATCTGGGCTATATTATTTCACATATATGTGCAAAAGTGGTAGAGTATGATATTCCTCCTCACCACAATCCATTTTTTATTCTGTTTTCATTGTGGTACTAATCAGCTGACCATAGGAAATGTTTCCTTGTGGAAAGCCCAGGGAGAAAAAGGTGGATTTTCTTGTTTGTTTGCTTGTTCGTCTTAGATTTAGGATTTCCTTTGTCATACACTCACCCAATTTTTATAGCCACAATCTTTCCCTACCCCTCCCCTGTTACTCCCCCAGAGAAAACATAGTAAAGGGAACTGGAAGGCAGAGAGAACAGAAGAAAGAACTCAGGGGACAGGGGAAAGACCAGTCATTAAATATGTTTGCCTACATGGTGTTACACCTTTGAACTTCCAAATGCAACTTTATACATTGTCTTTTGACATTTTGCAGTTTGGAATTCTGAAAGCTCTCAGTTTAGACAACTAAATTATTGCTTGTCAATTTAGCTTGGAATGAAAGACAGGTGTTTTGTTTCACAGTAAATCTCCATTTAAAGCTTACATTGGCTCTAAATCCCATCCTAGTGTCTTCTTGTGGGCTGGTGTTGAAGTGCCCGACAGTCAATCCACAGAGATCCTTCACCTCGGCGCCTCTATGTGGGCACATGTAATGCCGTTTAAACGCAATTGAGATAAAGACCCTGCGGAGCTCAGAGGGGTAGTATTCTCACTGATATTTCACTACCATGTTGCCTGTTACAAAGAGGTAAGCTAAGCAAAGTTAAAAATCCTTATTAGTCATTTTAGAAGCCAGTGCAATACTGAGTGCTTCTTTAGTAAATATTTGTTGTTAGGACTATGTGTTAATTTACCAAACATTGATCTGTTTTTGTATTTCCATTTCAGTGGAATGATGTGGTAGGCCCTCTATCAGGAAAAGTTCCAATAGCACATACGCATTGTTACTCTAATTTAAGGAGTTTGATGTAAAAGTGCTAAAATTATCTCATTACAGCTGAAAAACAAAACCTTCCTAAAAGCTCCTTCAGTTCTTTCTCCTCTGTTTTAGTTTTCTTCATTTCTAGTGTAAGGTTTCTCCATTATATTCTAAAGTACTAATGAAATGTGGTCACCCTACTAACTACCAGGGTATAAGAGAACTATCAGCAAGTCTAAGGAAATCCAGCCATGGTTTACCTCCTCTGGAAAGTGCACAATAAGACCTCTATTTACTGTGGATGGGACCAGTGTATTCACAGATCTCATGAAGTTTATGGTAATTCCATAAACTTTTAAAGTAATGGAGGTTTTAAAGTGAAAGGGGACTTAGTTCTACCCCAACTCCAATACCATTTTAAAGATGAGGTTAAGTAACTTGATTAAGATCAAAGCTCAAACTAGATCATAACAGAGCCAGGACTAGACTTAGCTACTCTGCTCAATTAAACTAGTTTCCCATATATCTTTGAATTAAACATTTTTTTCTCAGATGATGTTTAGAACTCTGTATGAGATTCTTTATGTTTAATTCAGAGGTCATTATTACCATATATGTGTCAGTTATTGTATAATCTTGCAGCTTAGAATATAGTACTTTTTTAACTTTTCCCTCCTATAAATGCTTAGACTAGACTAGAATCCCACTGAAGCAGTACTATATGAATATCAACAAATTAATACATTTCTTTTGGTGAATTTGTAAAGCATCTTGAACACAAAAGCTCTATCTTACTTATTATAAATTCTTTAGTGCCTAGCATAATGCTTTGTCCATAAAATATCCCTATTGGATATTTGTTGAATTTCGAATTGGATGTGTTTGATTCAGGTCCCTAATCGTGTATCATCTAGAGTTCATCTGATGAGCTATAAACTATATTAATTTCTCTGGGCCAAAATGCCTATTAACCAACCACAGTTATTAGTCTGCCTTTGTCCTCATGTTTAGCTAGGAGTAAGAGTGTATGGGCATAACCTGACCAAATATACACCTTCAATTTGTCTTCAATATGTGTAGTATAGGGAGATATAATTAAGAAGAGCAGTTGGATTTTCTTGAACTTGAAGAAATTTCCTATGTTGAAATGGAGAAAATATTTGATTTACAGTCTTTTAAAATAAACTATCAAGCACATTTTTCATTTGTCAAATAGAAATACCAATGCAAGACTATCGTGAAAAGCCAAAGGGATGAGAGATGACGGTAATAAAAATCTTAAAAGTAGTATGTAAATAGGATGACATTGGGAGTACTCATCATAATTATAAGAAAGATAGTAACCCTGAAGTTGACTGAATATTTCAGGGCTACAGTAAGGCTCTTAGGTCAATTCTTAGCTAACAAACAGGCAGAAAGACTTTTTCAGGTTCTCGGACCAACGATTCAGCACATAAAACACACAGTAATTGACAACCAGGGTATCCCTTCTGGCCTGTAGTTCTTACTCTGCCTGTAAAAGAAAGAACTTCATTCAAATGCATGGTTGACAATGAGATGGAAGTTTCATCACGTTGCCCCACTCCTGACCTCAGTGCTGGCCTGCAGATCACCCCTCAGTCAAAATGTTAGAGGACTCTCTGAATGCAATTTTAAACTGGATTCAGCTGAGTTTTCTGAAGAAAAAGCCAGAGTAATACAGTTTCAGTGTTTGCTTCTTAATCCTGCGGCATGATTAGGACCGATGACATCATCAATTTATCAGTTTACTGCCGATATTTTTTCTCCTTTACTCTCCATGTCTCTATTTCTAGGTATCTCTTATGGTGTCAGAAAATCCAAAACAAAACACACACGCATGCACACACACGCACATATATGCACACACACACACACACACTCTAGCCCCTCCAAACTTTTGAAAAAGAAAGAAAATGTATCTATACTTCTTTAAAAAAGAGTAGTATTTTCAGACATGCTCTAAAAGTTACCTCTGACTTAATTTTTCTGTTGATCTGACAATACATCAATTTATTGTTCAAGGAATTGTTAGAAGAAAACCCTCCAATCTCGTGAAGGTGTTTATCTACAGCATGATTAATAAATTGTTAGGTTATCATGATTTTTTTTAACCAAACGACTTTTTTTGGTTTCAAAAATATAATCTAGCAAGCTATAAGAAATCAGACAGGAAATGCAAACCAGTTTAAGAAGTTCAGTCAAAATGGCTCTTACCTCTGACCTTTCACCACAGCTATTTGATGTTCCCCAGTTTTTTAAGAGTTCCTGAAACCCAAAGCACCAAATATAACCTAAAACAATGCAAAAAGGTTCACATACGTGTGTATTATATTTTTATGTTTTCAAAGATATCCTAAATTAAAATTAATCTAAAATGCATAATTTCATTATCCATTTTCTTACATGTGTACAACTGTCACTGTGCAAAATGTCCTGTAAAATTTTTGACACTAAGTAAGGTGCTTGATCAAAAATATTGGAAGTGAGTGATGCCTTGAATCAAGTGACAGTTTCCTTTAGTCCTAATGATTAGTTCATGAAGTATATATATGTCTGACTCCTTAACAAACTATCTACACCAAATGATCTCTTTGGAATTTTTCTCTTTGAACTAAAATGTTGAGATTCACCTGAATTACACCTTAGTTTATGAATGATAGAAATTTATCAGGTAGTATGATCATGGTTCTGTAGCTATGTGCCACTTACATCTGCATGTCAAATTTCCATTACCTTAATGGAAAATAAGTTCACTAAAAAGTTACTTTTGTCATGTAAGAATAAGTCAGCTTTTGTAATTACCAGTTCTCTACACTTGATCTTAGCCAAAAGGCCGAGAAGCGATGTAATTACCAGTTCTCATGGCATAAAATTTGTATTTAATGTCCCACAGAATTTTGTCTCAATCTATCTGCACATGCTCTGACCTTACATACCTCACATACTTTGGATACTTTGCCTTTCACAACTCTTCTTATTCTTTATCTTTTATTTCTTTTGCCTAATCAAACGTGCTTCCTCCTGTGAGACTGAGCTCAAGTGACACTTCTGCGAAGCCTTCCATGGTTATAACCCACCCTTTCATGCAGTCAGGTTCTTACTCTACTGGACTCTGGCGTGACTGCACGTCTTGTGTTGCAGGAATAGCACCAAAATGCTTAGCAGAAGGCTTTTGCGGAGTAGTTCTTGAATGAATAGATCAATAAATAACTGAACAGTGTATGCACCAATGAATGATTTGTGTCAAACATTTGTGAATGTTTACTAAGACGTGTGCAGGACTTGAGTGCAAGCCCCATATGGACAGCTACTTGTATTCATCTTTCTATCCCTGAGGCCTGAAAAGTGTTTGACGTGGTAATTTTAGTTGCCTTTTGTTGAATTAATATTTTGAGAGTCTATGTCCTAGACAAACCTATGGAGAATAGAGTTTATTCTTTATGGAATTGACATATTTCTGAATTGAAACAGTTCTATTTGATTCTGTACAAAATAGCCATACCTAGGCCCCCAAAGCTAAGTTAGTAGTCACAGACATCCACTCTCCTGTCACTGTTTGTAGACACAGGCTTGTTTATGTTTGGCTAATTAAAATTAATCAACCTAGTTCTCCCTTCCCTTCAAGGGCATTACTTCCCATTAACTTCAATGAAGCTTGTTTGACTTCAGTGGAAGTTTTTACCTGCATAGGGACAGCAAGGAATCAGGACAAATATCTTTAAGGCTGTCATATGTCACCATGAACAAAAGAAATAAAGATCCTTAGGCACGAGGCCCCGTAGCACACTTCATGTGCCTCTCTTAATTCTATCCTTGCTGACAACCCATGACTGCCACATAAAAGAAAGCATCAGAATTATAATTGAATGGTTCTGAAATATCAGAGACAGAACCGCTGAAAAGGAGGTTCACAAACTCATTCTTTGGCAACGTTAGTGATTTGAGTACCTACAAACGGGCATAATGCCGAGTATGGCATTTCCAATGTGCAGCACACCATTCCCTTTGAGTTGCTGTAGAACAGGAAAGCAGAGGGGGCTTAACTTCAAGCCACTAGCACACAGTCCTTTGACAACCTTCTACTCTTCAGAAACCGAAAGAGAACAGAAGGATAAAGAGGCAGAAAGGAATCTGAACAGCCACAGTGATATAATATCCATGTTCTAAAATCTGAGCATTTTATTAGTAGTGTATTTATTTCAGATAGAGTGTGAGATATTAAGTACTTGGCAAAACTGGAGTATCAGTCTGGCAAGGAATTGGGCTAAAGTCTTTGCTTTTTAAGGTTTTCTAAATATCAAAAGTTAAATCAAGCTAGACTTATTATTTCTAAAGGTTACCCTGTAACTTAATTTTCATAAGAATAGCATTGCTCCCTCCTAAAATGATTATTCTATAATGCCCACCTTAACTGTGTTAGGTAGCAATTTATATATATATATAATATATAATAGTGTGACATATCAGTTATATCCTCATATTTTGGGGATTAAATAAAATTACTAATTGAATAATCTGTAAGAAAATACACAGGAAAGGATTATCTAAGGAAAAAAATCTGATATTTGTTGAATTCCAAGTACAACAGCTGGAGTTTTAAATATGGTACTGAATTTAAATGTCTTAAATGGTTCAAAAAGAAGCTGGCATTATGTGTGTTGACAACTGGAATTTATAATGAAAATTTAACATTTCTAACTCTAACAAATGACTGTACCCTAAACTTTTTCATCCTCTCCTTGCCCTATTTATTTTTTTCTCTATTTAAACCAAATATCTGTTTATACCTGAAACTCCATCTTTAAAATAGTTCTTGATTGAAGACACTGTCACTGCAAAAGACTTATATAAAAGTTCTTATTACTAGAGCATATAAAATAAAAAACCATCAAAATACACTAAGATTTTCCACAGAAATCAATAGTCAGGTTAAGACAGCATTGTTTTAGGAAAAAAGATGAATAGGATTATAAAAGAAAAAGCTAGATTTTAGAGGTAGAAACCAGAAGAGACCACTACTTGGGGATTACATCTGCATGGGGCAGAGTGTTTGCATTCCAGCTAGTAGAAGAAAGGAATGATGTGGTTATACAAGCAGCTTGGTTAAAGTGTGTGCTAAAGTGAAATTCCATCTGCTTCACAATCCTGATGAAATAAAGTCCATGAGAATAATCATAAAACCATCTTTTAACTGTCCTATTACGCAACCACAAGATTCTTTGCAGTCACTGGTCTTAGCTTTCCAACGGAGCAACAAACGTGTGAACTCTGATGCAAGAAGTATAGTGCAGTGCAAAAATTGAAGAATTACAAAGTCAGTTGCCCTAATTGACGCTAAAACCCGAAGCTAAATTGGGTAGGAGGCCCAGCCAATCTTTCTTTCAATAAATGAGACATTTCAATTGGCAGTGATTTCTAGCTCCATTTTTTAGATCTAGTGAAAGCCACTCTGGGGAAAGTTGATTCCTTATTGTTTTGTCTTCTTTGGCTGATTTGATGTTCCTTGTGCATTAGCACAGTGATCTCCTTCATTAACATCTTCCACCTCTGATGTCCACGTAAATATAGTACAGTCTCCAGTATGTGCATTCGTATGTGATTTCTCTGTATAAATACCATCTGGAACCAAATATATTATCTCACATAATATTTTCCAAACTTTCCTAATGAAACGTGTTATTGGAATAATGTTAAAAGCACAGATCCCTGGGCTCTAGAGTGCATCCAGTCCCTGTCTCATCATGTACATATGTAACGTGCAGCAGACTCTCACTACTGAGAGCCGAGTGCCGTCAGCCCTTCCTTCTCCACCTTCTCAAGAGGCGGTGGCAGCAGGGGAAACAACGCTCATCTTAGTTACTTTTTTGTTGCTAAGATAAAATACCCAACATTCAAAGTTAAAGGAGGAAAGGTTTGTTTCAATTCATAGTTTATAGACATTTAGGTCCAAAATTGGTTGGTTCCAAGGCAGTAAGACATGGCACAGAGGCATCCCAGATGAGAAATAGCCAGTGATATGGCAGGAAGAAGGCAGCAAGCAGCAAAGCAGCAGCAGCAGCAGCAGCAGCAGCAGCAGCAGCAGCAGCAGCAGCAGCCTGTCTCTTCCTTTCCTCCTTCCAGGCTACCTGTCCTTTGGGTGATGCCACCCACATCCAGGCTGGGTCTTCCACACCCAGAATTGTGTCAAGCCAATCAGTGGTCTAATTTAGTAAACACCTTTAATCCCAGCATCACACATCCTAGATCCAGCCACACCTGAAAAGCTATGACTGCACTAGGCTTGTGGGGACATCTAGATGCAAGCCATAACATCACTCAGCAAAATTTCATCAACTGAGTGAATGACCAAATACCATAGTCATGATAACAGCAAGTGGCTAATCTATTCCTCCAACAACCACTCAAAGAGTGAGTCCTCAAAGTCTGCAAACTTTACCCCTACAAGAATCTTGAATTACCACCTCATTCATTCCCAGTCTGTTGTTCTAATTGAGGTTGTTTCTATCAAGTCCCTGAAGTAATTCTATATTCCTTAATTAATCTTCTTCATGACCTGTCTCACTGTTTATCAAACCCTCACAGTTCTACAAGTGTAATCTTTCAAAAACTTAGATGATTATATTGCTTAAAAAAGTCTTTCAACAATGGACCCCTCCCACCAACTCTATAAGAGTGTTTTCAATGCTCAGAGCCTGGCAAAGGACAGGTCTCTAGAACATATAGAGATGTAGTTGTAGTTAGAACCCTTCAAAATCTGGCCTCCAAAGAGTGGTGCACACCTGTAATCCCAGCGTTCTGGAAGGTCGAAGAAGGAGGATCACAAGCTCAAGTCCGGCCTACACAATTTAGTGATTTAGAGAGACTCTGTCTCAAAGTTAAAAATAAATAAATAAATAAATAAATAAATAAATAAATAAATAAACAAACAAAAACACCCTCAGGATGTAGATCTGTGTGAAGGCCCTGGACATATATATATATATTCCTGGCGCCAATAACCTCATGTTTGCTTCACTTTGATTCTCTGTCATATCTACTTCCAGGCCCTCAACAGCCCCTACAGAAGCCTACACCCTACTCTCCGCATTTCCTTCAACAAGCAAGCTATTTGGTCATTTTTCTCTTCTTTATAGGCTGCTACCTCTGCCTCATAAACCTATTCTTTTCCCTCATTCTTACCCCTTACCCCACAAGAAAATCCCATTCTTAGCTTCTGTTTTCCTTCAAATTTTGCACAAAGTTTCCTAGCTCTCTGTGGCCGATGGCAGCAAGCTGGCAGGATTACCTGAGCCCAGGTATGGGTCCTTGTGTGGGTCCTGACTATTCTTCTCCTTTGTGGTGCTCTGACATTCCGTATGTACGGGACCAACCAGATGCCTCAGGAACGCTGGGACTTGAGCTCATAAGGTCATTGCTTATCTTGGGGCCACATGGCCAGGTGGTGCCAAGAAGGTGGCCAAGTGAATGCATTTTTCCTGCCAGTCAGGGCCATCTTGGTCACGTCATGTCAGAACAGAGCTGATTTTGTATGATTCTTAAGGCGGACACAAGAGTTTAGGGCTCTGGGATTCTTGACTATAATTTAGTTGAGTGAAATAAGGAATGGCTTGAAGATGTTTTATTCTACCTGTACACTGTAGAATTCTGACCTATAAACTTAACATGACCAACAAACAAATTATTCTTCATATTTGCCTGCACACTGTGGGTAGGATTTACATTTGCTGTTATTACCACTTACTTATATCAGTCATTTCTCCCTGTCTGGAACAAAGTATCTTTTTAAAGGAGGAGAGGTTGATTTGGCTGGTAGTTTCAGTCCAAGGTGGCTGGTTCCAAGGCAGCAACAGCATTGCAGGGAGGCTTAGAAGAACATACACTCAACCTAAAGCAGCCAGAAAGCAGAGAGAGAAGGGAGGAGCCAGGAACAAGTATACACTCTTCCAAGTTACACCCCTTCTGACCCACTTCCACATAGGCCCTACCTCCTAACTGCACATTCATCTACTGAATGCCCCCATGATCTAAACAATATATACAGCTTCCAGGAAGTCACAGTATGGTAACTAATAATATTAGCATTGCAAAGCCAAGGATATAGTTCCGAGGCACAAACACCTGCCTGGCAAGTGCAAGGTCCTGGGTTTGATTCCTGGTACCCGCTCCCC
Organism: Chinchilla lanigera; assembly: GCF_000276665.1. Taxonomy (NCBI): domain Eukaryota; kingdom Metazoa; phylum Chordata; class Mammalia; order Rodentia; family Chinchillidae; genus Chinchilla; species Chinchilla lanigera. The sequence continues at coordinate 24,388,606 of NW_004955424.1, forward strand.
CTGTAAAAAAGTTCAACATTACATTGATACCAATTTTTAATGGTGAGAGTTATAATTTTAGTTATAATTTTTAGATGGTAAATTTAAAAGCTAACATATAGTGAGAAAGAAAAAAAAAATACAAAGATAAATTTCCTGCACCAGAGCAAATGGTCTGTAGATACTGAAATAAAACTTCCCATGCATTAATTACATAAGAAAAATGCACAAATTTTTTCTCTACCTATTTTTTTCAATCTTCTATGACTAAATTTTGAATTCTATAATGATATTTTGAATTACAATATTTATATGAAAAGTCTTTTTTTTTTCTTTTGATCTTTAATCTCACGCAATGTAAGGGCCACCTTGGTGGCCGTACCATGTGCTAAACAACTTATGTGCACAAGCTACTTTAATCTTCACAGCAACCACAATAACCCAAGTGTTATCTTATTATGTAAACCTAGAAATGCTAAACAATTTGCTCAGGCACACAATTAGTAAATTGTTGAGCTGCAAATCAGGAAGACTTGATCCTGATGTGTAGGCAAACCTTAGAAAACAGTACCAATCTATCTAACTCATTGTGTTTTCTAGATATAGCATTACCCTTGTTCTTGTAGATATTATCATTATTCTAATCACTATATCTAAAGTAATTGTTGAATGTTAGTTTTATGCCAGACACTATTTTAAGAATTTAATGTGCATCATCCTTTAGATAATTTAATACCCTTACAAAGTTCAAACAGATATTTCCATTGCACAGATAGAAAAATTGAGGGCACAGAGTAGATAGATAACTAACTCCTGGGTACTAAGCCATCCATAAAACTACCAGGAAACAAGGCTGTCTGACTCTGGTGTCCATGCAAGTCGGAATCTAACATTCTCGTCTGGTATTTTCAACCTATATTGTTAACTATGCGGGGACTTGGACATAAAATATCATGAACCATACTGCTACACTGGAATTGATCTATGATTTTACTCTCTGGCCTGGTGATCCTTTCAATTTACTTTCACAGGGATTGGTATAATCTTGGGTTTAGCATTGCCAGTTCTACTGGTACCTCTGGTTCTTGTAGACACAGTTTTACTGAAAAGATACATGTGCAAAGGATGAGCTTTGCAACTGGTACTGGAGTCATAGGACAGAGCCATGGCTTCAAAGGCCGCCAACCACAGGCAGCAGAATACCTCAAAGGAGAATTCATTTTAATTCAAACGTATGAAAGCGTGCATCTTTGAGAAAATCATTCACATTATCGTATATATATGTGTAAATATATATGTGTCCATCCCATTTCTCTAATAGTGACTTATTTGCTTAATATTATACATCCATTTCTGTGTAGGAGGGGAGAATTTTAGTAAGTGGAGGTGTGTATTTGGTCACAGCGTAGAAATAAAGAATATATCAAGTATCACATTCCCCATAAATATCTTGGCCTGAATACAAATACTACAAAATGCCAACTATCTGGCCAAAAATCAGTAACAGTAGTCAATTAGCCAAGCATGTGAAACTAGTCCGAAAAATTTAGATAACTGACTAAAATTTTCAATTTTCATTCAGATATCTATCACTATATTTTGTATCATTTAATGTTTTTCTCTCACTATATTAACAAAAATTTTTACTCCTTTAGACTAAGCAATAACATACCTACAAAAAAGCTCATATAAAAATCTGAAGACTCACAGACTTACTAGTGAGCAGATTTATCTTCTAATTCTCATTCAGAGCAAAAATACTGATTCATTATCCCCACAAACTCCTTGTTTTATTTCAAGATTCCACTGATCATTTGCAAATGTTGAAAAGTCTCTTTAGCTTACTCTGTGTTTCATCCCAGGTGACCAAACTTCGCATTTTGATTTCTAAGTGGTCAGATAGATGCACAGCAATGAGAAAACAAAGAAACAGGTTTGTAACTTGGTGTATTATGGCCCCAGGTTCAAAGCAGGAGGAAGCAGCCCTGCCCTGCCGCCAGCCTTTGTTTCTGACTTATGCAGATGAACTCCAGCCTTTTCTAGCACGGTAACAATGCATAATATGAAAGGGAGGGGATGCAAGAAAGAGAAAGGAAGAAAATGAATTAAAACAAAGCAAAACTCTTGGGATGGTTTATGCTGCAGGGTATTTTCCCAGAGTTCTGTCCAAGAATAATCTAGTAAAAATGTGGACAGAGAACCACCGACCCCAGCTTTCCCTCTGAACATATGCAGCTCTGATCAGCCTGGTATTTCAAGAAAAACAAGGTCCTGAACCCGAGTCCTCAGACACATAACAAAGCACACTTCACAGCTGTGATGCACAGCGTCGATCGGCTTGGAGGCCTGAGTGGGTCCCAAGACAATGCCTCCTTTATCACCCAGAGGACAAATATCTAGACAGCAATATTTTCTGCTTGAATGCTTCAAGCAGCTCGTGCAACTCCTGACTGAAAGGGAAAACTGAGCTCAGAGTGTTTGCTGAGTGATTATTTTAATTTACTACTTGATGTAAATCTAAATGAACTGACACCCAGCCCAAGGTGGGCAGAAAACAATCATTGCCAAAGGTGGGGGCTGCAGGAATAAAGGAGGTTCAGGAGAGGGGCTGGTGTTACACATCAGATCAGGTTTAGCCCACATTTGCCCAACTTTTGCAGCAGCATTGTAATAGACAGCAGGGCAGGCTCAGCATTCCGTTCCCTTCTCTCAATTACCATAATAAGTTCGGTAATTTTGTGCTGTTTATTTATCAGGCAAGGATAACAAAGGAGGCTGAGGAAGTCTGTTCTGGAGACACCATGACAAAGCACCAGACAGAAAGCAGTCACGTGCGGGGAGATGAGCAGAGACACCACTTCTCAGGCACCTGATTATTCTTCCCGAGTATTTAGCACCAAAAATGATCCTTAAGAAAAACAATCGAAAATGCAGCACAAGCTGAGCAGATGAGGACATAGGGTAAGGTGGAGATTTAGGAAACTGAAAGGCAACTAACCTGATGGAGAAGTTTTAATTTCTTATGTTTTTAAAAAAACACCCTTTATTTGCTTCACATCAATTATTTGTGCATACTCACTAGCACGGTTAAAATGTTTTTTCAAAGACCTGTTTGGCTAATCTCCCCCTCTTTCCTTTCATCTGTGACCCTAATTTCTTAGAGCTAGATGTTCATTAGATATGGCGAATGTTTCTGAGAAACTCGATGGCAAAATCATAGCTGTGCCTGGGTAAGATGAATGTCAGATTCCTCTGCAGTGCTTGTATTATATGAAGCACATTTTCTAGCTCTTGGGCCCCCCTCCTGTTTTTTTTTTTTTTTTTTTCTTTTTTAGCTCATGAAACACTGCACCAAACATTGGCCAAGATATCAAGGTATAGATTCCTGTTACCAGGTTTGTCTCTTCTCCGTAAAAAAGACCTTAATTTCAGCCGTGTCTGCCTAACATGCCCTGCAAAAAAACTGGCAATGTTTGCTAATGAGCATAATCCCCGTTATTTGTAGCACTGTTATAAATGGCACAGGGTATGTATATAAATCCCCAGGCGTGATTCTGAAAATATGCCCAGTAGTGGAAAAATATATCCTCATTCTTTTTCCACATTCACAATATGAAACCAAGTTATAGTTCCTATCTTTTTTACTTGTCCTTACCTATCAGTTTAAGAATGATCTACCTGTGTAGATATCAACATGTGTATAATAATATTAGTTTCTATAAAAGATATATGTTATATGTATGGCATATGTATATATTGATATATAATGAATTTATATCTTCATACATCTATTTAGCCAATGCAATATTAATATACTTGCATCTGTCGGGTTCAATTGAAAAACATCCTTTTCCTATGGATCTGGGTCACTGCTTTCCTATGAGAAGCATCAGAGTTCCTCGTGGTGTCCTTGGACACTAGCATGATGGCCACCATAGGTGGTACATAAGAAAATATCAGCAGAGTGAGTCTCCTGCTTTTATTTTTATATTTTATATACTGAGGTTGTTGAAACTGAGTGAGATTTTATTTCTAGGAAGGTAGTTCATCATTTTGTTTTGCAAAAGGAAATAGGTAGCTTCTTTGAAAATCATCATGCTGGGTTGTCTTTAAAAAACTATGTGAAAAGAAAAGGAAGAAAACCCAACCATCTGCCCAGATCTGTCACTATGGGATGTCATGCCTGTGGGTGATAGATGTGTCACAAAGCTACAGTCTTTCCAACACTGCCTGGTTCTTGTTCTCTGGCTATCTTATTTGTACATGTAAATAAATTACATACAGTGGAACTATTTTGACTTCTCCTAAAAGGTAGTTTTGGTGCTTTTCTAATGACAAGTTATTTGCATTATTTTGTATACAGTACTATCTCAATTAGAAACTAGTATGTGAATGGTACCATTAGGTACTAAGAATACAGAGCTCAAACTAGGGGGTGAATTTATGAATGTTTGTTTTCTTTAGGAAGCATAGAAGAATGATTGAACTTTTGTCACACAGATGGGGGTCAAAGATGTAAGCTTTTTCTGTGATCCAGAAATGTCATGAATTGTCCTCTGTGCCTCACTTAAAGACAGTCCCATTTTACAGGCCAAACAGAAGCACGGCACTGTCAACACGGGTACAATATTCTTTCACTCCTATACCGCATCAAATCAGCCTGCAATATATACAACTTGCAGAAATGAGCCATAATTCCTTACATGTTTCTTTTTGTAGGTTAATTGATGCTTAGACCTCAGAGTAGTCTTTTAGAAGAAATATATATGTCTCCTGCTTTTTTAGTGGATGAAAAAGTTGACTTAAAATATGGTCTTTTTAAATACTGTCAACAGTTCCTAAAAAAGAAATTATTCTTTTGACATATGGCTTACAGACACGAGGTAGCAGAAAGAAAAGGGCTGATTTGATTGAATAATACAAGAGAATGTATTTGATTGGATAATCAAAATAAGAATTTTCTTCTAGGTTATCATTCCTCACTTATACCAACTTGGACAAGCCCAAGCAGGAATTTTAATAGGCTTTCAAAATAACTCTTTCGTAATACAGTAGACCATACAATAGTGTTTAGATTATTTTATTTCCATAATAAACCCTCATTAAGTATATTTATCTAATGATATGACAGAACTGAAGAGAAAGAAATATAAAAAAATATGTGCATGTGTTAAACATTAGCTTTTGCAGTAGATTTATAAATAAATTACAGATAATTTATAGAATCGTGCCATATTTATAATTGCATGTTTAAAGCAATCTTCTTATGGTAATTGCATTGTATGGCCAACTCTAAGAAAGGGAAAATTACAAATTTATATTTCCAGAGTTTACTGAGATGTGCTGTCTTTTATAGGTAAAATTGCATTGTGTAAAATTCAGAGAGGAAGATGAAGCTCCTCTTTCAGTGTGACTCACACCACATTACCACATGTTCAGAAATCTCAGCATAAAAAAGTAGGTATAAACTATTGCACAAAGAGGTCATTGCTTAAATTCCAAATTAATTTTCAAACAAAGCTGCCACAAAAGAATCAATAAACTTTGTATGACAAAGCAAAACTCTGTAGGTGCCTTCGAGATAAATGACACACGAAAGCTCGGTGGAGGGAAAGGAGGGGTTTAAAGTACACAGGCAGCCTCCCGGGAATGTGGTCCTCCTGGTTCCTTCTGGAATTATTTCAACATAAGAAATAAGTGAGAAGCTGTAGACTACCTGAGGAGCCAAAAAGCCAAAGCCATCACCCTCAAACGCATTATTTATTGCAAGGATGTTTCCTCCTGACACCTTAGACAGGAACAATTAAGTAAATTAACCTGCTTTGTGTTGAGAAAATAAAGCACATTATGCTGTCCACTTCTAAGTATGGAGCATGACCTTGTGGGATAGGTTGAATGTCAGGTTAATTCATATTTTTAGATTAGAACACTGATGGTTACTGGCCAGAAATGAATGAATTATTATTCGTTCAACAAATATTGATATTTACTAATCATCTGTTTCAGGTACTGCTCAAAGTTTTGGGAATATTGTGAATGAAATCTTCCTGCCATCAAGGAGTTCATGTTTTTGGTTTTACTTATAAAAAGTGAAGTGATTTCTTAAAAGTGTGTCATGGCAAATGAAAAATAAAAAGGGGAAAATGGAGTGGTGAAGGGACTGTTTTAAATGCATAGGGAAGGAAATTCTCTCTAGAAAGGAGACAGGTGAGCAAAGATCTGGATGAGGTGAGGGAATATGTGGAGGTGTAGTAATATAGCATTTAAACTGCGCAAAGGCGGAGAGCCGGAACTGCACCCAGAGGACCTTAGGACAGCAAACACAGTAGAATACAGTGAGGAAGGGGAGAGGCAGTGGGGTATGGGGTCAGGGAGGTCACGTCACCTCTATGGATAAAGATCAGGTGGCCATCAGGATATGTAAGGTTGTGGTGGGTGATGAACAACCCCCAAGTCTCAGAGGATGAAAACACCAGACTTCCTTCTTGCTCATATCCAGTCTACTGCTGTTAGCTCGGAGACTCTGAAATGTATCAGCCTGTCATAGCAACCAGGTGGAAGATTAGCCCCTGTCAGAAGCATTGCCAGTTATAGCAGAGGTAGAAATAAGTCTCAGAAGGACCTCCTATCAGTAACTAATGTTTCTGTGTGGAAGTTGACACACCACTTTCCACAAGCGAGCCATTGACCAGATGTAGTCAGATAGCCCCACGCAGTTATGGTGGGAATGGGGAGAGGGAACAGGTATAGGCAGACAGGAACCACAATCCTACCGTGTGTCTGGGAAGGAGAGAGCAATAAATAATGTGTAAATAACATTAACGAATCTTGCAGTGAAAATATTAGAGTTTGTAAGACTAAGAAGAGAGGCTATGAGAGGGAAAGAATTGTTCTTACAAAACCACGTGGCCTTGGTGGAGTTCTCTAGCACTCAGAGAAGTAGAAGACCTGCAATTGGATTACATCAATACTTTTGGTGATGAAAGGGATGGCTCGGGCCAGCATGGTAATAGGGGGCGTGATGAGGAAAGTTGGATTGGGATCTGTAGACAGTGGTTATGCCCCAGTGTCTCAGCTTTCTGGTCTAATTTTGCTTATTTATTTGTTTGTTTGTTTTGATTTTGATGCTGAAGCCTCAGATACTTAAGCAGGTGTCATCAGTGTGGAAATCAGCCTAGGGAAGCAGAATGTGCAGGGACGGAGCTGTGGCTGACACAATAGAGAGAGAGAGAGTGCCTATGACTCTTCGTAACTTCCTGTTTGCCTTTATTATAGTATCCAGCAAAGCAAACTTTTGCAGCTTCTGTAATTTCCATGCTTCCCAGTTAAAATCAAACTAGTGAGAATAACAAATGAGTAAATAAAACAACCAATTCACTCACCCTAGGTCTGAAGAATTAAAGTGACACTTCAGAAGATACATGGTAACTCATAAACTTGTGTTGACAAAGCACCCATTGGCCAGGTAAAAATTCAGTTTAATCAGTAAGTGACAGACTGATTTAGCATCTATTCAAAACTCACCATATAATTTCTATTTCAACTGAATTTAATTGGATTGTGTGAATCTTGTGATTTCAGGCTCAAAATACAGGTTGCTAAGCTATTTTCTCCCCTGAATGGTAGTTCTGCTGACATTTGATGTGAACAGTTGACCACGTAAAAGAATTACTTGATATGCATGTATGCATGATTCCTGCATGCCATGAGAGGTAGGGTGCAGTACAGAAGCTGTATTCACAGCAAGCACTCCGTTCAGATGTGGGGGATCCAGAGAACATAACTAAAGTTTTGGCTCTGCCTGTTTCTTAAAGAAGTTACAAATTTGACCTTTACTGAACATTGAAAGAAATTGTAGTCTTATAATTCTCACTAAGTTCTTGTAGTTCTTGGATGTAGGTGACGACGATTACTCAATGGTGTATGCTCACTGGTAGAGAACGGTCTTTTGGAGAAACATTCCATTAGATATCATAACTGATTATTTTCTTAATTCTTTCCTCTTCCCTCCTGTCTTTCTTGCCCTCTTTTCTGTTTTCCTCTTTTCTTCTTCTCTTCTCTCTCTTACTCTCCCTCTTTCCACCCTGTCTTACTAGAGCATTACTTAGTTTTACAATATCCTAGATACAATGTTAGGTTCAAGGAGCATTGTGTCAATCAGGACAGAGTCTTGCTTTTATGTAGTGTGTGTTTAGCAGGTTTCTTTCCAATTCAAAGAAGTCAGGCTAGCAATACATACTATAATGAATGATAATATTCACTTTTATGCGTGTATATTTTGACTCTAGTCAAAAGGTAGCCACCACAAAAAACAAAACAAAGCAAAACAAACAAAACAAACAAATATCCCAGCATCAGGGCCTTACAACGTTGAGTGCATATTTGTGGGTGCACTCTCAGGTGTCAGGATCAGAAGGCTCATCATAGCCTTGTCACAACCACATGTTGTCTTCCTCTTTTGAAGTTGAATGCAAGTAACATTGCTTCCTGGTCCTCCTACAAATATCCTAGGGAACGGTTCTTGCCACTCCCCACAGCTCTTTGTGAAGACATACAAGGTTCAGTCTAGGCAATCAGCAAATAACATAAGTGAGCTGATCTGATGAAAATACTTGTCTGCATGTTGTGCAAACATCAGAGACTCTTACGATGGAAGAAAATTTGCTTTGTACGAATGATTCTTGTAGGAATTTGGCCACAATATTTCTTAAATTAACTTTTTGCCCTGAAAATCTGGAATAGTCATATAAATGTTTAATTTTAAACCATTAGCTCAAAAAGTAAGAAATATTATGTGAGCCCAGCAAAACATGTCCTATATTTGAATGCAACCCTGTATTTGATCTGGGTTTCTCCAGTGTGTGGCCTCCGTCTTCATCCTGTATCTACCACCAATTAACACTGAAGTTTTTACCGAGTGAATCCTAGTGTTTTTAAGACCAGTGAGGCTGTGAATTCTATGAAACAGGGTTGCATGTCTTTTGTGTCACCTAACAGGTTTGGGTCACATGATGGGCTGTTGGACAGAGGGCAGATATTCAGTATCAGATCACTTGTGGTCAAGTTGTTGCTGCACAACATACTGGTTATGCAACTCTGAGCAATTGTCTTAATTCATTTGTGCCTTATTTTTCTTAACTCTAAATGGAGGTTGTAGCATTTAAATTTCTCCCATGGGAATATTATGAGGATTAAATGAGTTCATGTTTCTAAATTAAAATAATGCCAGGAATATAATAATAAGCCTGTAACTCTTTGCATATAAGCTAAATAAAAATAAATAAGTAAACAATACATGTTATATAAAATGTCATCTACTTAACACTTCTAACTTCATTGAATGATAAGAGTTAATGGAGGAGATGGGTCACTTTTTCTTTATTTATATATAGAATGAAAGTTATAAATATATGACCAGAAGATTGTCAAAAAATATAAAACTCAATTCTAAATCTGTATTAAAATACTTTTCATATAGCTTTTTTTACTGTGGTATTTCCAGATTTTTCAAAAATAGTTTTTGCAAGAAAATGTAGAAAGGTATGTGAAATATTCTTAATTTTTAAATACTAAGCCACAGGTATACATGGTTCTAAATAGCCTATGAACATCTGGGATACTTGGTGCACTGATTTTTAAAGTTTCTCATTATTTATTTGTTATAAGCCAATCCATTAAAGCATTTAGTGGTTCCCCATAAAGTAGGGTAAATTGATTAATTGCATATAATGCTGTAATAAAAATATTTTTAGTGCCTAAGATTTCTATGTTATTATTCACATGGTGCCAACCTGGTAAACAGGCTACACTGAGATATCTATATATTTGGAGAAGTGGATGCTAAAGTATAATTAAGGCACAGTTCTTACTTTAAAGAATACTTCCTATTCATTTCCCTTATTTATAACTTATTTCCATAGTTATAAAAGAAAGAGGAGTAAGAAATTTTTTTTCTCATTTCGGCATTCTGCTGAAAAGAACAGTAGTAACAGTTATTTTATTTAATCTTTACAGAATCTCCATTTCCCTTATTTTACAAATGAGAAAACTAAGGTTTGTAAATCCTGTGTAACAGAATGGCTGCCTAATTTCATGAAGTAAGAAGAGATTTGAACCCAGGATTAGGTATAGTAAAAACAGAAATATTTTGAATTTATTAAACTTCATACACTGATTTGCTAGGTGGGAACTGATAAAAGTAAAGTAGAGGTTGACATTAATCATTAACTTGATCAAATTTATTAACTGATCAGGTGATATATGTCAGGCAAGATTCATTCTCTTGTTCCGTTTATTATATATTCATGCACACCAAAAGTTAAGAGTGTTGTTAATGATATAACTGAACATTGCTTCTCTCTATAGTGCAGTGGATCTGAAAGCGGGGTCCCTGGACCAGGAGGATCAGCAGTATTGTTTTTTTTTTTAAGACATTCTGGCTCTGGGGTCCTCACTTTTCTGGAAGTGAGGCCCAGCAATCTTTATTTTAAGAAGCCTGCCAGGTGGCTTTGATGCTGAAAAGTGGTGAAGAATTCCTGCTGAGAACAACAGGAGTTACAGGGAACCACAAGAAGTGTCCCGACGTACAGGTGTCTGTTACAGCCTTCGGTGTGGGCTCATGTAGAGGCCAAAGCATTTGCAAAACAAACTGCAAACCGAGACAATTAAGCAAACTCTTAGGAGAGATTTGACTTCTTATGTCCAGTGGTCTTTTCCTAAGACTGCCCAAAAGAAAGCGTATGCCCTAAAATGTAGCAACCCTACCGGGTTCATATTTCATTTCCTGTCAGAAGGCTTAGGGTACTGAACATACTATTTGAGGCGTAATCTTATTCTAATTTAAAAAGCATGCACTCCTTGCCCTTACCAAGCACTGCTCTACCACACAAAATGCTAATCTCAGAAATCTATAATCAAATCCATCAAGTCCACCTTGTAGCGGCTCCAATTTAGTCTTCTTTGAGTTGATTTCTCCTTTATTCCCCCACCTTTACCGATTTACATGACTAAAACCATACAACCATTCAGGAGCAGGCTTTGGAAACCATTTCCAAACACCCAAAGCAGACAGCAGTTCTCCAGTCCCTAATACCTCATCAGCTGAATGGGTAGATTTCCTTTCTGAGCCCTCTCACATCTAAGCTTGTCTGTTTCTCAGCATCAGTGACACCCAGAAGCATGACAAGCTCATGTGAACTAGGGACCATCCGGGTCCCATCAGTTCTGACGATGTCTTGACAGGTACACACAGGCACCAAGGAGCCTGCTGTGTCAATGCCCCGAGCAGTAAACCCGATTCACCCCACGTATCCCCGGGGTCACTGAGCTCAGAACCATCATTTCAAGGAGAAAAAGAGAGAAACAAGAGAGAATGAGAGAGCCTTATTGTTTTCCCAGATTGCTACTTTGTTCTTCCATGTTATTATTTATATTTCAACAAGGATGAGCACCGTTTATTTGGATGTTGGAAGCATGCAGGTACTTTAAAAAATTATCCACAGGTTTCCCAGAGGCAGGAAGCTGGTCCAGATGAGATGCGGCAGCACCTTGTCGCCTTAAAATGCCCACTTTTAAAGCTCTGTTTGGAAGGTGGCACATTATAACTGACAGACTTGACAAGCATTCCGGTTTCACGGGCTGCACGTCAGGATTCCTGCCCTGTATTTCCATACCGCCGAGCACTTCCCGTGTGTCCTTGAACTAATTTAAAATCTCCCTGGGTTTCGGGTTCGTCACCTTTGTTGAAGGCCCCACATCATTTGCCAGGTACTTACAAGGCTGCTCCTCAGGAAGCGGTAGGCTGGCCTGCAGCTCTCCGAGATGCCTCCTCTTCTTACCCAGTATGCAGATATCTATTTGCTTGTCACTGGGAGAGAGCAACTCATATTGTATCTCTTGTCCCCCAAAATAACATTGGAACTGTATCAATCTGTGAAGAGATTACCATTTTTTACAACCACAAACCCAATTTTTCAGTTTTTTTTATGTCATATAGATTGAAAAATAGTTTAAATTTCCTTAAGACTTTTTAAAGCCATGTTTAAAAATTTGAAGTTCTCTCTTTCCCTTTAGATCCTGTGAGTTTAATTAATTCTTTGAGGGAGAGAGAGGTACAAAATGTCTAATAGAGTTAGTCTCCAGTACTTACAATTGATTACTGGTATAACGAATAACTTTAATAGTGACTCATATATTTTAAAAAGAGAACTTTACTCACACACTGCAGGAAGGCAAAACAAAGGACCCGTCTTGTTGTAGGTATTAAGAGGCCAAATGTAACTGATAAAGGTCATCAGGAGATTTTTTTAAACAGGTAGGGGAAAAAATGTCCAAATTTGAAAGAGTTTCAATTCTTTTTCCAGGGTTTTGGAGAGGAATAACTGGCATAGGTAATCTTATCTGCATCAGTTTTACTGCCATGGTCAAATACCCCCACCAGAATAAAACTTGTGAAGAATTTTCTCTCTTCATTTGGCCTGATCCATAGAGGAATTAGCTCCCTCGGCAAGCCAAGGTGGATGGAAGCTAGTTTGGGGAAATAAGAAACGTTCAGAGGAAAGAGAAAGTTTGAGGCAGACATATGGTCGAAATGCTCAAGTCGATTTCAGATCAAGCTGAGAGAGTTGAGATCTGTTGGTTCGGGGATCCAGTTCACTGCACATCCTACTGTGCCTGACTACTAATTGCATCCTCTGTTTGTCAATCAAATATTTGCAATTAACAAAAATATTCCCTTAAGAGACATAAAGCAGAGCTAGCAAAGGATCTGGCACTTTGCTAAATAGAACTGACTACACACAGAAAATAAAATAAAATATGGTATTAAAAGTATTCCAGGGCTGATGACACCACAAGACACTCCCATTCAAAACATTAACAAGCAGAATAAGTGGTATGGGGGCTTTTCAAAGGGTTTTTGTTCAAAGAACAGAAACTTTGATCTCAGTGTCTCTGACCCCTCCTCCACCTCTGATTCTTCAATCTACAAGTGCATATAGTGGTTTAATTTAACTCTGTGCATAATTTGCCTAAGGATAAAAGTTGATCTAGATTTTTTTTAACTCCAATTTCACAAATGCTCTACTTTCTGCTGCCCCTTCCCCCACCACTTACAGATTTCAAGAGGGACAGCTGAAGAGGAAGGTGACTAGAATATTAAGGACAGTGAGACATTCAGAGGAAACTGTAATTTGTAAATTGATAAAAATGCCGGTAATTTGTTGGGGATTGAAGACCTTCTGTGTTCAAGAGTGAAGTTTGGTAGCTGTGCACTGCTGCTTTATAAATCAAGGTTACATCTGAAAGTGCTGTTGGATGTTTGTGTCATTGGGGTTTGTCTCCAACATAGTTCTGTGACAAGAAATGATCAAACAAAACAAACACAATCTTTTCCCTGTCCTTTAGGATAAATTCCAAACACAATTCCACAACAGGGATGTAACAGTCAGAGGACAGAACTTCTATAATTACATAAAACACCTCAGCCACAAAAGTGGTTTTGAATTGGAGATGCTTTGCAATGTTCCCCAAGAAAGGAGTGCGTGGCTGTCAGATTAACAAAAATCAAGAGGAGGTGAGACAGTGTTCATTACGGGGAAAAAAAAGGTCTGTGCATAATGAAGAGAATACGCATTCCTGTTTAAGAAATTAAGGTGAATCCAAGGCGACTCGGGGTCACGGAGGAGTCACAGTGGTCACTAACTGGAAAGTGAGCACTAAAAATCAGTCATTTGGTTTAAACAAATTCATCTCAATTATTACTAGATACTGCATAGGTTTAATCAAAATTAATTGCTTGAGTGAATTTTTCAGTTTTATCTGGTTATTGTCTGTCTCTGAGCTGCTGTGACTCTGGTTACTGCAGGAGAAAGGAGAGCTCAGGCCACGCTGCACTGCGACTATCGTCAGTCTCCCCAGTGCTCAGGTACACCAGGGTTATGATTAGGGAGAGGCAGGAGGAACGGGCCATGGGGTGTTAGCGTAAAGACACAACTCATTTTCATAGGCAAATCTGATACTTGGTGGAGGTAGGAGATCAAGGGTTGTTTTTCTGGCCTAAACCACCCAAAGAACCATCACCTTTACAGCATAATAATAAAATAGCTCACATGTTTCTGAGCGTGCTTGTCCAAGCCCACAACAGTACCAAAGGACATGCACTGCTCCCGTGGCTTCCAAACTTTGTTCGTACTCTCTGTCAGTGAAACATTTCTGAGCACAACCTACAAAACATTATTATTGCAGGCTAAATTAGGTGCATTATAAAGCGTTAGCCAAACAGAAAAGTTAACATGACAAAATAAAAAGTACTAGAAATCAGTGCTATCTTCCTGAACTCCATCTTCTACAGACTTGCAGATTTCCTCCACAGCGGAGGGGCACAGGGAATTGGTAGGCCCCAGGATTTCCTGAGCAGAACAGGCCTCAGCTGACCTGGAGCCCAGGAGCAAGAGGAAAACCCCTGGCTGCCATCAGAGGACACCAGCACTAAGCTGGGCATTCAGTAGGAAGATGGCTGTACTTCAACTTGCAAAACTGCACAGAACACTCCTGGTTCATTTTGATAGAATTTCAGAGCCCACTAATAACCAGATGAAAACTGAAAAATTCTGTCAAACAATTCTTTTTGATTAAGCCCTAGTGCCATCAAATAATGGTTGAGATTAATTTTTAAGCCGAATGAATAATCTGTACTACACCTTTGATGTGGGGAAGTGGGAAGAGGATACAGATGAGTGATGTGCGTGCGTGTGTGTGTGTGTGTGTGTGTGTGTGTGTGTGTGTATTCCCAGGGGGTCCCTATGGAGTGGAGAAAAGAGAAAGATAATTTGACTTTAGCAGAGGATGCTGGCCTGGTCATTTTCAAGATGTAAGACTTTGAGGCTCCAATGTGAGTTGACCTGGTTTAAAGCTCACTTTGTCCATTTTGTCGACTACGTTTCTGTAGAATGGGGATGATACAGTCTATTTTGCAGCGCCATTGTGAGCATTGGAAATAATTTTTATGAAGTCCCTCACACAGAATTTTATAGCAGTTGCTGAAATAATGGTGGTTGCTCTTGTTCCGTAACTGAAAAGACAACAAAGCCTGTGCTTTCTCAAGAATGTTTATTCACTTTCCAAGAGGAATGAACAGCAATGATGGCAATCCTGAGTGCATTTCTCTTTCAGAATTCAAAGTACTTTCATTTCCATTATCAGGGTTAATCCTTACAATAAATTGGAAAGACACATGGGATAAGTTTAATTTTCCCTATTTTACAGATATGGAGTAATTGGTAGATCACTGACATTTCAGTGGTAGACCTGAGAATGCATCATGAGACCTCTGACTTCTAGACCAGTAATGGAAAGATCCAGATGTATTTGGTATATAGTACTTTTTATTTAAAAAACTCAAGCACAGAGCCTGGGTGATATGTGTGTGTTTCAAGTGTTCTTCTTCTCTAAGTTAACTCTTTTACACCGGTCTACATTCTTTCTCTTTGCTCCATTTTCCAGAAAAGTCCTTAGTAAAGCGATACATATTACAACATGAACTGAAGAAATGAAAAAGGCATCTGTTATGTGTGTTCTCCATGTAAACTTTGGTTACGCTGTTAAACATAAAATAAAATCTTATATTTTACTAAATATGTATTTTGGGTTTCTTTCTTCCACCAAATGAATGATGTCAATACGGTTTACCAAAATAAGTAAATAAATCAAGAAAAGAAAAAGAAGGAAAGAAGGAAAAGAGAATCAAACCAGAGGCAAATTTTATAACTACTAACAACATCTTTGGCTCTCTCACATAGCAAATAATGTTACAAATAATACTCAACTGTTGGGAAATATTGACTGACTTCTTTGCCACTTTAAGCAAGACAGAAAGACTGCTATATATTGTCTCATTTTTTTGACGCTTTAGTTTTTGTTAAATAATATTTCTTTAAAGTTATGTCCACTGGAACTTCAGATGGTTACTTTGTTTAGAAATAGTGTTCTGACACATGTACCTGGCTACACTGAGATCATACTGGGTTAGTGTAGGCCTTGTATCTGATATGGCTAATGTCTTTCTAAGAAGAAGAGCGGAAGACAAACTCCAGAGACACAACCAGAAGAAGATGCCATGGAAAAGAGCAGAAACTGGAGCAAAGCAACTATAAAACAAGGAAAGACTCTTCCTTACACACTTTAGAGGAAGCACAACATTTCTGAGCCATTAATTTCAAATTTCTAGCCTCTAGAACTATTTCAGAATAAATGTGTTTTAGTTGCAAGTTGAAAGTATTGGTTACTACCACTCTATGTAATAACAGTGCCCAAATATATTCTAGTTACACAGACAAACTTGTGAGTTTCTTTGATATCAGTTCTTGGTGGTAAATGTTCCTATGCAGCTTGATAAGAACACTAACCAGCATCAAGAGTTAGGGTCATTTCATTTCTCTTTTCAAGTAAATAACATGAACATTTTCAGAATAACTCGAGTTGGCTGAGTCCCTGTGCCAAAAGAAAGAAAGAAAGAAAGAAAGAAAGAAAGAAAGAAAGAAAGAAAGAAAGAAAACTCAAGTAAGAAAAATCTGTTAATTACTTGATTACATCTGTTTCATAAGAAATGATAAAACGCCCATTTCCATAGTTACAACCTTGAGATTTTGGATTTGTGTGTTTCCTTGTTTATAATACGTAAAATATAATTTTATAGCCCGGCTGAAGTGGCCAAGTGTCAATCTTCATTCAGAAACTCCAAAGAAACTTTAAAATCAAAAACTGATTTAGGTTCCTGTTAGAATTTCTCTACCTGCATATCATCATTTTGGACTCAGTTCTGACCAAATCACCTTCCCTGATTATACCCCCTCACTAACATCTTGAACAGATGCCTCTGAGACACCCGAAACCTCTTCTTACTTTGAGCGTAAGTGCGTGAGATGAAGGACAAAACCTGAACCTATCTTCCAATGATTTGAAGATTTATATAAATACAGTGTGAGGAGGTGCTGGAAGTCTTCATGCTCCCAACACCTTTCCACCAACATCTGAGCACTCAATGCGCCTCTCCCTCACATGGTGACGGTCTCGTATGGGGCGCTGGGTTGCTGAGTTCTGCTTTCTTTGTTGTCCGTTGTTTGCCAGCAGTCTAGTTCTATCCATTTTAATTCCATGATCTTTATAATCCACCTAAAGTCATTATCATCTCTTGCACACTTGCTGTTTGCTAATAAAGACAGTAAGCTCTCTACACTCAGTCCCCACCTCTGAGCTAGGCTCTGTCATCCTCCTTTTTAGATAAATCAACTGAGATTCAGGGAGGTGAAGTGAGCTGACCAATAAGGCTCAGAGCTAGTAAGTAGCAAAGGCAGCATTAAAATCTAGCTGTTTTAAAAAAAAATCATGGTCTTTAAATTTTCTATTTTGTTTCCCACATGAAACTATGGAGGCTTTAAATGCGGCAAATTGATTACAGAGGGAAAAAAAAATGAAAGGTCAAAATTAAAACACCATGAATAAATATTGCATAGCTGAGATATTTAATAGCATAATGTATTTTTAACTTTTTACTAGGAAATTTAAAATTTTTACCTAATTAAAATGTTAGAGACCAAAGCCACTTTGTTGCTTTGACCTGAACAATTTTTTCTTTTTTAATTTTTCTTACCTGTTAAAAAATAGGTTTGGGGGTAATTTCTGAGACCTTCTGAGATCCAAAATTTTATATTTCCCATTCAGGCAATTAGAAATATACTGCTGATGTTAGTCCCTAAATACGCAGTACCAGTATAGGAGATTTGATGCAACTTTCGATTTTCAATATTACATGCTAGCTTACCTTTTGAGTCAAAACCCTAATGTCTAAATGATGGACATGGCTATATATGGAACATTTAATCAATTGTAAGTAATATTTCACACAGTATAATCTTACCAAATAATATCTAAATTAATTAAAACCATAAGGCCGATGAAATCATATACACTTTACTATAGTTATTAGGATGACCTGAGATTTCTCTGTAGGATAAAAACTGGAGTTTTTTGAAGAACTTTTGGGTACAGGCTGCCTCAGGCCAGGGATTGATCCTAGATAGGGTTGGGCAGGATTGGGAAAGCCTCCAAGGCCTGTGGTTAGGAAAGAAAACCTTCTGTGTGGAGGCCCATTGAGAAGAGCACTGTCCAAGAGATGGTAGAGCTCACATCACACTGGCCAGAAAAAAAAAAAAAAAAATTGAGTATACCTAGCATGTGGTATATGTAACATGTGTCAGTCAAATGCTTTAAATGGCTTTCAGGGCAAAATTATCTGCCCTTGTGAAGAGGTTTACATCTACTCAGAATCCAATTATAAACTCAATGGAATCTTCTGCAGCAGGAGTAGTACGAAGCTGACCTTGTGGTACGATACATCAGACATCTCTGGCTCCAACATAGCCGCCCAACAACCAAAGACCATTGTGGCATAGAAATGGACTTAGCTCATGATCTGCTGGGCCTGAACTGAGCATGACTTATTGTATTTCTTACAGGGTCCACAGAAAATGTGATCAGTGTGAAAGTTCTGCTAATCTTGGCTGGGTTTCCTCACATGTCAAAGGGAAGGCTAACTGTTGACTGATCTAGGATCTTCATAGGACAGATGTCTGGAACAAGAAGGCTCTGTCTGACATGTCTCTCATCCTCCAGCAGAATGATTTAGCCATGTTCTCCTGCTGACGGCAGAGGGTAAGAATGAGCAAGTTCTGTAAAACAACCTTCCTCAACCTGTGGTTGCTCCAACTGTCTCACTTTCCACTGGTCAAGTGGGCCAATGGCTCAGTCAGTGTGGGAGGCTAGTGCATACAACCTGAAAAAGTCACAAATAGAAGGAGACTTAAATAAAGGGGTAATTAATCAACCATTATAGGTTTTGACTATCCAAAAGTAATAGAGCACATTAAGGACCTCAACCTTTTAAAAATTCTGGCCCATGTAATTCAAACTTAATAAATACTTTATCTGTGGCTGAATGAATAAATGAAGAAAGGAATAAGACTGCTGCTCTAAAGTAGGCTAAGCAATCTTTCTACTTTTTTGGAGAAAAAAAAATTTACTTGGTTTGATACACACAAAGAAGAAAAACATGTTCTATTACTTAATAGATTATTTGCTTCTCTTAGAGAATTTTCTATTCTAAATAACTAACATGATTCCTAAGCAACTATTCATGTTACAGTGATATGAAAATATTCCAAATAAAATAGTGCGAGCACAGTCACGGGGAAGAAAACAGATAGAATTTTGCTGAATCTAACACGTAGTCCCAGAATGATGCAGTGCCAGATTAGCTATGCCCCTATCAGCCTGTCAGACAATTATATTGGACTCGTAACACATCCTGAGTTCTGCACTCATTTTCCTAAGAAACTCTAGTTTCACTTGCTCTAGGACTGTCTTCTTTAAGATTTACCACTTGAGAATAACAAACATTAAGTAGAACAAGTATTTCTGCTGAGTTAAAGTCGAACCACTCAGCTTATATTTTCATGGTTCTATCTCGGTGTCTATAGCTTCCCACCTAGAATTTATATTTCTTTCCTACAGTAGTTATGGCATCCGTCTGGCTCCAGTCTAATCCTATATTTTTAGCAGCACAGAATAAAGGTGGGAATAACAGCAGTCCATAAATTTGGCTGGAAATGTGTCTTTCAGCACGTTGCCTCTTTAGAAACAAAAAGGATATTTTAAGCCCGCTACAAACAGGCTGAGATACCGGAAGTGTATATTACCTTCTGTATTTGTTGATGTTGGCGCAGGTTTGGAAACAAGCCATAGGATGTGTTCTACTTGGAGGCACCTGTTATGGAGTTAAGGAAAGAAATGAGATTTTGACCTTGAAGAAAGAAAAAGTTAGCTGCATATCTGCATATCTGTTAGCTGCATATTGGACAGAGAAAGAAGCTAAAATACTAGATAGGTTTGGGCTGAATTCTGTAAACTCTCTCCTTACCCATATCCAGGCTTTACTTCTGTCCTCTTTTGACAGACAGGAAAAAAAAGTTAGCTGCATATCTTTCCCCAGAGCCTGATGGCTGATGAGCTACTTTCTGGGGGACCAGTCAAACCCATGCAACACAGTGGTCTTTAGTTCTGGCATCAGGTTCTGTGTCACTTGCTCAACAAGCTTTGAATGTATAGGAGAGGTGCCTTAAGCCTGCAGTAGACATGGAGATGAGCTGCGCAGGCTGTTCTTCTAGGACTTGCTGACAGACTCTAGGAGTACAGAGGGCAGCCTGCCTCCAGCTGTTGGCTATGTACAGCTGGCAAAACCACCTTGTTTGACTGACATCCAGTGACTGATTGAGGTGAGGGTGTGAGGACCAGACCAGTTTAGGATGATGGCATTGGCAGGCAAGTTTCTCTCTAGGACTTGCTTCTGGTGCTGGAGGATTTGCTGTGGCTGCATAGCATTTCAGCTTCTTTCTCCGTCCAATCCTGCTTCTTTCCCCTTCTTTTCGCAGACAATTATCCCCAGTTAGCACCCTTCACTCAACTTCAGTTTAGGCCCTACATAAGGAGCCTAACCTTTGGCAGACTTTCTGTACATCTGACCCCTCATCTTTCTTGACTTTTCTTCACACATTCCCTGAAGCAGTGGAGCAGGGAGGTCTGGTAATAGCAGCTGAGAATTCATATCTGAGAAAATATCATAGAAATTTTTAGATGTACAAAGGTTTTCTATATACCTTCCTTCATCACGTGACTGCATCAACACAGAGATGAGGCACACTTCCTGTTGGCAGAAAGCCAGTGCTCTTGGGATGAGCTAGTGGTCCTCAACTCAAGGATGCTGAGGCCATTTTGTAGATTCTGAGGGATTTTACCCAATAGGCCAGAGGGAAGTGTCTGAGCTAGAGCCTGCATCTGTTTGTGAACTATTGTCAAGGAAGAAGGGAATACTAAGACTGGAAGGAAAGCTGGGAGGGAGACCAAGAGAAACATACAAGTCTTTTTTGTCCATTTTCCTGGAGAAAAGGAATAGCAAAATTCAAGCAACAGGGGACTTGTTTATTATGACAAAATGGCCTCTGAAGAAAAGTGCTACTATGCTTATTTAAGCAAAGGGCATATATTTGTCCTAAGAATATTCATTCATTCATTGTGTACCCACTGTGAGACACCTGTCTGTGTTTTTGAGGCATTATCACCATTCAGTATTATCACATGTGTTAATCTCCACTTGGGTGGGCAGAATCCATGTTGTAAGAGACCAGAACAATCTGATTCATATGAGGAAGTAGAGTGAGTTTTACCTGAAACTTAAATTTCCGTGAAGGAAGAAATGTCTTTGCCCTTGATCTGCTCATTGAATTCTTTTTAATATTAATGTGCTATTTAAAAATGCATCATTTGCCTCCAAAGTAGCTCGGTGGGCGGCATTAGAGCCCATGGGCAGCCTACAGGCCCAGAATAAAGCAGCTGATGGCTATTTATCACACACAGCAGCTGGTTCCCTGGGACCAAAACTTTAAGAACAACTTTACAGGGAAGAAGGGTTTCCACTTATTCTCTGGTATTAAAACCTTAAGGTTTGTGTGACCTAAACTACCTAATTCTCAGAAAGACAGAAGGCCGCCCTCTGTACTCCTAGAGTCTGTCAGCAAGTCCTAGAAGGACAGCCTGCGCAGCTCATCTCCATGTCTACTGCAGGCTTAAGGCACCTCTCCTATACATTCAAAGCTTGTTGAGCAAGTGACACAGAACCTGATGCCAGAACTAAAGACCACTGTGTTGCATGGGTTTGACTGGTCCCCCAGAAAGTAGCTCATCAGCCATCAGGCTCTGGGGTGAGATATGCAGCTAACTTTTTTTTCCTGTCTGTCAAAAGAGGACAGAACTAAAGCCTGGATATGGGTAAGGAGAGAGTTTACAGAATTCAGCCCAAACCTATCTAGTATTGATATTTTAGTATTTTTCCACAAAAAGAAACAAAGTAAAAAAAAAGTAAGCATTTTCAAACTAGAGTAAAACTCACTCATCTATGAAGGTAGAATATCATGGTCTCTGAGCCATGAATCCCTAAGTATTAATGAGCAGGGATACTGTCAGAGTCAGGAATCTATTTATTTCCTTTGAGAGCTGTGGACAAAAGCCCCTCATATGTTTTATGGACAACTGAATCTTTCATATCAGTCTATTAATATGTGTCTACACATAGATATTGTGAATTGTGCATATTTTAGTAAATATTATACTAGTCAAATTCTAATTCATCACAAATTAAAAAGTACTATTGATATTTTCTCTAACATTAGTATGTTTGAGTGAATTTACTTTTTAAATTTTTTTTTATTTTAAAGAGAAGAAAACAATAACAAAATAACAATGGCAAAGACAAAAACAAAACAACACAAAAACAATAAAAGTGATACAGAATTTCAAAACAAAATGATAAGAATTAACAATGGTTGTTATATTACATAATGTTGCCTTCAGTGAAGTTGCTCAGATTACCAGTGTTAGAATGCAAGATTGATAACACAATTTGAAAGAATAAAAACTAATAAAAAATCCATTAGAAATGATACAGAACTTCATTAAATAAGATGGTAGGAATTCAACAATGGTTGTTATATTATATATTGTTGTCTTCAAATTAGTTGTTCGGATCACCAGATGTAAGCATGAAAAATTGGTCAAAAAAATTTAAGCATTAACTGTTCCTTTCAGTAAACCAATAGACATCAGTAGTTCAATTTCCCAGTTATCTTTGTATACACATACATATTTTTCCCTTCCTTCTTTCTTTCTTTTCTCCCTTTCCTCATTCCAGTTGTTCCTCCCCTTTGAGCAGTTTCTTTCCCTTTCACAATATCTGCTGTATCTTTTCAGTTTTATTTTTATGTCAGGTTGTATTTACTCTTTCAGGAGGTAATATGATGTTTACACACGTGGGTCTGATTTATTTCACTTATGAGTATGGTCTCCAGTTGCATCCATTTACCTATAAAAGCCTCAAGTTTATCTTTTTTAGAACTCAGTAATATTCCATTGTATAAAAATACCACATCTTTATTATCAACTCCTCCAGGGATGGGCATTTGTACTGTTTCCAAGATTTACCTATGACAAATTGTGCTGCTATAAGTATGGGTGGAAGACCCTTCTGAGTGTAATTTATTAGGAAATTATTTTCTTATATATGACCAGAATTACTTGTTCTTTACTAACGTGGTATTCAATCTTCATAGAATAATCACAAATCTTTACACAGAAGCACGAAACCAGCAACAAACTAGCTTTAAGATTTTTAAGAACTTGATGCTGAAAAACTTTTCACTCTTCCAAATGCAAGCATTGATATTTACTGTACCTGTTGTTGAACTAAATTTTGCCATCAATACTGTACTTGTCAATTCAGCTTTAAAGAGATCACAGGATGACCTGGTAAGCTCTGAACATAGAAAATAAGAGGCAAATACCCTTTCTAGCTAACATTAGACTCTAGGTAATATTAATGATGCATCAGTTATGTGTGAAGAGTGTTACTCATTACTGGTGTTCCATACCATTAGTGTTTATAAAAGGAGTGCTTAGAAATCATTGACATAGCTCAAGAGTCTCAGATTGGAGCAAATCGATCCCCTAGCATCCTCACTAACACATATTGCAAGGCTACCAATTACGCTTCATATTAATAGGTATTCAGAATATTTCTGGGACTGCATACCTAGTGCATGTGGAAATGACCAAGAAGGGTATCGCTTACCATCTGAATATTGCACCTACTGGGCAATAGCTTAACAAGTTTGGAGCCACAGTGGCTCTATGTTAGGGACCAGGCAGAGTGATGCTTAGCACTGAAGAAAACTTATCTGCTTACTCACAGCTGACAGGTTCTTCCGATATGTGCAGAATTTCTAATGGTTAAAGGAAAGCTTGGCTTCTAAGTCTTAATTAGAGGTTGAAGACCCCCTTACCCTGTCTGTATGATGATATTTCAGCTCCAGTGTTCCAGGACAAGACATGGTTGGAGACTGGGTCTTTGAAGAGGGAGTGGAATTAAAATGAAGCCACTCTGAGTTAGATCCCACAGCAGTATAACTGGGGTCTTTATGAGAGGAAGAGATACCAAAAACACACTTAGAGAAAACATCGTGTGAAGACAAAAGCTGTCAGTCTGCAAACTGACAGAAAAGGCCTCAGAAAAAACCAAACCTGCCCATATATTGTTTTCAGACATCTGGCTTCCAATACAGTGGGAAAATAAACTGTTCTTTAAGCCCTCCAATCTGTGTTTTGTCATGGCGAGACTCACAAACTACAGTGCAGTCCTGTTCCATAATTCATGCTTGCAATTTGGTTGCAACAAGAATCATGGAAGGAATTCTGCAACCAGGATCATGGAAACAGTTAAGTTCGTGAACGGAGGTAGCATTGTAATGCAAATTCATTGCTCTTGGATCGTACAAGACAGATTGGATTGTATGTTACAGTGGTAGTCAACTTCCAACCAA
This sequence comes from Chinchilla lanigera, assembly GCF_000276665.1. NCBI lineage: Eukaryota > Metazoa > Chordata > Mammalia > Rodentia > Chinchillidae > Chinchilla > Chinchilla lanigera. The sequence continues at coordinate 24,413,064 of NW_004955424.1, forward strand.
ATAAATATTGACCAGAAAGCAGGTACAAGAACAATCTTTCAGCTTGTGCAATAAACTGAAAGGTTATGGGCTTTTTAAAATTTTTATTGACATGGTTACAAGATGAAGATGAGATGGCTATCTATTAGCAGGATTCAGCTAGCTTTCTACTCGGAGTCAAGAACAAAAATCCTCCAATCAGAGGCTGTTGTAGGAATTGGTTTGGAATCCTCAGCCTGAAGTTCTGTTACAATAGGTAAATACATTAGGGCTGGCTAGATTCTTTCATTTTGTTCATGCAAGGGTGAACATACTGTACAGTAGGCCAACCTATATCTTGAACACTACTTCTATTGTGATAAAAATTACTAACATTTAGTATACTTGTTAGCTATACTCAACCCTCATTTCTAGATATGAATTTGTAATTTGATTCTTTGAAATGCCAGATCGTATTCAGATGCTAAACAATAGTCACAAGGTCATAGAGTAAAATTGCCAAATCTGTTTGTGTCACATATGATACAGCTTATAATGAAGTTTTTCATTATGTTAATTTAATGATTTTTAAAATTTGACATAATTTCAGACTGTCCAAAAGATTACAAGAACAACGCAAAAATTCCTGGATACCCACAACGTCCCATAACTTTCTGCCATATTATTTCTTTATCTCTCTCTCTCTCTCTCTCTCTCTCTCTCTCTCTCTCTCTTTCTCTCTCTCTCTCTCTCTCTCTCTCTTTCTCTTTTGTTGTTGTTGAGACAGTGTCTTGCTATGTAGTGCAGGCTGGCTTTTGAATTCCTGGCTCAGACCCCTGAGTGCCGGGATTACAGGCATGCACCACCGCACCCGGCTTTTCTCCCTCTTTTGTTCTTACTCTAATTCTCTCCTACCTCAAAATATTTCATAGTACACTTTGAAAACCAAGACAGAGTCTTCATAACCACAGCTAAATAATTTAAATCTAGAAATTAACATTTGGAAATGATGATTTCTAATTACTCATTCCTTCTATACTTTTAGTTTTTTAATGCAAAAGAGGAGAGAACATTTTTCTTCTTTCTATGCATCTGCATCACTAGGAACTGAGTAATTCTTACTATACCCATTTAGTTCTATTCTCTCCTTGTCCTAATGTATTTTGATGCTCAAGTTGTTCAGAGTTTGTCAGTGGAAGCTCCTTTCACACAAGGTCCTGTGTCTTTTTAACATGTTTTCATTATTCTTTGAGCACATCCTTTCCTTTTTACACAACGTATTTCAGTATCATCTTGTACACACACTCATACACAAACACACTTACATATGCATTTCAAATCTACATGTTGAAGTAAATTATGAATGATATAAAAGGCCACTTGTCTGGAACAACCAAAGCGGGGTCTTTATAGGTTTTTTCTAAGCCCTGATGACCCCCAGCCAGCTCTTCCTCTGTGTGTTACCATCATAGTGTCTTTACTCCTACATAAGAAAAGATTTTGTTTCTCTTTCTCACTTCTTGATAAGCCATTTAGTACCAATTGTGTCAAAATCCCAATTATTGACAAGAGGAGAACTGGCTCACCTTTACCTGAGGACCATGCCATTTGTTCTCAAAGTTCTTTTAATGTTGCATGATGCAAAGGAGTTGCCATTTTCCCCCCAACTGTTTGAAGCCTTGCAAAGTAGCAATTGAAAGGGTGCGGGGAAGGTTGAGGGTGATTGTGGTGGGTTTCCCATCATAACACAAATTGAGCATTTGTCCTCTGATATTTGTGATCCAGTGTTACAGATGATGAAATGGAGAGATTAACTACCTTGTTCAAATACCCTCAGCTAGTAAATAATGGATCTTAGATTCAACTCAAGGTTTTTATCCTATAGCCCAGCAGCACTCAACTCCCCATCAAGTTAAAAGGTTCACAAGACCCAATTTGTAGGTTTTAGAGGGTCCATTGGCAACTGAGTTTTGTGAATTTTGTTTTGGTGGGTTTTTTTTCATTTTCTTTGTTTCTTTTTACTTTTGCTCTCTTTCTTTTATGAACATTCATTGTTGTGGAATTTTCCAAATGTTGCATGGCCATGGTGATGATGGTGTCATACTGATGATGAATGGTGTGTTCACTCACATAGGCCAACTTGTCCGTCACAGTAGTACAGAGTAAATACGAGGGTTTTCAGATAGGAGCTGAGTTTTTTCTCATTACTTTTACCAACAATTTACTACCTATCTTTACTTTATTAAATACATCATTTATGAGCCCTTTTAGTGTCATGACTATATGTGTCATGACTTTCAAATCTAAAAATTAATTTTTTCCTTCCCTCTTTTGTTATAATTACAATATATATTGTATATATATGTATGTTAAACATACAAAGTATATGCACGTATTTTGTGGTCTATTTTATGATAATATATATTTAAATTTCTCTGTTTCACTTTGATATGTGTAATTCACACATAAAATGCTCTTTGGGTCCTCAGTAATTTTTAAGTGTCTATAGGAATCCTGAGACCAAAATGCTAGAGAACCACTAATCTAAGTCATGTCTTTTTAGGATGCAAATACTACATCTATTTCCGAATTTATAGTTCCTTCTCTTTGCCTGTGAGACAATGAAACTCTTTGACTTAAAATGAAACTATTCTAATATAAACATTTATTTCAGGGGGAAAATAAGAGGAAAGAAGAACACGTAAGGGCAGTGTCAACAATGTAAAGGGAAGGGCTAATTAAGTTAGTAGTTAGTCTACATATAATAGACTGCTTAGCTGAAGGGTAGCTCCCCTTTGCTTAGAGCTGCTTGTCCATACTCCCTTAGGCCAAGAACAAAGAAGCATTTCCACCAATTAGTTTGTGATGCTAAGGGGAGGAACCATTTAGGGCTCTGGCTTGGGTTTGGCAAGTCTTCATCTGATTTTCCAAGAGGTAAATGAGCCTACCTTACTTACCACTGTTATACGATCCAATATAAGCCAAGGACTTCCAATAATATTTTAGAAAGCAGCAGCATTTATAAGATGGCCGTGTGAGGTGAAATGTTCAACTGCATGTGCAGGGGCTATTTGATAATGAGCAGAGGAGAATAGGTTTTGCCTTTGGCCGAACTTTATGCATCTTAGCTTTAATATCACTGTCACATTACAGGTGGCCTACTCTACAGGAGGAGATGTTCATGGAAGCCTGACGTATTTGAACAGCAAAGAGCCAAACACTAACCTAGGCTGATGAGTTTATACAAATGAAGCAGATAGAACAGATTAAATGTCCCTTATCCTTATACCCATATATTCTAAAGAAGTACCTTTCTTATTTTTATTTTCTCCTCTCTCCCTCACTCCCTCCCTCCCTCCGTTCTTCCTTCCTTCTCTCATTTTATATTAATGGAAAAATCTTCTAGGCAAAAAATCACTTTTCCAAGTACCAAGTGTTTGCAAGCACCTTAACTTATAAACTAAGGACAAACTACTGTAGGTCTAGTCCAACCAATTCTGTTAGTGCCACACCTGCCCCAAATAAACCACTAGTGGTCCTCTAACTCTCCCAGCAATAGGGCAACTTTATGTATTTTCTCCCCTATTTTCCCATTCCTCAACAATCAACAAATAGCAAAGTTTTTATTTGGCTTCTTATTTGCATTTCAATATGCAGCCTTGGCTTCCAAAACCAGTGATAACTGGACACCGGCTGAGGAGTGCTGCAGGATTCTGTGGGGGCAATGAGTTTCCACTGACCAGTACACCAACATGTGTCAACTTGGACAGGAAGCCAGTTAATTCCACTGTACCCCCTATGCCCAACCTCTGGACATTTCCTCTGTCCTGCGTTAGCTTCTCTTCCAAAATTTATTACATCCATGTAATCATCTTTCCAAAAGTATAAGAAAGAATAAGAAGGATTTGTGAAGAGAAACACTAATAAGTCAGACACAGGTTACATGGAGTTGGTCCTTCATCAAATTTTCAGGCAAGAGAGAGAGAGACAGAGAGACAGAGAGAGAGAGAGAAAGAGACAGAGAGAGAGAAAGAGAGACAGAGAGAGAGAGAGAGAAGGCCAGCATGGTGGAGCACGCCTATAATCCCAGCACTTGGGAGGCTCAGGAAGGAGGATTGCTGCGTGTTTGAGGCCAGTGTGGGCTGCAAAGTGAGTTCAAGGCCAGCCTGAACTGTATAGTGAAACTCTGTCTGCAAAAGACAAAAAATAATTTCACACAATTCGTCCATGTAAGTTTGTTGTGACCATGAAGCAGAAATATTTCAGCTACTTTTCCTCTCCAGGGTATATGGTACCCTGCCTTTGGAGTTGTGGTTGGAAAGGTGTTTTTATCTTTGGTGAAACTGGCACCAGAGACTCTAATAACTTTCCTCAAAGCCACTTTAGAGTAAAAGATCTATGCCTGGCAATGTCTAGACTTAGTTCTAATTTAAGTCCTCTCCTCTCCTCTCCTCTTTAAGCATTGCTTAAATCCTATCTAAGCCAATTCCAGTTGTCAAGAAATTCTCCAAAGGCTCATCTGCACATGGTGTGTCAAAATATGAGTAGTTCCAGTGATCACATAACCAGTAGTCATGCATGCTCCAACCACATCTCTGAGTCTCCAGCTGTATAAAGAGTACTCTCAAACCCTCCCACATTAGCGAGCAGTGTTTTCCATTCAAGAGCAGCGATGGGAATGAGAATGCACATTTTTATGTTCAAATGTTAACTGGCCTTTGTCAATGGTAGAAAATCTTTTAAATTTCTTGATGAGCTGGAGGGTCAACAAATGATTATTTTTGTCAGAATAAAATCCCTAATGGTGGCAGGAGGAGTAGGACTGATGGAAGTTGTAGTTTCAAAAACAATTGATTCTTGATAGACGTTACTTAGAAATGAACAAAAGCTATTCTCAGTCCCTTTCCCTTGCTACTACTTACCCTAAAAGTTCAGAAACCCAACTATTACCCTTTCCCAGGCTCCTCTGTAATTAGGGGCTGCCACGCACTGCATTTTTAGTTCATGACATGTGAAGAAAGTTTTCTAAAGACTTAGGGAAACCCCTGGACAAATTTTTCTTCTTTGGTATACAAGAATGATGAAAACTGAGACTCATGTGAAGTTTCCTTTGTCCCACTGCCGTAAATGATAACGTTCTGGCTAGAAAGTGAAAGGGCTTCACAGTTACCATAAAATAAAAGGCAAGAAATGGCAGCAGAGCCAGACCTCACCTTGTTAAATTGGAGCAACCAGGCCAGCTATCACCTACCTCCCTTTGTGTTCTTTGTTAGGCCATGTGATGGTTGGTTGATTGTGTTAACTTGAATAAGAGAAGTTCAGCTAAATCGTTTCAGCAATTCCACACGCTGGGATGTGGAAGATCCACTCAAGGGCAGCTTGTCACCTGTGGGGTATGAAGGGGAAATGAAGAAGGACAGATCTGCTTCTGTTTCTGTCACTTTCATCATGATCATCATCTGGCTTCCAGCTCAGACTCTTTGGCTTCCAGTACAGATCCTTTAGCCCTTCAGCATAGACTATTCCATCGCAGACCCATCGGCCTCCTGATATGGACTCACAGAGGACACTGCAGTGAGCTCCAAACCTTCAACTGAACCTTTTGGTATCTAGTGTCCAGGTAAACCATCTGCACTCTTCCTCATCTGACCCTGTGGGTGGCCATTGTAAGCCAGTCTTGTAAATTCATATATACTTGTGTATCTTGTGTTATATTGCTTTCTCTAACAAATACTGACTGATACAGGCAAGATAGGAAAACACCAATTCTGTTTAATCAACTTGCTATCCTGAACCTTAGATTCCCTGTGCATTGTCTTTGGGGATAAAGGTACAAATTTTGCAGAAGTCACTGTGATCATTTTTTTCTTTTAAGTCTGAGAATCACAGACTTAAAACTCCACACTTATGTAGAGAAGGCATTGTTAGGGAAAGGCAGTGGACTCAGTTTCCTTCTACAGTGTATGTTTAATTAAAAAACATTATAGTCAGACACATGTTGCTATTAATCCCCTCCGTATAGTCCTGTTCAACTTGAACACACTTATCCAGGTCTTGCCCCTTTCTGAAGCTGCTTTGGATGTCCTCCTCCTACTTGTGCTCTTGTGGCTGCCTCAGTGGCCTGAACTGATGTAAAATATTTATCTTTTGTAGTCATTTTGACTTTGAGTAAATGCCAAAAGTCTGCTGGTTCCAGATCTGGTGGAGAAGGTGGATGGGGACACACTGTAATCCCTTTACAAGCCTGCCTTTCCATGGGACGGCACTTGGCAGCAGCATTCACCGTATTTTTGATCGTACACCCTAAAGACACTCACCAAAGAGGACTCTAGAACTGCTTTAAAAAGTGGTAAATGATAGGGTAGATGTGTTCAAAATGGGGGGGAATATTTTGAGAGGGATAAATTGTAATGTGTCTTTTACTGTAATAAATTTTTAAATTTACACATTTGCCGTGTATTTCAAACACCCCTTATATGTAGTGATGGTGTAGCTACCATTCCCTGAGTAATCATGTAGCTTTTGGAAGTGCATGAAAGGCCTAGCCCTTAAGGAGTTTATAAATTTCTTAAATGGCTCTTTCATAAGGTTGTCTAATTCCTGATATAACACCACAGAGAATAAAACAAAAAATTACGAAACTATTAATTGCAAATTTACAAGATACTCAAGACCAGGTCTACAGGATTTTTAAAATAATCTTTAAGATCTATTAAGTGCTCATTACATTCCTAGCACTATCAAGTATTGTGCATTAAGTAAGTAACTAAATCCTAGGACAACTCTGAATAAATATATTACCTTCCACATTTCACTCATGGTAAAATTGAGGTGCAGTGGCGTTACGAGAGTTGACAGAACTCACAGATGGTAAGTGGCAGAGCCAGGATTGAATCCAGGCCCCCTGGCTTAGATCCACTGCTCTCCTGGGATCTTCGAAATGTCAGATCACTTATTTCTAACCCTTCTTTTGTTGCTTACCTTGTTCTGTGACCTTGGGTGCAGCCTTTATACAGTGGCTTCCTTATCTTTAAAATGAGGATAATACTCACCCAACAGAGTTGTTTGAAAAAGTAAATCAATACTGTATGTAAAACTCCTGGTGTAGTAACTTGCACACAGTGGGGAATGCTCGCACTTCCCTGTTATTGGTCTGATGAGATGTGCCCTTTCCTCTAAAGCAGGGAGGGGAGGCCCCTGGAATGTGCTGTATGATCATGTGATGCAAGTCAGGCCCCCAAAATAGTCAAGGAATTTTGGAAATATTATATCTAGGCGACTGTTTCAGACTAGTCAGTATAAAGGTCATGCTAACTCAGGAGACAACTTTCCCTGAAAAAAAAATTAGTGTTTATCTTAGTGAGAATGATTGTTAGAAAAATTGGGAGGGAAAGTAGTCAGAGTTCATTAGGTGGAGGGACTGAACAGAGAATGTGTCATGATCCATTTACTGGACAGACACTGACCAAATGCTCACCATGCGTCATATTTGTTCTGAATACCTCCCACCCCACTTCATAGTTTAATAAGGTGCTAGATAATCAGGACTGTTAAAGAGCGCTCTTGCCAAGTAGAAATATCCCATTGTTCTAAAGCAGAAAATGCTGAGGAAGGCATGTCAGGAAGGTGGGGTAGGTAAATCAGTAACTTCCATTAATTTTGTTCGTTCAATAAGATAGCCATTGGCACCATACAGAGCTGAGAGAGGAAACAAGTTGGATTGACCTGATGTAAAGAAATGAATTTCTGCATAGCCCTAAGATGTTTCTCAGGGGACAAGTGGAGGTAAGCCATAATACTGGGTGACTGAGGACAAACACGGGGCCTTAGAGGGCATACATTTGAGGGAAAGATCCCATAAATGACAAGGGAAATCCAGGACATTTGAATAAAGTACTTGTCTCACAGTGTGCATCGATCAGAATAATTCTGAGGACAGCCCAGTGCTAATTCTTTCAGAAAAGACAGACTTCCCTGGGCCACCTTAGGAAGACATTCCTGTGCGGAAGCACATTGCTTGTTTATAAAGGGGCATAAAAAGAATGGCTGAGCCAGTGCAAATGTTCACATTTGTATTCAATCAATTCATGTTTCTACCTTCTGCCTTCCTGTGGCTAATGGGAAAAGGCACAGCTCTTCCTTCTCCTAATCCACACATTGGGGAAGCTTCAGTTATTTATGTAGTAATCAACTCTGAACAGAGAACAACTTCATTTAATAAATGAACAAAGGCTAAGATAGGCCTTGTGGCAGCAAGGCACAGTACCCCGGTAATGGAGACCAAGTCTGGGATGGCCCCTTTCCACTCCAAGAGAAGACTGCATAACTAATGGGGACCACTTTTCTCCCAAGGCTTTCTTGCTTTGTGTGTAAGCTTGTGTGTGTGTCCTGGTCCCTTACTTGAGGTATAAAGTTTTGGATTATTTCTTTTTTCTCTACTAAAGTTCTCACTGCATCTTTACTACTATAGCTCCAATACACTTCTAGGTTCAGTATACATTTAACTATTGGGGGGAGGAATCTCTGCTCTAGCTTGTTTAATTTTCTCTCTTTTTTCAAACTGAATCTGTCAAACAATGCATAGTCACTCACAACTGGATATCCACCATACAAATGTGATATTTATTTTATCGTTAGGAAAAAATTTAGATTGAAAATATTAGGCAGACACGACCATGCAGCTTGTTTCTTGGCGCTGGACATGCTGTTATGAACTTTCTAATTAGTATCAATCTGTTAACCTCAACATCATGGCTAATCAACAAAGAATTAATCTATAACATCATTTTCTACACACTTCTTAGTCTTGACCCACAGAACATTACCAGCAATTCTGACAAATCTTCATTTAGATAAATATGTTCTTCTTATTTAGATATTCAAGCAGTCATGCAGTATGTGTTACGAAGCACCTATCAGACCCTCTTATGAAAGACTAAGTTAATGAAAAGTATACAATCCAGTGACATAATAATTCCATCAAAAAGTACAGTGTTTGTCGTCTGTCATCACTTATTTTAGTGAATCTGTGAAGGTTTCAAAGTCCATTGACTTTTACTCCTTCAAATTGATGACTAAAAATTAATTCTGAAACTTCTAAAATACAGATATGACAATTACCAACTTGTAGTTTCCAGAATCCACATCTTTTGGTTTTTGCTCCCCAAAACACTTGCTTGTTTCTTATTTTCTTATACCATCCCCATTCCCGTATGCTATAGAATTTTCTAAACAAGAGTGAAAGTTCCACAACTGTCTCATGCATTTTTCTTTGCCGTAAAATCCATACAGAGCCAGAGACTTGAGAACTTCAACACACTGACCTACGCTGCTAGTGTAACACTATAACAACAATATTTCATTGGCACCCTGTTGCCCACTTTATCTGTCTCAGATTTCAGTGGCTGGCTTACCAGGAGTTCCAGACATTGGTTTCTCCCTACCTTTCCAGAGTAGTCCTGTGTCCCTATCCTCTCTTCCCACACAGTCAAGCTGGCTGCCAGTGTCCATTGTTATCTCTAAGCCTCTTCTCTTGCTTCTTTCTCATCACTGAAGTACATGCATCCCCTTTTTCTGTCTACTGACCTGTCAACACTTTAAATGTTTTCTCCTTCATGAAGTCATCACCTGCTAGTAACATCCTACTTTGATTTATCCCTCCCAATACCAATTAGCTGTTGACTATGCGGTTCAACAATTTTCTAATTGTTTCATCGGTATAAGCCTTCTTTTCTCAGTTACGTGATAAATGTCTCAAAATGTCATTGTTTTGCTCCCTGTGCCTGATAGGGGCTGAGTACATACTCTATTTGGTACAGTGGATTAACTGATGTAGAATTAAGTACCAACTATTAGCTATAAAATCTAAAGAAAACATGAAAATACATCTTATCAAAATTCTTGGATGTTTCATAGGTAACTTCAGGCAGATTGTGCCTTCAGATATTTACCTGACTGCCATTGTCAGCTTTCATCCAGTACTTTACATTGCATGCCAGAGCCACTTCCAAAATCCATCATCCCCTTTCTATCCTGGAACGTAAGACCGCCCTCTGGAACAACGAATGGACAGTTTAATTCTAGAAGTCATATCCAAGCAGGAGGAAAAGTTCGATAAGCCCTAATAATTGTCTCAAAAATCAATGCATTCTTATAGATTTTGAAATGCAAACAGGCAAAGATAATAGAAATATTTTTCATTGGGAATTCAGGATCACTGAGCTTATTGGAAAAAAATTGCATATACAAATGTATATTTATACACATACTTTAAAAAATTACAGTCATATGTGTGTATGTATACTTTAGTATAATGTGTTTGTTCAATGAGCTATTAATATATAAAAGAACTCGAACCTCCATGAACCACGTAGATTGGACTCTGACAGCTACCAATGTGAGCAGCTAAAATAATTTCAAGTTACTCAAAATGTCTTGCCATGAAGACCTTGAGGAGACCTTGGCTGAGAACGCCAGGCTGTGCACACTGCTGTGCCTTGGGGATGATACGAGGTCACATGCAAACGCAAACCATGGAGTAACTCTAAAGGTACAATAATGTGAATGATAGATATTACAAACCATTAAAGACAGAAGAGTTCAGTGATGGCGGCAACTGAACTAACAACTCGCAGAGAGCATCTTAAAGATCAAATACCTTTCCACTCCAGCCAGCTTCTTTGCTGAACTGTCCTCCATGGCCCTCTGTACCCTGGGAGTTCACCAGGTCACATCCTTAGATTAAAAGCAGAGACATTTGTTTTTTTCTTATTAACTGATGAAAAATGAATTGATATCTAAATACTAGATTGAAATTTTTAATCTCCTTATTAAATATTTTTGCTGGAGTTTATTTTCCTTGTTTAGGTAGTTCATTGGGTGGTTGGGTGATTCAAAGATGGGATATAAATTAATCTTTTACAGTGACCAGCTCTACCTTATTTCAAATCTTATTTCAGTTTAATATGATAAATTATCTCTTTCCTGCTCTTTCCAGTGTATCTTACAACATCCTGTCTAGGTAGGTATTTAATTTTGTCTTCCACTGGTGGAAATTAAAATTTTCATTCCTATATTTTAATATATTTGACTCAAAATCACATGGGGGCTGAAAATCACAAAACCCAGTAGGTAGGCCTTATAGTCATTCTTATAGCAAATGAGATTTTCTTTCCTAATGAATTAACAAAAAATAGCGTGGAGATAAATAGTAAAAATAGAAATGTATACCCATATGTGGAAACCAGAGGTAAGTAAACAGGAAGTCCCCAAACCTACCCACATTTAGGGACACAGATCAGACTTGAGTTTGTGTGTGTGTGTGTGTGTGTGTGTGTGTGTGTGTGTGTGTGCGTGCATGCATTTCTGTGGGGAGATAGGGTCCAAAAGATGGGGAAAATCTAACATATATTGAGTACCTACTAAGTAACAACTGTTATAGTCAACCTCATGATCACAGTTAATCTTTATCCACCTGTAAAAAAGGTTACATTTACGTCCCTGACAAAATCTAATATTAATATTAGTGAAAATGTTTGTCTATATGCAACTAACCAGCTCCAATTTTTTGCTTTGTGAAACCCAAGAGAAGTTTTCTTCATCTGAAAGTAGACTCAAATGCAGAGTGTGAGGTATTATTTTACAAATTACAGGTGAGGAAACAAAAGCTGACAGAGACTGACCAATTCTCCCAAGGTCAAAATAACTAATTAGTAGTAAAATTAAGCATTTATCTTAGCTTCTGTCAGACTAAAAACCATTTTTTCCAGTATATTATGGTTACTTTAAAGGAATATATTCAGAAAAGACACAAATGCAGGTTGAAGTAGAAATAAGAATAAAATCATGAGGGAGAAAGGTAAAGACAAAAACAAAAACAAACAAACAAACAAAAACCCAACACTAACATCCTCTGAGGGAGGAAACATAATAAGGCAAGCACAGCATGTTCAGATGGAAAGAACAGCAGCACAGAAAAATGTCTTAAAATATCAAGGAGTACTTATTTCTGATTTATTTATAAGCCAAGTAAAATAGGTCAATTTTTCATTTAAATAAAATTCAAGGAGATAGCTACTTTGAATAGAACAATACAGATATGTTATTTTTCTTATAAAGAAGACCCTGGGATCTGTTCTGACAATTTAATTCATCCTGCCACAACAAGAACATTCTATTCCGTATCTAGACCTGGTTTGCCTCCATTCAATAAATTGTGTTTAACTCCAGCAAATTGCTGGTTTTTTCAGAAAGAGTTGGACTGGTTTTTGCACCTTTCACTACTTATTTTAGTAGCAGAAATATACTCCAATGGCCTTACGATATGTTACCTGCATTTTTGCCCATCTGGAACCCTGCAAGATAAAGTTAAATTTTAGTGTTTCAAATCTTTAAGGAGTTCCGAATAATATTTCAAGGATTTTGTTATGATCCAGACACAGCCACGGAAAGAACTCTGAAACATAGTCCACAAACCTCCATGAAGGTTATGTTATCATGTTTGAAATATAAAGCCCAAAATATTAGCCCCTAAAATACATTAGACCTACTTGGAGTGCAGAACTTCTCCCTCAGGTTGATGCCAAACCTTTACTCAAGAAGTGTCTAAGCCCTTTGTTGGTAAGGGCGGGGGGGTGGAATCTCAGGAATTTTCTTCCCTGGATTTAATGCCCCGGATTTAGAATGTAAGTATTGGAACTTGAGCCCTCGAACATCTCCCTTCATTTCTTGACATTTTTATGGCAATGTATGGTGCAGTACCTCACTTTGCTGCAATTACCAAGCAGACAGCACTGGAGGCAATGTAAGTTGCTCTTAAGTGCAGCAATCCATTCTGAGGAGATGTACAAACATAAAATCTCAATCCTGGCAGGCTCCTATGAAACCTGAGCACTCTCTGCAAATTTCCTCTCTCCTTTTTAATCATTCTGTTAGCTCACCTCTAGAACCTGGTGGCCTAATTTACTAATTAATAACTATTATTACTTAGTGAACTGAAAACTGAAATTACTGCCTGCCTTAAACATGATAAAAATTGGCAATCCATTCAGAGGTGTGTGAGGGGCTGGCTCCTTCATTGCATAGTCCTGGCAGCTGGGTAGATGTCATTGCTCGCAACGTGGCCCTGGTTTCCAGATGGAATGGAGAAGAGGCAGGAGATGGTCTTTCTGGCACATTTAGACCAGAAGAAGAAACAGTATGCTGCACAATGAATACCCATAGGCTCTGAATATTCTTTCCACTGAAAACTGTATGTTTCAGAAATGTCCCCTCGTCTTCCTCATTTGTTCTTGGTCACCCCAAGCCTCCCTTCAAAACTTAGCAAGTGATTTCGAAGCTCAAGTTAGCCTTTTTTGGTTGCTAAATGAAAAGCTTTAAAGAGAAATGCATGATGTAAGTTCATTGTCTCTTAATCAAATCAAATCAGTTAGTAACTAGGTTATGTCTAGCAGACATTAAGCAGATATTTCTGCCATTAGCAGTTTTGCACTTTGTAGGTATCTCCACAGTTGGCCAACTCAAATGTATTTACAGCAACAAAGTGTGTGCTTCAAGTTGATCTTTCCCTTCCTTACTGTCATTCCTTAGTGGTGGTGGTATAAGTTCTCATTGCCTTAACCTTTGTTAACTTTCCATTGTCATTACCATATATTTGCATGTTTATAGATATTTATTTATTTGAAAGTTGTATGTCTACCATGCCAAGCACAAGCAGAAAATCTAAGGCTGTGGCCATACACATGTCCTATCCCAGCTCTCACAGAGCTCATTTTCTAACAGGGAACCAAGATGTGAAGCTAAATGAAGAGCACTGTGAAAAAAATATTCCTAAGGCACACCAGAGCTTCCTAGAGAATAAAATGCCTTTAAGAATATTTGAAATTTTGTCAAGTTCTGAAAGACTCTAACTACAAAGAGAAAAGATCACTAATCCTCAAACCATAGAATCTCAAACAGACTCTCTAAGGCCCATCATGAGAGGAGAGTTCCTATGGAGGCAGCAAGTAGTTGTAAGGAAGCAGATGCAGTGGGCGAGGAGGAGGCATCTACGTGTGTAGCAGGCTTACTGTGGATCATTACTCAGTCTCAACTGATAATTGACAAAGATGGCACACAATTATTGTGAATGTATCCATTATCTGTTTCACACAACTATGCTGAAGCGAGTATAGTTGTACGGAACAGATAATGGAGACATCCATTCTCTACATTCATGGTAGAGAGTTTGAGCCCTGTCCCTGGTTCCTAAGGTTATTGTGGTATCCATTAAATTAATCTCATTCACCTAATCAAACAGTTGTCTTCTTTTTTTTGCACTGAGGGTTAAGTCACTAAATTGCCCAAGCTGGGTTTGAACTTGCAGTCCTCTTGAATCAGCCTCCCAGAATACTGAGATTATAGGCATGGGTCTCTTATCTATTACTTTTTCACATAATTTTTCAATATCCCGGGCATGTCATCCATAGGAGATTCTATTAAGTCCTCCATTCTCCAGATGAGGAATACCAAACACCAGCCGTCAAAAAATGCTCCCACAAGGAAGCCCTTCAAACTTGATTCATCAGCCTTTTTTTCATCACCGACATCTTATAACACATTTGCTGAGAAAAATGTAACCTCTTGTGAACAAATTACAATTTGTTCATCTATTTTAGTCCAACTTTTACTTTCTCTTGGCATTTCTAATTAAATGAATATAAAACAAGGCAAGCCAAATACTAACAGAACAAATGGTCAATCTGACATCTTTAGCCACAGAAAACCATAAGTTAAAGTCAAGCCTTAAAAACTACATTTTTTTTTTCCTAGTCACTAATCCAAAGATACTGACATCACTAGATTCTAACTACTCCTTGTTTTCAGATGTAACACTACATCATATTAACCATGAGGTATATTATAATTTTAAATTTTAGCACTCTATCAGGTCTAGGTACCATTGTAGATCTAAGTACTATTTCTTTCAATTTGCTTTGGGGTTGCTAAATTAAGAAGAGGTGACAGAATAAGTTTGATAAGTCATTAAGATTTCTTCCTCTTCTGAAAGAAGGTTTCCTACTCTCAAAATGCTAATTCAGTGAAATCACTGCCATTCATTGAACTCATAGTGGATTTATCACCCAAAGTACAGAAGTCTTAGACAAGGAAAGAGTCTAGACTGGGAGTTGGCAAAGTATGCACACAGGCCAAAATCTGGCCCATAACCCATTCTTGAAAATAAGATTTATTAAAATATAGCCATAGCCATTTGCTTATATGTAAGGGTCAAGTAGCAAAGTTTGAGAGCTGGACAGACATTACAATTGATATTTTTAAAAAATTGCTGATCCTTGGTACAGACCAATAATATCTTATTTGCAATGCCCAAAACCTAAATTTTTTAAAAACGTGTTTATGATAGCAAAACATGAACTGATGTTAAATCTTTTGGTAGCAATGGAATAAATTTACTTGAATTGATAAGAGATTATTTATTGTTTTTATTTACCCCACTGAGAATATCTATATGACTCACTACAGAAATATGGATTACAGGAGCTCTCCTAAACCCCACTGAAGGTGTACTATATAGAGAGTACATTCAGTGCACATCTTTCTAAATTCTAAAATATTCTTAATTCTGGGGTCAAGGATATAGCTCAGTGGCATAAGTGCCTGCCTGGCAAGCACAAGGTCCTGAGTTTGATTCCTAGTACCAAAAAAAGAAAAAAGTGATAAAATATTCTTAATTTTGAAGAATAACTTACTCCAAGGGTTTTAGATTAGCTTCGGTAGATCAAAGATACCCAGACTTTGGGATAAAAGTACATTTGTGAAAATGTTCAGCATTGGACATTCTCCACAGAGTCAGACCCATGTATTGAAGGTGGGAATGAGAGGGCCATGAATGTAACTGCAAGGGTGATTTCCACGGTGTGTATTTTGTGTTAAAGTTATAGACAGAGTGTGCAATACCAAACAGCAATATCCCCAATAGTAAAGAGGACAGTAGTGGATATCTGAATGCTAGGACACATTGGAACATCACCTCTAGTGTTATTTTTCAGAAGGGCCACACTTACTTTCTAGAATCCTGCAGTCTTTACTTCTAGTTACTTAAAAACTGCAGTCTTCAAGGTTTAATAACTTTACAACACGAGGAAACAGTATTTCTTATAAGTAACTCATGGGTGTTAGAAAATGAGCAAAGGACAGATGAAGAATAAATTGCATTGCAAAAATAAATCTAGACTCTTTAAAGGTGAATTCTGGACAGATCTAGAAGGTGTTACTTTCAAGGAAAGAGTTAACATCAGGCCAGTGTTTGTGTGTATCCTCCTCACTACTGCTCAAAGAGCTTAGCCGGCAGTACAGTGATGGTGCTTTACGGCAGGTAAAAGAAATGGACATAAAATCATAATATATCTGAATAGGTGCACAAACTAAGTAGCAGCCTGAGTCATCAGAAACCACAGCAGGAGAGATTTGACACAGAATATTATTACTTCAGAAGGACTATTTCACAACGCTCATAGTGTGTTCTTAAGGTCCTGAGGCAAACAGTGGTGTCAGAGAAGCTCAGAGGTATAGTCCTAGTGTTTTAAACTTACATTCAAGTGTAAGGTATCAAAGAAAATAAGCCAACATCAAAAGTTGTTTCTTCAAACAACAAGGATAAATAAGAATTCACATCTTTGGTAACTACATATCCATGTATGTGATTATGGGTGGAACGAATGGGGACTTGGTTGCTTCAGCAGTAGTATTGACTTTGGCATGTGGGTCACCCACACTGAAATCTGGCATTACCAGCAGACATCACACCATTCCACATGGCCTTTAACTGAGTATTGTGTTCACAGTCTTTCCAAAGAATGTCTCCCGGCCTTCTCAGATCTCAAAGTAATTAATGAGAAATACAGGCATATTGTAAAAATATGAAAGCTCAGCCTCTAGCAGCATCACAAATTCAAACTGATGTCATGAAGAAATGGCACAAGCTACCACATTTGGGGAAGTCACGTTCATTTGCTGGATTGTTGAAGAGGTTGCATGCCCCACAGAATGAATAGACAGACTGATCTGATGAAATGTCTGGGGACAGCACACTTTGAAATTTAAGAAGAGATCTTCTTGCCAATGCAACTGCATCAATGTTATATGAATTCAGCTGTGAGCAAGATTTTCCCTCACCCTGGACTCTCTATAAAATATCTCTTGGTGACATTGTCTTCCAGTGTTGTCTTTGTGTAGCTATGTGTCATATGTATACATATTTGTGGCAAAAATAAAAAAAAAATTTCAACACCAAAGTTTGTGGTATAAATAAACTTTTCCTGTAATGAATAAATAGTAATATTTTAGATTTTTAAAGTAGTCTACAGCAACTACTTATCTTTGATGTTACAGCAGGAATGCAAAATAGGCAATATATCTGTTAAACAACATGTGTTTCCATAGCTTGTTAACCCCTAACCTAGTATACAGAGCTCTAGAGAATCTGGAATTGAGGCCAGATCTGTGACAAAGTGTTTCTAAACTTATGTCTCAACCGCAATTCTGCAACTTCATGATTTGTACAGTTATGATGATGGTTTAGAGATATTTATATATCTATGGTTATATATCTATGGTTTATGATGGTTCTAGATATTTATATAATTTGGAATTAAAAAATTTAAAAGGTCATAATTTTATCTGTGGATTTTCCAATAATTTCCTATATAGTTGCTTAGGAATGTTACTTTTTTGTACTTCTAATCTCAGATTATTTGTGTCACCTTTGGTTAATAATTTCCAGGATTCACAGACAGAAAAGCACACCAAATACTTTGGAAATTAAAGCTGGGCAGTTTTAACAAAGGGAGTTTAAATAATCTTTTTTTTTTTTTTTTTTTTTTTGGTTTTTTTTCTCCGGTACCGGGAACCGAACTCACGACCTTGCGCTTGCCAGGCAGGCGCTTTTGCCGCTGAGCTAAATCCCCAGTCCAATAATCTTAAATATAGATTTAGAAGAAATATGAAGTCAGCACTATCTTCAAAATTTAAAGCACAGATGGCAACATGTTTAGATGTTATCAATTTGAACAGATGAATAGATGATAGATTATTAGTTTAATTGTGTGTGCATTCAAATATATCTTCTACCTCTCTGCTAAAATTGTTCAGAATCATTTGCACCCCAGTGACACTGGCATACTTACAGTTTGGACCTTTTTTAAAAGTTATGCTCCAAGAAAGGAGGGATGAATCCTGGATGGAATAGATAATTTCAGAACTGAGATCTAGAAAGTACAAGATAATTCTAGTACATCATTTATACAAGACATAAGAAATACTCAAGAAATAAAGGGATATGTCAAAAGGACATAAACGAAATTTAAAGTGGCTTCCATTGATCAAATTTGAGACAATTTGTACAACAAATAAATAATGATAGTATCAAGTTATCACTCATAGGCTAACATAAGAATCTGTTACTTTACATTGATAAGAATAAATGGCAAGGAAGAGGGAGTCTTCCATTCAGTAGAATTCTAATTCATGGATACAGAAAAGATTGCATTTTTTAATGAATGCTAATAATTATTTTTATGCCAAGTCATCAATGGATATTAAAATCTGTAGGTAAATTAGGATGAGAAACAGATTCATATTATCTCAAAGTATTTTCCATGAGATACTTCTTTAATACTACAAAAGACAAGTACTATTACAGTAACGAAACCCAGCAGATAACACTGTAACAGTAATTACCCACATTGTGACTTTGCTCAATAAAACTTTCTCAGAGAAATGGACTCATTTACAACTCATTTGGGACCCTTCCTGTCTCTCAGGAGTTATTCCTCTTCCCCATTCCAATTCCCCAATAAGTTTTCCTACTTTTATTTTATTTTATTTTATTTTTTTTGTGGTCTTTCTCCGGTACCGGGAACCAAACTCACAACCTTGAACTTGCCAGGCAGGCACTTTTGCCGCTGAGCTAAATCCCCAGCCCCCAGTTTTCCTACTTTTAGATAGCAACAACAACAACAAATTTAGTACTACCAGTACACAGGTGAGACAAAACCATGTGTCCACTATGTGATGTTCTGAGAAGGAAGCCATGTTTTTTCAGTGGCAGTCCTGCCCAACACACAAGACCTGAATCTAACCATGAAGAAACATCAGTAAACTCACAATGCGAAGCATTTCAGAAAACACCAGGCCCATCCTCCTCAAAAATCTCAGGTGTGAAAAACAAACCAAAAATTCGAAGAGATTTAAGGGAGATGACTATTATATAAAACATTAGCACCTGCAACATGTGAAAATGTTGTTTTTCTTTAATAAGTAAAACAGATTAGATAGATGATCGATGACAGACATAGATATCTGTACTTCTCCTTTTAATGCAGTCTAGAGATAAGTAGAGATAACGTCTAAAAACTTAAACTCAAATGAAATTTTTGGGGAAACCAAAAAATATAAAAACTTTTGCATGTCCAAAATCAAAAGGCAAACAACAAACTGCAAAGGAAAGCCTCCAAATAAAGCAACTTAAACTTAAAAGAAAACAAATATAAGCAAAATTCAGGGGCAGGCAATCCTAAAGGAGAAATTAAAATTGACTAAAAAACATGGAAAACATATTTTGTTTATCAAAGGAAAAATATAAACAAATGAGCAGGCATTCATTTATGTATTTTTTCTTTTTCTTTTTTTTTTGGTTTGTATTTCTATTATTTTTGTTTTGTTTGTTTGCTTTTGAGACCAGATCTCTGTAGTTCATATTGGCCTTTAACTCACTATGTAACCCAAACCACCCTCAAACTCATGGTAATACTCCTGCCTCAGCCTCCAGACTACTGGGATTGCAGGTGCTGGTCATCACACCCAGCTGTATTTCTATTAAATATATAAAAATGAAAAAGTTCAATGTTCATGAACGTGTAGTCTAATAGGCTTTTTTCATGAATTGCTGATCAGAGTACATTTTGCTCAGTATTTTGAAATAAAGTTTTCTAATATAAGTTAAAATACTTACAGATATTTATCATCAGTTTAATTATATCACTTTTAAGAATCTAGTTATAATTTCATATCATTCAAATCTAATATAAGCAGTCAGGTTTTTGTATTTATTAAATATACTTCCAAAAAACTTAGAACGAGATTGTGTGATTTTGCCTAGGAAGATTAGAATAATAAAATGCTGTGTAATACAACATCCCTGAATATTGAAATTATGTATGATTTTTATCTCTTGAGATTTATTATGTTTTAGTTAATCTATATGACAAACACATACCGCCAATTTTTAAAAATCTAAAAAAGAGAAACAAGATCACTATTTTTATTTGCTTTTTAATTCTTTTACTTTTCCTGTGCTTTCTTTTGCTAGTAAATGTTTGTAGTACATAATGATTCCCCTTTCATGGGGAGATGGTACATGTACATAACATATCTCAATTACACGTCCATCCCCTTCCCCTCTCTTCTTATCTCCATCCATCTATCTCTCAGTACTCATTTCTTTTGCAAAAACAATCTCTCTGTAATCACTATTGTTAGTAAGTTATAGTTAATCAAGTCTCATATCAGATAACCATTTCAGGTTATAAGGTACATTTTTATAGGTAGAAATGTTAATATATTTGTGCTAGTAATTATATTTTTTCAGAGATCATATACATATTTTCCAAAGTAATTCTTCAATAGATTTCTGTTAATCAAAAGACACATATGCTAAAGATAAAGATTATCTCCATAGATTAGTAGCCTGTGGGGTTTTGGTTTCTTCTGTTATTGGTGGGTTTTTTTTGCCAGTTCGCAGGATTAAGCCCAGGGGTTTTCACTGAGATGCAGCCCCAGCACTTTAATAAAGATTGTTTTTGGAGACAGGGCTCCTTACATCACTAAGTCACTAAGACGGGGCTTGAACTTGGAATCCTCCTGCCTCAGACTGCCAGAGTGGTGGTCTCTTAGTTACTTTTTCTCATTGCTGAGACAAAATACCTGACACTCAGAGTTAAAGGAGGAAAGGCTTATTTAGTGCATAGTTAGTAGAGGTTTCAGTCCGTAGTCAGCTGGTTCCAAGGCAGTCATACATGACAAAAGGGCATCACAGAGGAGACACAGTCCACGGCAAAGCAGGGCAGGAAGGAAGCAGATGGCAGCATGGCAGCAAGTAACCAGCAACAAGCAATGACTTTCTGTCCCTTATGTCTTATTCAGGCTGTCCACCCTGAGGGTGAGTACTACTCACACCCTTAATCCTAACATGGTATGGGCATGCTCGATCCCAGTATCACACATCCTAGATCCACTCACCACCTAAAAGCCCCACCTATGACTGCATGAGGCTTTCAGAGGACATCTAGACACAAGGCATAACAGGTGGCATTTTGTTTTGATCCTGTGTTCAGGAACTTTGCTGAAGGAGCTTGATGGTGTGAATTTTTAAGACTTGTGTGTGATGATTGACAACAGCATCCTTGTAATCCTGTATTTATATTGGGTAACAGATGTGCACACCAAGTGGGTTTGTTTAAAGCCTTGAATAAGTCTTTCACTGACATATAATTATTCAGAACCTGACATTCCTCAAAAAAATTAAGTGATGATACACTCATATTGCCAGAGAGGCTCATTTGGATTTTTGTTTTTGGGTTTCATCTGGGATCTCTGAACATTGTCTATTTGGAGGATCATCCACGGTGTTCTCGATTTTGTTTCCAAACAAGTCTAAGGATTTTTGTCATCATCATAAAACTTTAGCAAACAGAAAGCCCAATGTGAAGAGCTTGGTGTTAGGGGAGTAGTATTGGTATAAAACAAGTCTACAAATAAACCTAATCTCAAGAAGTAAGAGCCTTATGATCCATTTGCCCTCACTGTTTCTCTAGATATCCTGAACTGGTTTAAATATGGGGAAGGCTCTACACTGGGAGAAGTTATACAGAAGAACTTTGAACTCTCTCTGTAAAGGTGTCTTGGCACCACAATGAAGCTGCTTTGCAAGACAGTCTTCCATTATGATGCCTTTGCAAGATAGCACTAACAATGTGAAATTATTTTAAGGAACAAGATCTTAGTTGTGCAGGAGGGGTCTATGCTCTGGATACTTTTTTCTATCATCTCATTTACAACCTTAATACATGGATTACGCCTTCCCTAGTATATCTTCAGTTTAAAGCTCTACAATGGCTCTTAATCTCCACTGCACTGGAGGCTAAATCATGCTCATGTATCTCTTAACTTATATACAAGCAAAACCTCTTATGATTTTAAACATTCCTCTGGCTACAACCTTCTCTCATTTCCTTCAGGTTCAAACTTCTAGAAAAAAGTGTTAACGTGCCCTTCATGCTCACCCCGTCTTCAGACCTCAGTCATTATCTCAGGTGTGCACCGTTTTGTCAGAGGTACTCAATTGCTAAATCAGACTGCTGCTGCTTTGGTCATTAGTATAATCATCTTCCTTCCTGGATTTTAATTTCATAAGATTTAGCCAAATAATTGAAATCTCTTTATTTGCCAAATGTAATGTGAAAAACAACAATAGAGCTATGAATACAAAAAGGAAACTTCCCTCATCCTTGCCTGTCATTTTTGAGTGTGAGCACACTCCAAGACACTTGCTGTCTTGTTTTGCTGATGCAATGGTCTGATGAAAGGAAGGGTAAGCAAAGTCAAAGACTCTTCCAGTAGTCTAAGAATGGCAAGAAGGCAGGTGTGTCTGAAACCAGCTGGGATGGTGGGAGTGAGGTGAGGTGGAGATAGAGTTTGCCCTGGAAGAATAGCTAGAAGTTTGTCTTCTCTAGAAAAACATGCATTTACTAAAAAATATTTCAGCACTGAGAATAAATCCTGTACAAAGCACAGAATGTTGCCCCCCACATGGAGCTTATATTTTGCTGGGAAATTACTGTTCATACTCCAGGTCTTATAATGCAGGATCACGGTGCTCCTATGAGCAACAAAAGAAGGTTCATCTCATAGAACTGGATATGTATTAACCAATCCCAGAAAAACAGATAATGAAACCTCAGGGTCAGTGCATTAATTTGCAAAGGGAAACACTTGTTGCTTTGAAGGAAAGTAAGTTTTCAGCTTGATCAACATATTTCTTCTCTGTAGTGTACTCTTTTGTCAGAGTTACTCAGTGTGGGGCATATTTTTGCAAATGTTAACTCAACGTAGAAATTTAAATAATTTACTTACAAATAAATGTAAGAAAGAAAATATTATCAGAGGTGCCATTAAATCACTAAGGTCTCTATTCCTTCTGGAAGAATTTCTTCTGTTCTTGTAAAACTCTCTCTCTCTCTCTCTCTCTCATGCACACACACACACACACACATACACATGCATACACATAGTAGCAGAATAGATTCTCAGTGTTATAAATTTCAAGACAAGAATGTTAGATAAAATGAAAATGTTTAAAATATCCACTAATGATCTGAAAAGCAGGTGTTAATTTTGCAATTTCTTGGGTTTTAAGTAAAAACCAGGTGTTTCACAAAAGTGATAATTTAAATATTTGCCACTTCTTAGCATCTGTCTTTGAGAATCAGACCAAAGAAATAGTCTTTATCCAGTAGAAAGAGTGTTAAAATTCACTAATACAGTGTACACTGGTAGAAGTCACCATTTTCATATTGTCAAATAGTGAATAGACATTCCTACTAGCATTCTCGTTGTCAGAATCATACAAGTTCACTATCTTTACAAGCTGGAGGGCTGTTATGTGACATTTGTCTAGCGAACAATGGGGATGCTGACCTTTGAACTTTTGAAGTGAAGTTACCAGGTATCTTGCCCCAATGGCATCTTGAACAAGTCCTAGTCATCACTGTCTTGAATTGTGCCTCTAAACCGCCATCATCTTGTGTCAGTGGCAGGGTACTGGTAACGTGTGTGCAGTAAACACACAATTTACATTTCTCAGGTGAAGAAAAACAAATAACTTCACTGAAACCACATGTTAATAACTGAAAACTCCTTGGACTGAGAATATTAAATGCCCATTTTGAGTGCATTTGCTAAAAATAAAACAAAGCAGGCTGGTTGAATTTTGAAAAGGTACAATTTTTACGTTTTTCTAAAAAATCTTTTCAGAGCTTTTCTGCCATACAAATAGAAACTGCTTCTAAAAATACTTCCTCATTCAACATGAAATCCCCATCCCCGAGTTCAACTCCCATTCACTTCTGACCAGTAAAACTGTCTGCTCTGGAGTGATTTTTTTCCTTCTCTTTTTTAAATCATAGAATGCTCTTGCAGAAACCAGAATCTTTTCATTCTGAAAATATGAAGAATTACTTTCTTAGAGAGGGATGTAGCTTGTTTTGGTCCTAGCTAGTCATTCCCATTTCTCAAAGATTCATTGAGCAAACATGGTTGTTACTGTTTATACAACAAAATTTTCTTTCCAAAGAATGTGGAAATGAATGAATGAATGAATGAATGAATAAATAAATAAATAGTAGAGCTTCCGCACACTAATGCAATCAACCTACCACATCCTCAAATAGTTAAGTTGAGCAGTTTACTTAGAAAGGCTGACAAATTTGCCTCACTTCAAAATATCATTAACACCAATAACACATTTGCCCAAGCCTATTTCTAAGTTGTAAAAAAAGATAGCTACAGATTAAGACCCTTAATATAATGCTATAAGCTCCCAACAATGGTATCTTTTATAGTGAAGAGAAACTGCAGACACAAATTGCCCTCTTTCCTGCACCTTTTTCACAAAAATCAATATTAAAGTAGTATTGGCCTTAACTCTCCCATGCACTCTATGAGAAAAAACCACAGCAGCGCGTAGGACAGTTTAGGTCAATAAAGAATCAATACTGTGGTTGAATCTGCAGAAAGATAAAAGACTCAGAACTCTACACAGAGACCAATTGTTGTCTCTCCATTCTGTAGAGCAGCAAAAGGACATCGCTTGTATGCGCAGTGGTGGCGGGACAGCTTTTTCTTTGCACTTTTTAGGGTTTATGTGCATTAAGTGTTGGTGAAAAGTAAAGGGGGCATTGTACAGATAACAGGCAAAAAAGAAAAGAAAGAAAAAGAATAAAAGGATTG
Organism: Chinchilla lanigera; assembly: GCF_000276665.1. Taxonomy (NCBI): domain Eukaryota; kingdom Metazoa; phylum Chordata; class Mammalia; order Rodentia; family Chinchillidae; genus Chinchilla; species Chinchilla lanigera. The sequence continues at coordinate 24,438,084 of NW_004955424.1, forward strand.
CAAAATATACTTCTCTTAGATGCTTTGGGGTCTTCTCAGAAAAGGAGCTTTTTACACAAATCCACCTAGAGTAAGTATGAGGCCAAGTGATACCAAGAGGCAAACAGTTTGGATTACAATCTTGGTGATATTTCTTTGGGAACAGTTAATTTTTTCTAAGTTTTTGTTTCCTCATCTACAATAAAATAGAAGAAAATAATATTAGCTAATTTCTAGAATTTGTAATGCACCTTTATTGTGCTCACCAATGTCCTAACACTTGAGTGGCCCAACCTCTCAGCCCTCTTGCAGTCCTACCAGGACAGGGATTGGTTGTGGCCAACGAACTGTTGAGATGAAATGGCACATTTTATTTCCAAGTGAAGGCAGTGACCATCCCAGGCCATTTTGTCTTTCTTTGGCCTTAGAAACTTGCAAAAAGCCTCCAATTATGAGGTAAAGCTCAGTTCAAAGCCCCCTGGATGTTCAAGCCACCACGCAGAAGACAGAAGTCTGGAGAGTCATTTAGATCTGAAATTTTTGTGATAACCAAATAAATACATATCATTTTATGCCACCAAGATTTGAGAATCATCATTTTGTTGTTCTTATCATAATAAGCTAGCATATCCTTACTACTTATTAGTTATGAGGAATGACTTAAAAAATGTGTGAAAATTTCTCACCACAAAGCTGGGAACAAAATAGTACTCAATTAATGTTTTCAGATAGAAGTTACATTCCAGGCAGGGGAGCAGTTTGAACAAAGTGATGAAATGAAATAACACAGTACATTCAGGGATTCTATAAGTAGAGTTCTTAGGAAGAAGCTCATTGTATCTATTAAAAGGAAAACCATCATTTCAAACACCTAAGTTGCAATTTCTAAAAACATGTTGTATCATAGCCCTATAAAATGCAGGAAGAATTTCTTTGGTTTAAGAAGTTCAGAAAGTGCTGCTTATTTAAAACACTCACTTGAATATTCTTAATGCACACTAAGTTGCTAAGGGCTTCAAGAAATACTGCAATAGAAAACTCTGATGAATAAAATAGTTCATATTCTAGGACTTTTCAAGATTATCTGACCACAAAGTGCTTTGTCCATATAATGCCAAGTAACATCTTTCAGAACACCTTGTTACTACTTTCAGAGAACTTATTAAAGACTTAGCAAATTGTTAAACTATACTTAGCACTAATATTTATTATGGCCTATGATCAGCAATACATGCTGAGAAGTCTATTTAACAGTGGTTTCAATAAAACAAATCATAAATGCCCTTATAGTCTTACCAATACCATATGCAGTATTATCACCAACTTTTGATGTATCTATTTAATCTTCATAATATCCTCTCTCATGTAATAAGAGTTTTGAAAGTTAAAGAAATTCAAAGTTGATGTAATAATTCAGACTTATGTCTCTGCAATTCAATTGTTCAAACTCTACCTTATGGCTGGTTGTGACAACCCAAACATCAGGAAGAAGCCATGTACACAGTATGAAGAATATGCCTCTTCAGAGTTTATCTCCCTTTTTATTAAGATCCATCTATAAATATCTGTTTATATCTTCAGTCACATGGACATGCATAGCTGCAAAGGAGTCTGAGAAGTGAAGACTTGTGATTTTGCTGCTTTGTTTTACCTGAGTCACTATCATCCTCTACTAACTGATGTTCCAAGAAAAGGAGAGAGAACCAATATCAGGTTGGCAACAAGTAATTTCTGCCACAGTCCTAGCACATGATCAGATTTTTATCTCTATTTTGTTGGTATCAATATTATGCCTTCTCATTAGACAATACAGAAATTATGGAGATTGGGAAGTAATATATCAAGGATAATTAAAAGCAAATGACCAATATTAAGTTTGAGTCCAAGAAACTCAAATATTCCTCACAGCCATCCAACAGTAAACTTTGTAAACTAAAGAATTATGTAACTCCAGAAGTGACATTTCATCTGAGATCTTAGCTGGCTCAACTTAAAGACAGAAGAATCATGCCTTCTTTCTTGAGTGTGTAGTGTAGATAGTAAATAAGTTTACCCATATAAAACCCTTGAACCACCGTGATCTAGCAAGTGTTCACAAAGGTTAGCTAAGTTAACTCTCTCCACACTGGCTTTTAAAGATTTTAGAAATGGTTTCCTATCCAAATGTCACTGAATATGCTTGGAGGTTATAATTGAACCACCGACTTTTTTGTTGTTGTTGTTTTTTTTTCCGGTACTGGGAATCGAACTCATGACCTTGAGCTTGCCAGGCAGGGGCTGTGCCACTGAGCTAAATCCCCAGCCCCTGGAGGTTATAATTGGGTCTCATACAGAGAAAATGGATCCACCATTTTTATTTTTAAAAAAACCTTAACGAAGCTAGTCATATCACCTTGCTGAAACAGTGAAATATAGTAAGTAGTATGGACACATTGCCGACATTAGGATGAAAATTGAAAGCTGGAAAATTAGAATATTCTTTCCTCTTCCTTGGTAGGTAGAGAGCACCCCAAACACATCTCCACCCCCACAGGATATCAGTGACATTCACCGGAATCATAATAAGACTTAGATCTACAGAACTGCCTATCAGGACTTTTGTTTTGCTTTATGCCCTGGAGACAAATTTCCTGAGCAACACATATATCCCAAAATATGCCACATGCTTTTCCTATTTGATGTCCAAATCTTAACATAATTTTCTTTAGGTATTTCTACATTTTTTCCTCAACGATTAAGAGTGGTAAAAATGTTCCTGTACCTTTCTCACTCTACAAACTATAAACACTGAGGAACACCCTTCCCCAAGTTATTGTTTCGGCATGACTCATCAGAGAGAATTGCAACATATTGCTTCATTATCTAATTAGAGAGAGCTATTGGTTAATTCTCAACCAAGGTGTCACTGCTCTAGACCCTGCTCATTCTAGACCCTTCCCTCCCCTGTTCTAATTTCTAGAGTTGTTCAGCTAGTAGACATCAGGATGAGAATAGGTGCCAGGCATTAGACACATTCTTTTGTTGCTTTGGGAGCAGCACAGTACTAAGCCAGAGGCAAGTGTCCCACTTTTCTGACTGCCACTGCCAATTTCCAGGTACCTGAGCTCAGAGTCATAGCTCTGATTCTTTCCTGCTTTTGGAAACACAATAGAGTGAAATTTGTCAACACACCTGTTGGCTGTGTTATGTGCTAGACATACACATCACGCAAACGAGGACAATATTGCATGAGATGAATGCCAAGCACGCAAGGAATTAGGGAAAATGAATAGTATAGGACAGTAGGACTGTCCTAGTCAAAGCAATGATTAAAGTCATCCTACGTGTGCACCCCTACTCTGTAGACTCTGGGTTATCACAGACTCGGGATTGTGTCTAGGTTGATTTGCCACCTTATTGGTTGGACTTTGTACTTCCTTTTTCTTTTCAAGTTTTGGTTTGCTCTCTCAAAAATCTAAGATAATATTACTGAGCACATAGGACTTTTGTAAAAGTTAAATGAGGTTATATGAAGAAAGAGCTTAACAAAGCAACAGGAAAACAGTAGCTGTTAGTCATTCTTCTCTGTTCCTTTGGGGGTACTTAGGGGAATACACTGAATCTGGGATAGGAAACAATTGGTAAAAGAAATTGTTGAAGTTTTGTATATCAGACTCATATCTTAGGTAACTGAGGGGGCCAGTGGGGAGAGGGAGAGGGAGGCAGAGGGAGAGGGAGAGAGGGAGAGAGAGAGAATAAGCAGTGCCTGTGCAAAATTGGAGTCAGTACATCGTAGTCCCATGCAGAGGAAGTGCGGCAATGGGAGTGGCAGGGCAGCTGCCTTCTCGCCTGCTCAGACTCCATTCTGACCCTGCAGGGGCTCATCAGGGTCTGGCAAGGCAGAGTCACTATACTTCCTTTCATCCTATACACCCTCCACCGGGCATATTCCTCCTCCACACCCTGCTCCTGAGACTCACTGCTCTGCCCACCACCAGTAACCCCGGCCCCAGCTCTGTCAGCTGGCCCAGGACAGGCTGAAAATCAAAGTCTTTTATTTAGATTTTTCCTTCATCTCCAACTGACTTTGTCCCAAACTCAATTTCCTCTTTCTTCTTTTCCAATTAACCACACTTGCCCAGAGCTGGGGAGATAGGCGGTGATACTCGAGGCGTACATCTGTCATTACTTATCCTGGAGGGCTGTGCTGGCATTCAGATCCCTAATATAGCCTGTTGAACTCAAATAATTCTAGACATATTTGATTTTTGTAAAAGACAGAAACAACACACAATGAGACTTTGCCTAGACCACCCAAGGGGGCATTTAGAGAATTTCCAATATATTCATGATCTGTAATTCCCAGCCCCAAAAGTTTCCATGTTATAGCAGAATACCTAGGGACTCCATATGTTGTGGGAACACAGCAGAACCAAAATGAGCTGAAAGAAGAATGCAGTTGATTCAAATGTGGGATGAAACAGTACCCAAGGAGGCCCTGTGTCATTGTCTGTACCTGGGACCCTGGGACAACACAACCATCTCAGCCCCACTCAAGTGTGACACTTCTTTTGAATATGACAGTAGCAGCGACCTTGTCATTAACTGATGCTATGAGCAACATTTCAGCTTTCATAATTCAGTTAATTTTCAAGCTACTGGTTACTAAACCCCCAGTATAATTTTCCTATAATTAAACCACACACATACACACACACACACACACACACACACAACATCCATAAAAGTGACAAATAGCAGAGAGAAATAAAACTAAAAATGCAGAAAAGCTAGAACCAGGCTTCAAATATTTGTTTGTTTTCTTTTTACTACAGGCATGTGCATGTGCAAGGGAGATGAGCAAGGTCAGCTGGAGACAGATGAGGTGGAGAGGCAGTTCATTTTTCCAATCCTGTTATTGTGAATATGTGAAAAACCCAGCTTGGCACTCGCTCTTTACTGACCAGTTGTATGTTATAAGTACACGCAAAAGACATGGGCAGAGGAACTATACACTTTCAATTTAGATTTTAGTTCCACAGTTTTGAAGCAAACTCGTATAAAGGGCTATTAAGTATGTCTCCAAAATGTAAAATTTTTCTGTGAGAATTGGGAAAGCTGATAGTCACTTCAGAGAAGAACCTGAGATCAGTGGAAATAGACCCCTAGAGCATCCAGCCTCTGAGGATCTGCACTTTGCTCTTGTCGCTATTGTTCTACATTGTTTTCCAAAGACTTGAGACATCAGGATGACGAGATGGTAAGGACAAATAGGACCAGAATAAAAGAATGCGCCCCACCTTACAGGTGATCACTTATCCCAACATTTCCTTCCGTGAATGTTGGTCCCCAGTGCAGCAGTCTCAGCTCAGAGGTTGGGATGTGTACAAATTCTCCTGAGGGATGAGTCCCTCATCTAATGGATCTCAATGTCAGAGGGACACCTGTGATACCCATCTTCGATCCTCTTTTCCTGAATTTCTTCACATCACTCTTACAGCTCATCTTGTAGGTGAGATAATTCTGCCCTTTGCTTACCAATCCCACCTCTTCCTGATTTGAGTAGATGATTATCAGGTGCCCCCGATCTCTGTTTAGCCAGGATCTACACATTTTAGTTCTTTTAATCTTTCCTCATAAATCAGTCTCTCCAGCCCCTTAATCATTCTTGACAGATGATTTACCCAATAGTTTACCACCACAATGTGAGATCATTGTCTTAGAAAGTGTATCAATATAAATTATTTAGGAACATTATTAGTACAGAGTCATTAGAGTAAAGGAGAAGGAGGAGGAGGAGCAGAAGGAGGAGAGACAACTACAATAAGCTTCTAGTGAGAGTGAGGAAAAGAATTTCAGAGATTTTATAAATGAAAATACACCAATTTTCATTGCCTTGTTAATGAGACTTTGAATGAACTCAAGAAAAGTATCTTCCCCGCTCCGTGGAAAGTACGTGCACTGTCTAAAAGGGAATGGCTGACCATTTTTTACTTCATTTAAGCAGTCGGACTAAAGAAATTTCAAAAACAATTTTCTTGCAACTCTGTTAAAGAATGAACAAGTTCTGGTCATAAAAGCTGCCTATATTCCCAGGAAAGAAAAGGGAATGGTGCTGCTTGCCTCACTTTGGAGTTCTTGGCAGAGGTAGTAGTGATATAGTTGGAAGCAAAAAGTCAAAGAACACTGCATTTTCTGTTCAGCATTACACATAAACTTCCCAACACAACCTAAGAATTTTCAAAAGCTTTCTGATCTTTTTACAGCCTGACATCATATTCCTCTATAGTGACATCATTGCTTTTAAGGGTAGGAATCTGAAAGCATTCATTTCTTACAATGTTCCCAGCCTATCAGCATTTGGCATTTGGTGCTTTTCCTTAACAACCTTAAGTTTCCAAAGTTTTCTTTGGGTTTTGAACCCAGAGATCCAGATAAATTTCTATGTGTTTACAAACTGTGAGGCCAGCACTGTGAATAGCACCTTATAAAAGAGGTCTCGCTGGCCGGGTGGCTGGATAGGAGGGAGGTTAGAGGAAGAGTTAAAGAGGAGACATAACAGTCTGGGCTCAAGCAACAGTGCTGGATTTTGCTTTTTTCTCCAGATCCAGTGACATCCACCTCCTTTCCCATTGCCCTTGGATCTGCTCTAATGATCATTTTCACCATAAGATCAAAAAAGAAAAAGAAAATCCAATCTTTTTTGTGATATATTCAGAATTAATGCTACTGGACCAAGTCCCCAGAGCCAAAGCCTCTGCCTCTTTATTCTTAGTGCACCAACAGGCAAAAGAAGAGTCTATGTTTCAAGGTCTCAGGCAGGTGGGCTGAGATCATGCCAGTCTTTCTCTCCAGAGAGCCACATGTGATATAAGCTGGGGTGGAGACACTGTGGACTCTCACTCAGGGATCAGCTAGATCAGTCTATCAAAGTGCATGTGCTAAACAATACTTCATCCTTCGTGGTTTTCTTTTTGAATCCATTGTGGACCTCTCTATCACACTAAGCATTACTGCTGTGTTTTACCACAGCAAGAACCCTACATAAGTTGAACTTCATATGTGGTCTATTCCTTCTTCAGTGAGGACAAGACACAGTTTATGCATGAGGACAAGACACAGCTTGTGACAGTGTTACTTTGCTGTGGAAATTTCTAAACACTTGCTTTCAGTTTCTGAACTTAACACGTCAAAGAACTGTTATGAATACTTACACTGGTTGGTGGCCACTATACTCTGGGTAACACTGTTCTAAATTCAGGGTCTCCAAAGCAGGCCTGTGGACACAATTCCACCGCATATCCGTTTTTGTGAATCTAATATTGTGGGGACACACTTGAACTGCCCATGTCTGCTCCTGTACTTCCCCAACCAAATTAAGTAGGTAATCTGGGGGCCTCAAATTATGTGCCATCTTGCCCTTTAAGAAATACCTTTGCATTCCTGTAGACCCAGAATACTCTCTGGAACAAAAAGATGGGCTGAATTTTAGCTCAGTTTACATCACTCTAACACCCTCCCCTGCCAGACAAGAGCTGATATTCTTTACCTTTCCTGCTTGAGCTGGACAGGACTGTTATCTGCAGAATGAAAGATGCCAAGGTGCTTGCTTTGTATTTTAGCACACACGTATTTACAAATCATTTCTCAAGAAGAAACATTTCTGGGTCTTCTTGGTGGGAATATTCCCACTGTAAGCCTGCATGCAATGCTCATATATGTGTGTGTGTGCGCATGTGTGTGTGTGTGTGTGTGTGTGTGTGTGTGTGTGTGTGTACAAGACCATTCCAAGGCTAAGCCAAACCACTGCAAACTTGCTGTGAGAATAACCAGCCAGAGTCCATTGACCATGTTCATAAAGAAGTCCCTTTGTTCAAGAAAGCCACTCAGGAAGAGGGCGGGAAGGGGAGGGGAAGAGGTGAGCCCTGCCTTGAAGAGGTCTGTAGTGCTTCAATCAGAAACAGCTGTGGCCAGTTTAATGCTATCACAGGGCTCATATAGATGTGACATCACGTAGAACTGAAGCTAGGCCAAGGAGTTTTACTGGCAATATACCTAGACTCTAAGGATTTCGTTACAAATTCGTATGTGGCATATGTTTTTTGAGTGAATTCACAATTGGGAACCAACACTCTATTGCATCTCCTTCTAGTAGCATAGCTGAAAACAGGGTAAGTCTTTTTTTAGAATTAAAATCTTTATTAATTTTAAACTAAAGGGAAGTAAATGAATTTGCCATCATCTCAGTTCATTACTTACTAACTAGAAAGATTTTCAAAATCAGACCAGTATCCTGGCCAAGTAGGAGGAACTGGGAGACACTTTATATTCTAATTTCAAACTGCAGGGTATCCCAGGTGTACTGTATAGGATTTCCTGTAATTTACCAGCAAAATAAGCAGTCTACAGGAATATGTTTGCCATACTGTACATTCGTATTAATTACCCAGCAGGATAAAGTGATTTCTTTGTGATAGAAAGAGATGTAGATCTACAGGAAAATCATTAAACTAAACCAGGGAAAACAGACACTTTTCTGTTGTTAAGCAGTTTGGCTGGATTCAGGATTGGAGTCTGGGAATATGTAATTGGTAGCATTTTTCTCATCCTCACTGTTTTCTCCTGGAAAAGCAAATAGACTCTTGAATGGAAACTAGAAACCAAAGCTGGAAGTGCCTTGCTGGCCACTCTGCATAACCAATGAGAAGACAGTGTTCTGCCTCAAGCTCCATAATCTTGTTAAAAAGTAATGTAGAGACATACAAAATTATAACAAAAATGCAAAGGTTATCAACACTAAGTGGAAAAGACAAAGCATGCCAGAGAAGTCTAGAGGTAGAAAAAGGACAACAAGCCACAGTGGTAGAAGAAGCTTTCCAAGCAGACAGATTCACACGGGAGCTCATAGAAAGGAAATAAGTTAGACAGATCTGGAGGATAGAAATTCCAAGCGGAGAGGTTCAAGGAGGAATGGAGGGATATAAGATGAGGAGCTGGGGACGTACGGTGGGATTTCAAGTGACAACATATGCTCGGAGAGCACTCTGTGAGTTCAGTGTGATGACGCTGAAAAGAATGTAAAGAAAGGGAGGGAACCAATAAATCAAGAGCTATTGAGAATACATGCCGCACAGGGTACTTTGTGAGCTAATATAATGATGGCAACTTTTGATACCACTTATATGAGGACTCTAAAATGGTCAAATGTGGAGAAGCCAAGTGTAGAATGGGAACCACCAAGATACGGGGCAAGAAGAAATGAGGAGATAATAGTACAAATTTTGATTATCCAAGATGAGCAACTACTTCAAAGATAACAAAATGGAATGTATTAACCGTTCTTACTCTCCTACAAACTTGTTTTGTAATTTTATACAATTGTTTTTATTTTTTCTTTTCGTTAAAATAAGAAAAATAAGATGAGTAGGTCTTATAGATCTACTGTACAGCATATCTTAGTTAACAACACTGTATCATAAACTTTTTCCATGAGGGCTGATCTTATTTTAAGTGTCACAAATCACATACACGTAGTCACATGCCCCCATGTTACATATATAATTATAAACTAAGAACACAGGAAAAACGTTTGGAAGTGGTAGAGCAGGTTGTGTTAACAGATCACAGGAGTATACTTATCCCCCAAATCATAAAATTATATATGTATATGACTATAAAGTATAAATATAGATGTAACATATACATCAAATATACCTCAACAAGGTATTTTCAAGCATGCACACATGCACATATCTGTTCATTGCAAAGTGCAATTTATTATAACTTAATGGTTCACAACCCTAACTACTTATCAGAATCATGCTTGGAAATCTAAAAGTATAATCAGTTTTCTACTGCCCATCCCAGATGATTGTCAGGCAACAAGCCCACACAAGAGCATACACCAGTCTTCCCTGGTGTTTCTGAAGCCAAGGGAGTAGAGTATTGTACCTGAAAGTAGGCTGCTCTGCTTCCACCCACACAGAGCTCTTTGCATCCTTCCCGACATAATCTGGTTGACATAGTCTGGTTGATATAGTTTGATTTTTCAAATGGTCTCCATAAACTAGAATTTTCACTGACCACAGACTAAGATGAATACAACAAAGGATGTCTGATGTTTGCTGTGGTATAAACTGCACCTTTACCTGGTTTCCTGGACAGCAGAGTGTGGGGGCAATAGCCTTTGTGCTTTTATGACTAGAAATAAAGCCCAGGTAGGGAGCATAAGGGGAAGGGGAATGAGGAGGGAGAGAGAATGCACAGCTGAGCTGGCCCCTCCTGTATCCCATGTGTCACTGCTTGCTTCCCATTGTAGACTAAAAAAGGATGCTGGGTAATGGTTGCATCTCATATTTGGTTAGTGAAAAGCAGGGGGCAGATGTATCTGCTCGCTTTCCTCTCCTGTCAGACAAAGATTTATTCCAGGAGTCATTCGCTCCTCCACTCTTCACATGCAGGAGCTTCCAGTGGTCCTGCATCCTAGCACACATAGGCATCAGTAGGAAGAAAGGTGCACATAGAACTGTCAATGAGCTTTCTGTGGTCAAAAGCTTTGCCAATAAATTGCTTAATCTGAAGTGACTCCTAAAAGTATCTGACTCATATGACAAGATTTTTCTCCCAATTCCATGAAATGGAATTTTTGTTTTTTATGAAATGGAATCATTGTTTTTAATTCACAGGTAGTTATCTGGCAAGCAGTACATCTGTGACAGAGAAAAATGTGATACTGGAAGAATTAAAAGTAAAATATTAAAAAAGGTCCCAGAAGTCAAAATGGGCCTTCCTTTGCCTGCCCAGGCCTTTCACTAGAATTTATCAGGATGATGTTTTAGCTTAACAACTGTGACACCGGCATTTATAGTAGACTTTACTAATCAAAAAAAGAAAAAATTGTCATAGGAATATCAACTGATGTGAAGTAGCAGAAGTATAATGAATTATTTGTGGCCTGCTAAGAGGGAAGAAAGACCCAGAATATTTTCAGAATGTTTCTCCCCATTTGAATTTCTCCTCTGATACATAAAGATATGTATACTATATAAAGAAGGACTAAACATACTGCAAACAGACTTACCAGATGTTCACAAAACAAGAAAATGAACTCCATCCCCCTTGTGCTAGTTAAGTGTAAATGTCAACTTGATTAGATTAAGAGACTCTTGAAGAGGTGAGTGAATCATAGGGGCACAATACTCATTAGTGGATTAATTGATTGACGTCCATAGCTGAATGTGCTCTTTGGAGGTAAGGCCCAGCTGGAGGTCGGTTACTGGGGGCATAGCTTTAAAGGGTTTATCTCTTGCTGGCACTCTCCCTTGTGCTTTGCTTCCAAACCACAAAACACTTTGGTCTATTTGGACCCTCCATACCGTGTTTCTGCCTTGAAAGCTCCTGACTATGCATGGACTGAGTCCTCTGAAACCCTAAGCCAAATTAAACCTCTTACTCCTTTAAACTGTGTGTGTTGCCCCCTCCTTAAAAGATTAAATAGTGCATTGGACAGTTTACACATTGCAAAAATAAAACACCAGACACTCACAATTTAATGTAATAGAAATATAGTTGGGGTCATAGTTTCAGAGGATTTCACTCATGGCTGGATGGCTATAAGGTGGAAAGATCATGACAGAAGGACAGTGTGGAGGAAAGCTGCCCAATCCATGACAGCCAGGAAACAGAGAGTGGGGCCAGGGACCAGATATGTTCCTCAAATCCAGACCCCATGACGCACCCAAACACAGACAGGAGTGTGCTTTACTAATCTCCTATGTGTCTCTCAAACCCATCAAGTTGACATTCTAGGTTAACTATCACAAACATTTATTTCAAATAGTAAGTATGAAATATAGCCTGTATCACCTTACTTTCTTTCTATTTTAAAGTCCAGTGAACTCTGGACCAATAAGTTCTGAGTTAAAGACCTAGCCTTAACTCTATCATATATATTTGAATGAAGATGAATAAACCCAGTTTTGAAAGCCACAGTTTCAGTCTGGTTTCATCTATGCAGCTCTGCTATAGTGGCAGGAAAGCAGCCAGGTCCATGATTTTCAGATCCATTTTTTAAACTCTGTGAACCTCAGGTTCCTTGTGGGTAAAACAGACTTCATAAAAACCTGCCTAGTAGGATACATGGGAACATTAAGCAAAATGATACATGTAGAAGTATCTAGCAGAAGAGTTTAATGCTTTAATTCTTTACATCCTTTCTACTTCTCCTAAAATTCAAGTGCAAAAAAATCTAATTAATTGACCATTTTGATTGGATGAGCTAATTTGTTTTTCTACCTCTCTCTTTCTCTCTCCCCTGGAGCCCCTCAGCCAATATGTCCCTCCAAACCGAGCTAAATCTAATAAAAGAGAGGAAAACAGATATAGAAAAATTGTTGAATTTTTATTTGCATTGTTTTCCAATTCCTCTATCTTCTCAGCTGCTCCACCCTTACAGGACTTTCCCTACTGGCATGAGGCAGTGGAGTGAAGAGGAACGTGCAAGGGCTGCACGAAGGGCAATGTTTGCACATACCCAGCAGCCTGGACGCTTCCTAGGAGACTGAAGCCTGATTAAGCCAGAGAGAATGTGGTAAATGAAGGCAAGATTAGAACAGGTGAGGAGGAGGAAGAAGAAAAGCTATGGGGTAAAGAGTGAGAGAAAGTATGGAGCAGGATCGGACAGAAGGGGATGGCCCAGATGTGAAGGCCTTTCTTACTGAGAATGTGACTTCCCCTGAGCTGTTACACACTCACACCAATTCGACTTTTCATCTGAGACTGTAGGCCCTTGTGATATCCAACTGGCTCAGAAGTCACTAAATGTCTAGCATGTACAAGCAGGAGTGCCCTTGCCTCCCCCAACCCCGCCACCCCAACTTATACACAGGCCTGCTCATGTAGAAGGATCAACGAGCAGTTTTCATCCCACCCTGGAGACAAGACTTGTCCAGACAATTTTCCTGTATATGATCTGAGCTTTATCTTATGGCTTTCTCACCCCCACCTTCACCCCTGCACTTCAGGTCCCTTCACAGAAAAATTTACTGGGTGTAAAGTCTCATCATGTCTGCGTAACACTGCACGCACACCCACATTTAGCCACACAGGAACTGCCTTCGGTGAAATATTCTGGTTATGAGCCACGCTGGACCCCTATTCTAATCATCTTTTTGGAGAGGGAGGCTGATGTACAAGTCTTCAAGGTCACAAGGAAGTTAAACCAAAGCCCCATTTCCCTTCTTTTTTTTCATATACCCTGGGCAGTTCTAGAGAAATTTTCTAGAGAAAATAGAGCTTAATTTCTTGGAGGTGTTTTGTTGACAAGAAAATGGAAAGCATGTGTCCCTGCCTCACTTATTGTACTTCCAAGCAATGAAAGTATTTAAGAAGGTACAATTATGATCTTGGCAAGCACCTGGGGCTCTTGGAACTGTTTTTTCACACTGAATAAACACTGCAGATAATCTGTTTACGTTACACTGTGCTGAGAAGCTCTCTACAACAAAAGGCCACAGTGATTCTTTCCTTTTCTTGAAAGGGAAAAAAATATATTGCACTAATAATTTGCCGAAAATGATTTCATTGTCTCTGTTTTCATTCTAGCTAGACAGAATTGGGTTTTAGTAAGGAGTTTATGTGTTTTTTATTTTCTTCCACTTTTAACAGAGTCATGCAGTCCATTTCTTTCTCTGATTATCTGGAATTCTTATTAATAAACCTTGATGATTCAGGACCACTTATCTACCTTAAAATATTAACTGTGACCTTCCCTTGAATAAATAACTCCAAATTATTCTATCCTTCAACCTGATCAGTTTTACTAAGTGGTATTCTTAGTTTCATTTAACATGGTGCTTCTTAGAAAGAAGGGCATAATCCATTTATTTTTAGGTCAAAAATTAAGTAGAAGTGCTAATAACCCAAAGAGTTAAGAAACACTACCCAGAAAAATGTATGTATCCAGTTCAGTCTGGTCAAAACCCTTAAATTCTACAGACTATGGAGAATTAGCTACTGAATATAATGGAGTGCATCACAAAGCCTGGAGAGATGATACAGGAAGAAAAACTCCCATGACATGTGCATGTGTTTTGCAGTGTCCTGCAATTAGGTGAGCAAGTTTCATAAATGAAAGAAAATAATCCATGGAACATCACATTTGGGAGAACTTCATTGTTAAACAATATGTCATAAATTAAAAACAATTTCTTTGTTTGTTTGTTTGTTTTGGTTTTTCTCCGGTACCGGGAACCGAACTCACCACCTTGCGCTTGCCGGGCAGGTGCTTTGCCGCAGAGCTAAATCCCCAGCCCCTAAAAACAATTTCTTTATGTATTACTCTACACATTTAAAGGGAGGTATCCTATTGCTTTCATGTTGCAGGAGATGGATAGGGTCATAGTATTTTCTAGGTCACAGTAAGACCTTTTTATATGATTTGTGGTCCATATGCTATTGAGATAAGAAACAATGGCTTAAATGGAGAAGGTCTTGTAGATGCTGTAAATTTCTGCCCTGCTCACTTTCAAGACATTCAGCAAAGGCCCAAATGATGTCCGTGAAATACAGAAAGTTGTTCTGAAGGTCAACACAGGTTTATCCTCTTGTGCAGTCTTTATTAAATATCCTTGAGTAATAAGCTCTCCTGCTTCTCACATAAATGTTACTGGTCCTTCAATAAACCACCATTAGGGGTTTAAACTCCGCCTGCGTTGCCCTCAAGAAATATGTGAAGGACTTTGGCACTTAAAGTGACATAGTTATGTTTCTACAATTTCTAGTTATGTTTCTAGAATTATCAACTAGTAAAAAGCAGAAGGCATTGAAATCTTCATGATGCATTCCAGCAGTCTCTAGTTCATTCCGTTTTTAAGTGCTGGGGCTGAGTTCCTGACAGGTGAGGTCACACCCCTGGACAACGGCTCCCTAGCCTCATAGGAGGCCTCCACTCCACTCAGCTGCCTCCTTTTCAATGCTGGGAGCCATTTAGCTCTTGGGGTCCCTAAACCTGTAACCACTAGGGGGCAAAATCAACCCAACAGTCTCAGTAATTCACCCCAGCTGAGCAGCCCCATCTCCTCCAGCCCCATCCCAGGAAGTCTCTTTCCAGCAATGTTTTGAATTAAGAGGTTGCAATAACATTCTCACAGTCCCTTTCAGCTCTGCGGGTTGGCCTCACTGAAGGCTAAAGGAATTCACAGCAGCTCCAGAACAGCCTGCGGTCTGCTTCTCCGACAGTGACAAAGAAAGAAACCTACCGCCAGAAATGACAGCCTCCTTCTACCCCTCAGCTCAACATTTACTACATCCAAGACCATTATCAAAGCAGAGAGGCGGAAGAGAGCCTACACCTGCTTCCTATTCCCTTAGGGGTCTGTGAGGTGGGTATAATCTGATGTCCCTGCCTTTCATAGCTAAGAGAACAAAGGCGAACTAGCATAGTGTCAGAGAGTCAGCATGAGGAAGTGCTTTTAGGGGACTGTCCAGACAAAGGATGCATACATAGCCCCTTGGCAAGTGCCTGGCATACTTCTGTATGTCAAATAATAAATACAGGATGACGGAGTGATTCTGCTATAAATTTGTTTTCAGAACATCTTTAAGGTATGGTGAGATGTTATTAACCTACCTCCCAGATAGGAAGTGAAGTCGAGAAAAACTGTTCTCCAGTGATCACCCAGTTAGCCTACAGAGCCTTTCTCCTGAGTAAAACTGAGGTCACATACTCTTTTGTAACCATAGTTTCACGTTCCAGACTTTCTCAATTTTCCTTATATTTAATATAGTATACAACACGTGGAATTAGTGTCAAAAATATTTCATTTTTAAGAAGCACTCCCAATCTCATATTATTACCTTTATATTGTTTTAGTATCACATGGTGATATCAGGACACAGGAAGAATCTGAATTCTCAGCTGGGTATAAGAAACATGAATATGTGAGGCCTACTTTTGGAAAACATTGTTTTAAACTGCATTTGACAGTTATTCCTTGGCATAGGGATTTTCAGATCAAGGATTTCAGATTGCATTGCAAATTATATTTATTTTCTTCTATTAAGACTAATAACAGGGAGGGTTACTCATTGGTAGAGAAGGAAAATATTTTAAACCACGGGGAATTCTATTTTGAATATTTTTCTGCTCCTTATTTTTCCAACTGTTTCTAAAAATCAGATAGGCCCTTTCTGCTTTAAAGATAATATTAATATATGTACACACCCATAACCACACCCACACCCACATGAATACACACACATGCACACACATACACACACACAGACACACACTCATTTGGGAGGGTGGGATCTTGAAATGACAAAGATGATTTTGTCTCTATGTTTTTTAGGTATTACTGAAGAATTCAAAGGTACTTAAAAGTTCCCTCAACTTCTCTCTTTCCATCACCTCTACTCAAAAACAGAAAAAAACACTGAGATGAAGAGTAACCAGATATGTCACATCATTTAGACCGTGTGTAGGAGGACTTAGCCATTTTGTGTGGAATATGTTTCGTTTTTATGACAGTAAGTTTTCCCTGACTCAGTAATATAGACATCACATTATTAAGTCCACCGTAAAAAAAAAAAAATGACAACAGCGTCTAAAAATCCCAGTCACTGTATACAAAACACAGTCAAGAAAATCCAAAGGAGGAGAGGGAAACACTCCTCAATGGGGAAGGAAAAACAGCAAGAAAAGAGACTTAGGAAGTTGTGTCATGGGACCAACTCCAGCCCCATGTCCTCCACTACTTGTAGCTTCCTTGGCTCTCAGCTCACTATGATCCTTCCTGGGCCCCTTCAGCAGCACTGTGAATTCTCCTAAGAGTCTCGTGGTCCTTCCCAGGAGCACACAAGTGGCACAGAGAGTGTTGCAACTTCCAAACATTAAAGGAGAAAAGGAGTCTCCTTTCCCACAGCCATTATTTCAAAAATGGCAATTGATGTTGCCTGAAAGGGAGGCTTAGAAACCCAATTATATCACATTTCGTTTGTGCATCGACAATTGGAATAATAGTGCCCGACAGCGCGGGCCCCTGTGTGAAATACGGCTTCCATATTATCTTGTTTGGACCCAAGGTTTTCATAAATTCAAGCTTGGAGCAGAGCCCAGAGCTGCTTTCTTTCAAGGTCTTTGCCTGCCTGGTCCTTTTCCTTCATGCTCGCTCTTCTGTCCTTTTCTTCCCTTCCGCAGACCGTGCCATCTTTCCCGCACCACTCCCCAGCCTTGGCTGGCCCAGAGTCCCGATGGCCCCTATGTTTATTGAAGAACATATGCACCACTGGAACATTTTCCACACCCCTTGGGCCAAACGTTTTATGTATTTGGCCCTGAGCAGCCTTTTAGATTCTGTGATGAAGAGCCACTGAAAACCATGTGGCGGCCACTAACTCACATATTATAGCCTGTTTTGTATATTATTGCCATTGTCATTACGAGTTGCCTTTTCCTGAGAGCAATGCACACCTCATTATAGCTTTAATTATAATGCTCCTGCTTTGCAGAATGTTTCCCTACCAAGGCCTTCCAGTCATCCTTCATGGTCATTAACCATGCTCACCTGCCCGGACATCCTAGCGTGACAAGGGTACAGGTTTGAATGCTACATCTTCCCTTACTGGGTATGGGATGAAGGTCTCAGCTGCCATTTACTTAAGTGTGCTTCAGAAGATGCCAGCACACTGCTGATGCTTCAGGTAAGAATAGGTGTGGGGTGAGAAAAACAGTTTAGAAGGAAGGGTGTCATTTTGGCAATAATAATGGGCTCTTCCACAGTTGTTGACAACATATCTCTTGACACATAAAATCTGCTCCCACCACTGGGACTTTCTATGCTCTTGATTCATAGTCTCTCTCTCTCTCTCTCTCTCTCTCTCTCTCTCTGTCTGTCTTTCTCTTTCTCTCTCTCTCACCACCAATCCTTGTCATCTGTTTATGGTAGGATATTAAATTGCAGTGAAACACTCAGCCAACCTTGATCAATGATAATTTATCTTTCAGGCCTTGTAATACGGCCCCTATGCCCTGGATTTAGAAATAGGTTGCTGACCCCATTCTCTGTTTGGGAGCTCACTTCTGACCTGGTTGTTTGTAACTTCACTAGTCCTTTGGCTACAAATGCTTGGTTCCTCACTTTGAATTCACTGAATCCCAGTGTGTGACTTCTGTCACATAGTCACTTGTCTCTTGGTTATATTTTCTAGGCTTTATACTCCTTAAACGTGGTAAAGCATCAACTTCCACTCCTGCTCCTAACTTATTCTATTTAATTTGTCCTATAAAATTCATATAGGGTTGGATGTTATAGGCTGAATATTTCTGTCTCTCCCCCCAGTGACACAGATACCCATTGAAACCTAATCCTCCATGTGATGGTGTTAAGAAGTGGGAACTTTGGAAGGAGATTAGGTCTTGAAAGTAGATAGGATTTGTGGACCCCAGTGAGACCCCTGGGTCTTCTACAATGTAGACAGAAAAGATTGCTTTGAGAACAAGAAAGTCACACTTCACCCAACATGGAATCTGCCATCACCTTGATCATGTGCTTTCCAGTTTCCCAAACTATGAGTCATAATTTCTGTTGTATATTAGCTACCCAATCTGCAGACATTTGTTAGAGCAACTTAGATAAACTAAGATAATGGGGTAAAGAAAATTTACTTTATTTCACACAGGGAAAAATGAGGCCTTTCCTTTGCTCTAGATGTATTTGTCATTTGTCTCTGAAATATTTAGAGTGCAATGTTATTAATGTTTAAGAACTTTTGTGTGAGGTGTCAAATGTTGATTTTTGATATTTCTTATATACAATTATACGCCACACTGTAACCCCAGTAAGCCTGCCATGACTGCAGTGAACACAGCCTCTGTGCCAAGTGGAATTGGTCAAGAAGTGAATACAGTAAAAAATTCTAAGTTTGGCTCTTGCCACAGCAAAATCACGCCTGTCCTGAGAGTGACATGACTGTCTAGGCAAGTAACCTTGGTCAATGGGAGATAAGAGAAAGCAGTTTGTTCTCCATGAACTGAGAAAGCCTATTAGGAATGATTTCCCCGGACAATGTCTAAACTAGACTGAAGGATGAATATAGATTTGCCAAGTGCCAAATTGGCAAGAGCACACAGGCCAAAGTGACTTAGACAATTATAAACTGCTTAGGGAATTTCAAACTATTCTTATAGATATAAAGTGCAGACACAGAAGTGAAGGGAGATAAAACTTAAAAAGTGGCCTGGTCTTAGTTCATATATCCAGGTTTTCTCAATAGAGTCAGTATATACTCATTGTCACACTATATTATAAATACTGCCCCCATTTCCTTTCAAAGATATCCCAGTACAGATGATTATACGTCATGATTATAAGGCTGGCCTTTAATTTACAGGGATAAGGACTAGCAGGCAAGATTTAAATTAGGATACAAAATCAATCCTTTCACAGTCAAGTTTTGCAAAGCTTCAAGGGTCCTCTTGATACCCATCTTACCCGGGTTTAGAAATAAGAATCTTGATGTTTATCAGGCTCAGTATTACCTAGATAAGAGATAACATCACTTACTATTTTTGCAGCTAGTATGACCATGAGACTAGGTTTCACGCAAGGAGATATAAGTGGGAAAGTTATATGAAACTTCTGAAAGGTAAACAGGGGAGAAGGGATTACATTTACTTGGCTCATGAGCACAGATCCATAACAGGCAATCCAGAGCCTACCTATATAGGCAATACAAAGCTGTACATCCCCTAGAGTCTTCACTGGCCTTGATGGATCCTTGATGACCTAATAGGGCCACTACAGTAGTCCTACACTGCCTCCTTTCAAGCTTTCTCTTTTACTGATGCATTGTTATTTTGAATATTCACATCATATGATACTCAAGAAATTGCTAATCCATGGAGGTCCTTCACTAAGTTTAAATTATGCAGCAGAAAAGTATAAGAACCAACCACTTAGGCCCAGGTCAGTGTCATCCTCCAATCTAATCTAACACGGAGTCTCATATTTTGGACATTGTTAGTCAGTCAGAAATGAAATGGACGACAGTGATTTGTATTTTCTTGTGTTTCTTCTTCGGTGAACAGAAGATGGAGGAATGAACATTCGTTTTAGGCAGCAAGCTCTCCTATGAAGCATGTCTCTTGGATTTGGTTCTGTGCATGCTAAATAATTCAACTCAAGAAAATCTATTATATTTTAAAGTGCTGTTTTTTAGCTGTAGAGAGAGAATGATTTTAGTGAGATGAGAGTGGGTATGGAATAGAGGGAAAGGAACCAGAGGGGATGAAAGAGGCAGGAATTTACTTCTGAAAGAACAAAAGCATTCAGGACTAAATGGTCATCAAGAATAAAGTCCTATGGATAGCTTCTCATTCCCATCTACATTGCTAGACTTCCTCTGTAAAGAGTGAAAGCTAAGTATTCCCTTCAGGTAAGATTCTCGATCCAAAGACATATAGATGTTGATATAGATTTATAGATGTATGATTTCATACATACAGATTAAAACGTCAAAAAATAAGTTAATCGAGGCAGAGTAAATGGAAAGAACAAAAGCGTATCTAGCCAGATTATACATTAAATACAGAGCAATGAATAAGTGCTGAGTAAAATTTTATATGTGTGCATTATACCAACCCAGTCAGAGGTTTTGACCCCTGGCACTGCTGATGTGATGCAGGCATCTTCCTCATTCTGATGTTTTCAATAAAGTTTTCCCAAGGGAGCTAAGGAAAAATCCTCTCTCTCAATGAAATGTGGAACCGTTGGTACTGTGAAGAAGCACACTAATAATTGGACAGTGTTCTGAAGTTCCTTTCATAAAGCCTCCCTTGTTGCTTACTTTCTCAGGTTTTAATATTGCCCAGTGAGCCCATCAGATCACCAGGGTTTGTTGGAGATGGAAAGCTGTATCACTGCCTGATACCCTCGAGTAGCACAGATCAGCACCACGCGTATCAACAGAGACACCTGACGAATAATGCAATCTGAGTTCCTAAACACAGCCCACATACAATGCATATGCTTCTCTACAGCCTCCAATGCTAAAAAGAGATAAAGGTGGTGCCCGGGCCCTCTGTCGGAGAAAAACATGGGTTCTATACATCAGAGCCTTTGGCTAAAGTCACACTGAGCTCTGAAAGTCATGGGTTGCAAGCTGAAGGATCTAAGACGTCGGGATGGTGCAGCGACAGGTTCTGGAGGTGGAAGTGTCGTCAGTGTCATGGGAATGTGGAACTGGCAAAGGAAGCCTGCAGCAGCATTCAGGATGGAGCTAAACTGCAGTCACAGCAATTAGTACCAGTTGACAAGGTCTTTCAGAAACATATCAGTGCAGAGAGTCCACATATGGTACCTCTTTTACACCTTTTCAATGTGGGGAGAAGAGTGGGAAGAGGAGGAGGGATGTTGACAGTAAACATTCAACAGGGGAGGTGAAGACTGTTTTTAAAGCACATCAGTGAAAAGAACTCTTCTAAACCGAAAAGAGTGAGTAGACTGGACCTGGGCAGCCTCATGATTTCTGGAGCTCCTTCCACAGCGGTGTGCCCTCACAACTTCCCTACCGGGCGTAGTGTAGAATTCACTGCTCATTTTGAGGCTTCTTCACATCTCACCGACCTGTTCTCTGCTTCACCAATGTCTTTCTTAACTTCCTGTTCCTCCTCCATGCCTCACGAGCTTGACCCTGCCGTTCCTCATGCTGCCCAAAGAATCCATTTAAGACATTGCTAGAAATGCCTTGTTAGAACCCACCCAAGTTTTCACTGATCAGTTCAAGCCAAAGCAAACATCCACAGCAGAAAAACAGGGAGAGGAGCAAATGTGATATGTCTACAGGAACAAGGTCAACCCTACAGTGATGGCAATGGCAAACTCTAGAGACTACAGACATGCAGATTTAGAGCAACCTGGTCTGATTTAACTCTAATGAGCTGAGCTAGTTCACCCCAAGTAAGATGGGCTCTTTTCCCATATTACATACCCAAAAGTATCATATGGGTGCAACACCTAAATTTGCTCTACTTTTTCATGTTTTGATGATGATGACATTGCCACAGTAATACCACCTACATAGGTGGAAAAATAAGACTTGCCCTAGAGAAGTCTGGAGGTGGAGAGGATAAAAAAAGAGAAAGATGACATTTGCATCGTTCTTCTTGACTCCTCTTCTGCACTAAGAGTATGAGCAGATATTATCTCAATCACCTGAGCACTGGCAAATAATGTGAGGCTAGACAGAGGACACTTTAATTTTCAAAGCCAGTCGTGGGCGATAGTGTGTTCAGAATTCAGATACCATGTCATTCTATTCCTTTTATCATTGGGGCCACATGGCCCATTTATACCTCTTCTCAGTTACCAAGGTCTTTGACAAAGTGAATAAGCTCTGACTTCTGAAGTAATTAGTGCCTAGTGAGGAAATGTTTTAACCCATTTTTCCATTGGTACTGGAGAACTGACTCTAGAAGTTACTGGGTAAAAAGAAGGGATATTCCAGATTAGCATGGCATCCACATTTTTTAAAGGTGAGCTTAATCATGCCAGGGGAAAGCAGAACAGGCTCCAGCTCCTGAACTAAAACACAGAGGAAATGGCTACAACTATCACTTCTTTTCTCTTTAGTTTTCACTCTTCTTTTTTATATCTCACACAACTCAAGTGAAACAGCCAAAGAAGGCATCTTTCTTCTTCTCTTGGGTGACTCGTGCAGTTGGATGAAGGAAACCAGAGTGAAGCAGGGTGCTAACAGTACTGAGAAGTGTACAAAGCTCATGAAAATAGTCATCTGCTAGCTAAAAGGAGAAAAGGATGCTTCATGTTGTAGAGGGATGAGGAGGAAGTTGTTATCTAAACATGACGCTTTTGCCTCCGATCTCTCTGTAGAGAAAGGCAAGGCAAAGAGCTATTTGTCAAAGACACCTTTGGCACCAAATAAACACTGTGGGAGGGGAGTCTGGGCACAGATGCTGCTCAAGAAAGAGAAATCATAGGGAAGCTTCATGGAGCCTGGAGACAAAAACCTGTGAGTATGTCTCTCCAGGAGGAGAATTGCTGCTTCTCCTCAGACTCAGAGGGCCACTGGACCTCAGGCTTCTCCTTCTTCAGTGAATTTAGGTAAGTGAGATATTTCCAAAGCTATGTTTTTCATAGCAGCATTCCTGCCAAATACCTACAGAAGAGGGGGCAACAAGATCATGGATGGGAAGCCACAAGCCTCCCTCCACTTTGTAACAAAGCTTAACAATTTAGACAAATCACTGATACTTCTAGCATTGGTTGTTTTTTGTTGTTGTTGTTGTTGTTGTTGTTTTTCTGAAAATGGACCTGGGAGATGAAAATTGAACATTGATTTCTCTAAGGCCCCTTCATCTTTAGATTTTCAGGATTCTAAATTGTTGTCACTCATTCCATATAAACAAGTCTGTCTAATTCTTGGGGGAGAATAAAATGCTTTCTCTCTAAGAAAGATAGGGAGCTTCACTGTCTGTACTTGATACTTAGTTCTCCTCATCAACAAAACCTGGCCTCAGTCATACAGGAAATATATGAGGAGGGGTTAGGTCATTTCAGGGGCTGGTAAATCATTTACATTATTCCTCATTATAAAATAGAAAATAGGGAGTTCACAGGATTTAAGAAATGTTTGTTTAGTTCCTACCATATTCAAAACTCTGAGTCAGTTATGATTATAAATCTTGCGTTTTCAAAACATTTCCATGGTTTTTAGCACTGGCAACATTATAGAATCCTCAGTGTAATTCTGCAAGGAAGTAGACCCAGTATTATGACTCCAGTTTGACCAGTGAAGAGACTGAAGCCAAGGTCAGGGTGAGGGGTTTTTCTCCAGGTCTGGGCACTGGCCAGTGGCTCAGCCAGGACTCATCTCCATGTTTCCTGGTTCAAGGTTCTGTACTTTCTACTCTGCCTCTTCCTATACAATAAGTATTACCCAGATTTCTGATAGGAGAGTTTACACAATGATGATTTAGATTCAAGGTGAACTTGTGAGCCAGTCTTCCTTATTGCTCTTGTGCTTGTTTTTAACTAATTTTGTTTTTCTAAGTCAATCCACATTGATAGAGGGTTTTAATTATTCAAAATGGCTGAATTTATGGAATTTCATTAATATCCAAGGAATAAAGAGGCTTAGAAAATGAAGGGCAGGGGGCTGGGGATTTAGCTCAGCGGCAAAAGCGCCTGCCTAGCAAGCGCAACGTCCTGAGTTCGGTTCCCGGTACCGGAGAAAAACCAAAAAAAAAAAAAAAGAAAATGAAGGGCAGACCACCTTTATGTTAGGTGGAACCTGGCAGGGTTCCACCTCAGCACTGATGTGTGAATTGGACCATTGGTATAATAAAGATCATATTTCTCAACCAAGAAAAAGCAGAGGGAGGTTCTGCTTGCCCTTGGTAGACATGGGAAGCTGATAAAAAGAAGACAATGTTAATAGCTGAGACTCCTACCTGCTCTCTAGCTGTTAAATACAGACACCGATATTATTTCTGGAAATGTTTCACTTTCTCTTTAAAAACACTGGGCCTTTAAAAAATAAAAACAACACTTTTCTGTCTAGGCAGGTGTGCATGCAGTGGATACACACATACACACACACACGCACACATATGCACACACATGCAGTCATTTAACAAGGATGAGAGGGCACGATCCCAAAGGCTTTTCAACCTTCTGTCCAAGGAGAGTTCCCAGCTAGCCTAATCATTCTGGCAACAGCACACCTGAGCATTTCCCATTTGGCACAAAGGAGGACAGAGGGACTGAGACGCTAGTTCTTTTGGACAAATAGTGGCAGAGGATGAATAGCCCAGAGATGTCATCCCACATAAGGGGCCTTAACAAGCAAGTTGGGAAAATCATCTACTCAAAGGTTGAAATGTGACTGGACCACTGCCTTGAAGTAGCTAAGTCTGCAGCACCTGCTCTCCATCAAACTTTTTCAAATAAGAATAATAATAAAATTTGAAAATTATGACAATTATGTGTTCTGTAACCTGGATAGGGGCAGACTAAGTGAGGCATATTTTCTAATATAATTAAGTTTTCAACTGATCCCTCCCAACTGCAATTGTTATCTCAAAGATGAATTAATAAATCATGCCCAGCCTGCTTGGAATAAAAATTTATCCACAGCGTTCCTGTTGCAACCTGCAAACTCTGACTCATAGCGGAAAGGGAGCAGCTAGATGAAGTGAATGTGAGATTGGCCTGCATGAGGTCTATACCTTGGACACACTTTGGGGAGAAGGTTTCAGCTGCGACATCTGGAACCATTTCTGAGAACCTTTACTGCAAACAGCACTCAAATAGTCTTTCCCTATGTTCACTTAGAGTTCCTTCAGCTACACTTCAAGCAATTAATGTCAAGTCTCAGATGCCCAGGGTGTTCGGGTCTCCTGTGGTTTACACAGAGCACTTTTGCTATCATGATGAATTAGTGTAAGCCCTGGTAATGCATCTTTGAGGATGTGATGCCTTTTAAGGTTCTTGGAGGTCAAACTTGTGGTGGTAAGCAGTGCATTTCCCCTTGGCAGACTAGAGGCTTTGAGAGTCTTCAAGATTGTATTTCTACTCTTCACAGGTTCCAGGTTCCAAATGTCCATAGTCACCATGCAACTTCTCTGCAGGGAGATTTTTGCAGGCCTATGATAATTTAAGGCCAGTGTTCACCAAGAAGCTCCCTAGCAGGAACCCTCCGTGTGCTCAGTGAGAGAGTAACGTTTCAATTCAGAGAAGTGGTACCATTTTTCTTCTCATTCAAACACAAGGTGGGTGCAGAATTCCTGTCAGGATATCATTGGTCAGAGACTCCTTCCCTGGGCCTAAGTGAGTATGAGTTATGTGGATACCAATGGAGATCTCCCTTTCAAAGGAAAAGAGGGGAGCAAGTGCCCATAGCCTGTAGGACTCCCTGGGGAAATCTTATACACAAGGAGATAACACAGTGGAGAGATGCTTGCCTGATAGCCATGGGTTTGGTCACCAGTGAGGACTCCACAACAGCTATTTGGCCTTATGAAACTTTTAAATCTTGTTTTGGATAATAATTCTCCATTTTTAAAATGGGAGAGTTGCAGAGCCATTTTGGTGTTTTCTTCCAGAAAGTAAACATTGCACCACTCTTTCATCAGCAGTGTGTTTTTGCTGATCTGTGACACTGTTTGGTACAGAGAAATGCATTTGTGACAGAAACTAAAAGATGTCTCCCCCTCTGTCCACTGCAGCTCCTCAGCTCCCT
Source organism: Chinchilla lanigera (assembly GCF_000276665.1). Lineage (NCBI taxonomy): Eukaryota > Metazoa > Chordata > Mammalia > Rodentia > Chinchillidae > Chinchilla > Chinchilla lanigera. The sequence continues at coordinate 24,464,301 of NW_004955424.1, forward strand.
CACTATTTCTTTTACCCACCTCTTTGGACTTTCCTCACTGTGTGACCATAGGCAATTTTCTCCACTTCTCTGAATCTTTATTTCTTACCTGTAAATGGATTTGATGATAGAACTTCACCTATAGAGGGATCTCCAAGGTTATATTTTTAAAAACACAAGCAGCTGATGGTAAGCATTCAGAAAGTGTTAGGTATGGATGGTATAGTGACCCCCTAATATACACAAGGCTGGGTTCCAGAACCTTCTGCAGTTACCAAACTCCACAAATACTCAAATGCCATGTATAAAATGCAGCAGCTTTTGTGTATGACCTATGCATTCTTCCCATATACTTTAAACCCTCTTGAAATTATATAATACCTAATACAATATAAATGCCATGTAAATGGTTATTACATGGTTTAAGGAATAGTGATTAAAAGTATGCATTGTTCAATACAGGTACAATTTTAAACAATAATTTATAACTGAGGTTGGTTGAATACATTGATAGGAAACCTGTGACTATGAAGGGAAGACTCTATCTGTAGATTTCCCATTCCTTAGGACCTGCCTTGAACATTCTGGGCTCTGAACTTTTGGTCATTGTGTTAGTTTCTCAGGGCTGTATTAACGAGGTACCAGAAAATGAGTGATTTATGCAAGTTTGTTGCATCCCAGGTCTGGGGTCCAGGAGGCTGAGATCAAGTTGTCACCTGGGACACACATTGTGTTGAGGAACTGTCTATTGCAAGCCTGTCTTCTAGCATCTGAAAATGCCTCAGCTTATAGTAGTATACTTCCATCCTTAACGGTGCATTCCCCCTCTGTGGGCATGCATGTGTACGTGTGCATGCATGTATTGTTTGTGTGAGTGTGTGTGTGTCAAATTTCTCCTTTTTACAAGGATTAGTCATACTGCATTATAAGCTCACCCTACTGTAGTACAATCTGAACTGTTTCTGTAACTACAGAATCACATTCTGAGATAGCACTTCAAAATCCAAATTGTTGAGGGATATGAAATTCAACCCACAGCAATACTGTCCCTGTATTTAACTAAACACTGACCTCCGATCTTCCTCAACTTTTAAGCTGCTGTGCTCCTCCAGACACAGGTCATGTTCCTGAGTCTGCGCTGCCTGTGCCCATCAGAGCTCCAAGGGGCTCCACCTTCTTCAGAAATTAACAGGCCTGGTTGTCTGGATTTACTATTTAAAACTTAGTTGTAACTCCTTGTGTGATGTTAATTACATGTGCTCATATGCATTTATACATTTAACTGGAGGAAAATAGTATATGAGTTTATCTTCCCTACAGTAGAAACTTCACTGTTTTCCATTAAGAGGACAATTAATTGAAGAAACATATCCAAAACAGTAGCTGAAAGTTTCACACAAATCCAGTGAGAATCTGCCCTTCTTGGTGATAATTCCAGAGGATAATTGCTCTCAGAAGATTCGTGATCAAGACATTTGTCAAGACAGGTCTAGACATCTCTAGACATCTTGTTCATAGATGTCTCTTTCCAGCTGAAACATGTAGTTGAACTGTAGAGCAGTGCTCCTGAGCTCTTGGTTGACTCCTGACTGTGGAAGGAGATGTCAAGGAGTACCAGTCTGACTTGTGGGATCCAGCATGAAGACTTTCTTATGTTAGGTGGGACTCTTGTTTTGTTCTAATAATTAGGCCTGGTGTTCATAAGAGCTCACTGTCTGAGACTTTAAATGTACCGGCCCCTCCATGTAAAAGAAGTTTAGGTAACCTACCTAGTGCCTGCTCCTCACAGGCCTATGACTTGTGATAGTTAACTAGGTGGCTAAGTCTTGATACTTAGGAAAAAGTATGGATCACTTTATACTTAACAACCTACAGTGAATATTTATCCAAGAAGTACATGCTCCTTTGCCCAGGGTAACACTAAGAATAGTGATTCTCTCATCCCAGGGAGCATGACTACAGTCTGAAATGCTCCTCTGTGACAATGAGGGTGTGATCAGCCCAGTAAATGACATGAAAGTGTGAATGGTAATCCGTAACCCCGGGTGAAGTCACAGCTTTACCCACACCAAGCAGGGAAACCAAGCCACACTGTCTGCATACGGATGTCATGGAGCCTTGTTATCTAGTCAGAAGCGAAACAGACCTAGGAAAACCTCATGAGAAGCTAAGACCTGATGGAGACCTTAGATGGCAGCAAATGAAAGGCAGTGAAAGGACACTTTCTTTAATTTATAACAGAACCTGATGAGAAGAAAATGAAAAATATCAATGGCTCCTTCAATTATGTTTGTGACTTTTTTGTTTTTGAAGTTGATTGATTGAAAACTCCTCGAAGCCATTTAACAAAGCATTACTCACATTAAGGTTAGGAAAAATACCAAAGAGAATAGTACTTTGATTCTACAAATAACCGCTTACCTTATTAAAGTAGAATTTTAAAAAAATCTAATTATCTCTTTGCCAGACTTCTGGGTATATTCGTGTTTTGCTTTTTGCTTTAAGTGTGCCCTGAAATTGATATGAGATGTGTATTGGTGTATCGGTACAGATACAGGTTTAGTTGCAAGACCATCAAATCTAAGAAAACAAAGTTTTTATCAGTTTATTTATGTACTATACAGCATTCTGAGGTTGGCATACGATTGCAGACACAACAGTTGCTACTACTTGAATGTGTCCTCTCCAAAATTTAAGCATTGCTTATGTTATTACAGTAAGGGGTGAGGTCTTTACAAGGTGATTGGTCCACAAGTTCCCTCCATTGTAAATGGGAATATGTACCCGTATAAAAGTTCCTGATGGAGGGAATTGGTCTCAGCCTGCTCTCTGCCTTGTGAGGACATAGTATTCCTCTGCTTTAGGAGAACTGGAGTTCAGGACACCATCTTGGAAGCAGAGACCAGACTATACCCTGCCAATACCTTGAGCTCAGACTTCTCAGCCCCCAGAAGCATGAGAAGCAAATTTCTGACTTTTAAAAATTTCTCACACTCAGGTAATCTGTTTTAATGGCACAGCATGAGGTAAGATAGAGGTTACCCAGAACCAGAATGGTGCTCTGGCCCTTAGAAGTCTCCGGTTTTTTCCTAATCATAACTTGCTATCTCTAAGGTATTGTTCCCATTCATAATCCCATATAATTTACCACCATGCCACACTCAAGTGAACAGGAAGGTGAAAAGGGGGAGAAGTGCATGTCCTTCTTATAAAGACGGATCCTAGGAATTGTATTCTTTGTTTTTTCTGTATACGATTGGTCAACATTTAGTCACATGGCAGCAGTTAATCATAAAAGAGACTAAGAAATGCAGCAACCATATAATCAGCTGAAAATCTGGAGCCTTCTCTTTACCTTTAGGTTTTAGTAGTTTAATGACGATGGACTATGCATACTTTCTTTGGGGTTTTATGTGCTTGTTGATCATATACATTTATGTCTTTGAACAAACTTTGGAATTTGTGAGGCATTGTTTCAAATATTTTTCCAGCACATTCCCTCTTCCTTGGGTCTCCAATTATATGTATGTTTGATCTTTCATATTTCAAATCATGGCCTTAGATTAAAAATATTTCTTTATTTAGGGTTTAGTGACAAATTCAATTACTCTCCTACATCATCTCCATTCTGTTAGTCTCATTCAGCTAAATTTTTATTTCATACATGTAGCTTCTCCAGTCCACTATTTATATTTTCTAACTTTTAAACTTTTTATATCTCTGCTGAGGAATTTTATATTTTTATAAGTTAATTACAAGCGTATTATTTTCTGTATCATTGTGCATAATTATAATCAACTGCTAATTCCAACACCCTAATCATCAAATATTTAGTTTCCATTGATTATCTTTTCTCTTCAAGAACAAGATAATTAAAAAAACAGCAAGAAAAACAATACAGAATTTCAAAACAAGATAATAGGAAATTAACAATGGTCATTATATTGCATATTATTATCTTCAAAGTAATTGCTTGGATTAACAGATACAGGTATGCAAGATTGATAAATCACATTTTGCTGTTCTTTTGCATGCCAAGTAATTTTGAAGTATATTTTGAACATCTCAAATATTTTTTGTGCAGACATTGGATTCTGTTATATTTCTCTGGAGAGAAAATTTTCCGTTTTTGTTTTAGGAGGAAATTACATTGGTTGGACTCAAACTAAAAACTTTGTGTCTAGGTCTCAAGTCAAGTCCCAGCTCAGCACTTTTATTTTTAGCCATAATCCATGCTTTCCCTGAATGGCTCAGAGTAAAGCTGTGTTAGCACAAAGCTTATGTACGGAAATGAGAGTTCCTTCTCTGTCTCTCTCCTTTCTGTGATGAATCCTTGCTACCTAGTTGCTGCATCTGACTCATATCATTTATCTCTGTCTCTCTGTTCCTTTATGATAGCATTCCAACATGTCTTTCAGCCAGTTTTAACTGTCAAACTTTAAATACCTTTAAGTGTCAACTGTGGCTTGCCCTCAGTGTAAATGTTACAGAAAATGAACAAACGCACCTGCAATTTTCTTTTTCATGGTGTCAGTTCCCTCCTAAATCCTCATATTTTGATGACCTACAGTTCCTTAAAGTCACTGTATTTTAGTATCTCATCCGTATTTTTATAGATTTTTTTCTGTGAGAAGGCCATTCAGTAGAAGCTTGTTGCACCATAACAACAATGAAGACCAATCTGAAAAACTGATTGGAAAAAAAGGAGTGTGTATGTACTGGAGGCTAAATTGTCTCTGCCGCAGGCCTTCCCTACTTTTACGCTTCTCCCATAGAATACTCTTATTTTCGTAGTACCACTGAGTACTTTATAGTGAACATGAAACCTTGTTTGGGTTGCATATGTTCTATAAGCTTGATATATAAAGTTAAGTATTTTTATATGAAACTTTTAAGAGTTTTATCTGGCATATTCCAGTGGTGTTGCCTAGGAAATTCAATTTCATTCTCTGCACATGATGGTCTGACTATTGAGATCGAATGTACTAGCTGATAATTGTAGTCTCAGAACCTAAAGGCTTATTTATGATCAACCTTAAGCACAAGCAGGGATTAAAGACCATGACCCTTGATGTTGCTACCATTAAAATGATGTAGACAGGCTAAGAGCAAATGTTAGCTCTTCCACTTAATGACATATTGTTAATGGTAATACATCCAACAAATCAGCCAAAAAGCACAAACTTCCTGCTGTGTGTTAAAGACTGTATTATGTAGGACATAAAACCACAAGGGGTTGGATTGTCACTCTGAAGGAATCAATTCTATGAGAAGTTGGCAATGTTTCTATTTTTAGTCCACAAATATGGAGATAAATATGTTATTAATTTTCTTTTCCCAGAACTAAAACTATGATGGAGTACTTGGTGTCATGTTTTTATATGTCCTAAAGAGTTTGTTCATCCTCTTCCCTCTCCCTTCTCCTCTTCCTCCTCCTCCTCCTCCTTCTTCTGTTCATTCCTTTCTTTTGCTTTTGTTTTTTTCTTCTGGGAGTTGCAACAGGTACATAGATGGAAATGTGAAGCTCATTTTCATTATATATATATATATATATATATATACACACACACACACACAAGAGGTATATATAAACATTTCCTAGTGAAATGCTTCTATTTTACTATGGATTTAAGAATTCGTCTTTCTTGATGGGACTGTTCCAAAGTATGGAAAAATGAAATAAAAATTGTTTTTTAGAGGACAATTAAATCACCTATAACAGAACAAACAGTAAAATACGTATATTTTAAAATATAGAATGAACGTCATATCTCTGTTTTCAGTTGCATTTAGTTCAAAGACAATTAAGTTAAAAAGTAGCATACACTTGAACAAGACTGCATTATGAAGCATTATCTATATTGATTCCTGTGAAGGGGGTGTACACCTATGCAAGTCTCTCAATACATTATAAGGTACTTAAAACCTGTACACTTGACATGAAGTGCATGGCTAACTAGATGTGCAGGTGAGGGCCTGAGAATTCTAAATATAAAAAGTACCCATTTTCACAAAGAACTAAGTCTCAGTGCACTCAAGCATAGAAGAAATGTCTTTTAACTAACATAAATTTAAACAGATTTTTAAAAGAATTTTTAAAATTAAGAAGCCTGTAGCAAAACTTGAGGTTTATTTTTAACTTATGATTTCAAAGTACTTGGCCTTGTAACATAAGCAGTCATTCTTCTAAGCATATACTTTTCGGCTTTTTAACATGAATCATCAATTTCCTGAGAAGTCAAATAGCAGAATGTTGAACAGCCAAGATGTGAGGGCTCCTTTTGTAAGTTTTAACCTCTGTTACTTTTGAACTTATGAATTTAGGGCCCAACTTGTTTTTCCTCTGTGAACTGGGCTTAATAACTCATTCTATGGGGCTACTACGACAAATAAATTTTCTAATAAATAAAAGAGGTAAGAATGTATCTGATACACAACAAGGACTATTTAAGTGAATAATATTTTTACTAAGTAAAAGCTGGACTTTTACTGAGCTAGACTTTTGATTTGAGGCTCTAGAACTCAATTTAAAGGTCCCATTACATTAGTGTTAGTTCATGTATTATTTTCTTTGTACAAGGAGATGTGGCCCATTTATCTATAGGAAGTACCTGTTCAAAGCCTCTTTCCATCACTGACTGGCTCTGCTTCTATGAGCTAGACCTACCTATCACACGAGGCATATTACAGTCCTTGTCTGTAAATACCTAATGAAGAGTTACTGTGTTAGCTTTCTGTTACTGCAATAAAATACATAAATGGTCAAATTTAAAGGAGAAATACTTTGTTTTGGTTCACTTTCAGAGATCCTCGTCCCTGCTCCTTTGAATCTGCTGCTCTGGGCCTGTGTTGTCTAACATAACACAGACGATTGTGTGGCAGAGGAGGTTTGTTCACCTCCAGGCAGCTGAGAAACGAGAAAGAAGAGAATCAGAGAAAGGAATGAAGCACCAGTGGTGCCAACATCTGCCTCCAGGAAACATGCTTAATGACCTAACTTCCTTCCAGTCAGCCCTGCTTCTGAAAGGTCCCACTGCCTCCCAGAAGCACTCTCAAGACGTGGACCTTTGGGGGACATCTAAGATCGATATTTTAGCAGCTGCTAACAGCTAGAGTTTTTGTTTCATTCACAAGAGTCTAACGCAGTGCCTGCAAACAATGTTATACTAGTAAAAATAAGGAATATTTTGCCTACATGAACATGAGCTACTGAATGATATACTTTCTTAAGAGTCTTTGCAACTCTAAGATTTATGAGTGCTTAGAAATTTATAATGGGTAGAAATTAAATTTGACTGTTTCATTGTGAATAATGATAACTTTCAAAATATAATGTGTTAGCCATTACTACCCAACCATCCACTAAGGATGAGCAGTAAATTATTTTCTAGGACTAGAGGTTATTTCTCCAGTGTTACTCACAATCTATTTCCTGGTCCTCTTCGTTACAGACAGCATAGCTGGTAAGGAAGGTGCACTGCCTGGACAAGAAATGAAGTCTCTTCTGTCGGAGATTTGATAGACTCAAGCAAGATTTTAATGTCATCCAATGTTGCATCTTTAAATCAGGGTATATTGGTCCCTGACACAAGAATACACACCTTCTTCACCATTACTATTTTCCAGAAAGAACGGATTTCCTGTGTCTAGGTCATGTTTGAATGCCATACGGAAATGCTTGTGCTGTGGTTATTTTTGCATTGATACATTAAGTTGAACATATTTAGGGAGTATCAAGTGAAGTTTTGATACATGTGCACATCGTGTAATATTCAAATGAGGTAAACAGATCTATCTTCTCAAACATTTAGTATTTCTTTGTGGTAAAAATATTTAAAATCCCAGTCTTGTAGCTTATTTGAAATGTGTAGTACATTACCACTACCTATAATAAGGTACCATGTAACACAGGGATACTGAGCGTGTTTGTGTTGTCTAACTCTAAGTACCCAGCAGTCAGCATTTCTCAGGCCTCTCTCCTCCCCATTGCCTCCAGCCTCCAATAACTGTTATTCTACTTCAACCCCTATGGGACCAACTTTTCTAGATTCTACATATGACTGAGATCACTCGGTAGTTCTTGTTTTGTGCCCAGCTATTTTGACTTAAAATAATGCTCTCTATTTCCACCTATGTTGTTATGAATGACAGAATTTATTTTCTCTATCCAGTCATCAATTAATTGTATTTCTTAGCTATTATACATAGTATTGCAGCACACATGGCAGTGGAGGTTTCTCTATAACACACTGTTCCCATTTCCTTTGGATACATGCAGTTGTAGGATTATCGTATCATACGCTGGTCCTATTTTTCATTTTTTGAGGAGGCTTCATCATGTTTTTCATAATGTTTATAATAATGTATAGTCCCACCAATGGTGTTCAGTGGTTCCCTTCTTCGAATATTCTCACCTGCAATTATCTGTTGGGTAATAGCCATTCTAACTGGAGTGATGTGATATCTCCTGGTTGTTTTGATTTGCATTTCCCAATGACTACATGTATTGAGCATTTATCAAATACTGTGGACCATTTTTATGACTACTTTTGAGAAATATCTGTTTAGTTGCATTGCTCATTTTAACTGAATGTTTGACTTATTACTGAGTTGCTTGTGTTCCCTTTAAATTCTTGAGATAACCTCTTATCAGATGTATATTTTGCCAATGTAATCTTCTATTTTGTAGGTTATCCCTTTATTCTGTTTGTTGTTTTCTTTGTGTGAAAAGGCTCTATAGCTTAATGTAATACGATTTGTCTATTTTTGCTTTTGTTTCTTGTACTTCTAAGGTATTCTCCAAAAATTTCTTTGTGCATTTCAACTCCTTGATATATTTCCCCCCACTTTCTTCTAGCAATTTCATAGCTGGAAGCTGTATGTTGAAGTATTTAGTCCATTTTGAGTTGAGTTTTGTTATGAGAGATGGGGGTCTACGTTCATTCTTCTGCAGGTGGATATACAATTTCCTAGCAACACTTATTGAAGAGGCTGTCTTTTCTTTGATGCATGGTCCTAGTACCCCTGCTGCAGACCAGTCAGCTATAGATGGTCATGGTTACTTCTAAACTCTCTATTCTCTTTCATTATTATGCATGTTAGTTTTACACCAATACTAAGCTATATTTGATCATTTTAAATAATATGGTGCTCAAGTGCATAAAGTATGTGCAAACACATGAACACTCATTTATGGTCATTGTATAAGCAAAATAACATCCAGATAAAATTTAAAATTACTCATTTTCAAAACTTGAGTGATGCTCTAAATAATTCCAAGACCTAAAAGGACTCTGAGAGATAGAAATAATTATTTTTCATACAATAAGATGCTCTGAATGCTGCTCTTCTTGTACTGTGTCACCTTTTCTAAGACACAGTGATAAACATTAAGAGGCTTAGCCAGCAGCATCAATACCTCCAGTTACAGGGTTGAGGAGGTGGAAGATGGAATAGCAGGGAGAACTTTGAAGCAGTTTGCTTGTGCACATGATTGGTCTCCATTTGTTCATTCATTATGACTTTCATATATTCAACCATTCATAATTTGCTCATTATGCTACCCATTCATTTCTCAAAGTATGAAATGAATATAACTTTACCTTTTGTGTACATAAGAAATTTACAGTATGTTATAGTAATGATGCTTAATACTTCTGTGATATTTCTTGATATTTCAGTGACTACTGCTAGTAAGATCCTAGGTGCTTCTATTTTGAAACTGTTAAAACATGTGAAATAAATGGTTATTTCTTAAATTGAAAATATTTTACTAACATACAGTTAGGAAAAAATGTATAGCAGTAAATTTTTAAGGATGTATTTTGTTTTTCTTTGCTCACCAGCATTTTTGTCAATTAAGGTTTTTAAACAAATGGTACCAACTAGTTTTTAAAAGGATCCATCTCATTTCTTACAGCATCATCATTTCATGAATTAATATATATCTTCTACTATGATAAATAAATAATTTTAAAGGCTTTCAGAAAGATGAGGGATGCTTCCCAGAGGAGACAACAGGTTTTGTTGTTCTCTCTGCTATTGTTGATTTGTTTTTGACAACAGTCTTTCACCAGTAGCATTACAGGCCAGAAGGAAATTAACTTTAACCATAGAATCCTATCCATAGGTATACTTTCTTTTGAAAATAAGAACAAAATAGAAACATTTTTAGATATACACAAAGACTCTTTCTTTCTTAAACAAGCTCTTTTTAAAAATGACTAAACATTTGAGTCTGCAAAAAAAAAAGTATGAATAAAATAAAACCTAAGAAAAGTTTAGGAGAGGGGCTGGGGATTTAGCTCAGTGGCAAAGCGCTTGCCTGGCAAGCGCAAGGTCGTGAGTTCGGTTCCCGGTACCGGAAAAAGAAACAAAAAAAACCAAAAACCAAAAACCAAAACAAACAAAAAGTTTAGGAGAAAAACTAACTGTGAATGACACAGCCATTGATTGAAGTTATCAAATAATTTGTTTATATAAATTGTGTTTCAACTGGAGTGGTACCTCATGTCACTAACCTAATTCTTTCCACGATCTTAGTGGCAAACTGAGAGAAGAACCAAATCAAGTTCAGTGGTTAGGTTCAGTATTGATGTAGGGGGAAATTTGAATCATTTCTCATCCAGTTCAGTTTACAACAACCTGAACCATGGAAAATTTGAGTTCATGAAGAGAGGCACCACTATATCATATATATTTTGGCTTCATATAAGGAGATGTATGATTCCAGACAATAGAGTCAAGAAGAGTGGGTGCTTTAGGCTTAACTGTGCTAAAATTATTGAGTATTTAGGACAGAAGAAAAATCTGGGGTTGCTATAGATATATTTAAAAAACTTGAATCTTTCAAATGTACTTAAAAAGTAATGACACTCATTAAATAAATTAACATGTAGTGCATACATTCCAGATCACCACACAAAAGTGTATAAGCTGAGGATGGGAGCTGAATAATTCACAAACTATTTCTTCAATCTAACAGAATGTTGAAATGAAAAACAAAGAAAAAGTTGAAAACAGCACACATGATGTGTGATTGTAGAAATAACCTAAAATATATCAGTGATCATAGTAAATGCAATCAAAAGGGCAAATACACAGTGGGTATATATAAATTAACTTAAAGTACAAGGGGCTGGGAATATAGCTCAGTGGCATAAGCACCTGCCTGACAAGCACAAGGTCATGAGTTCAATCCCTGGTACCACAAAAAAAGAAAAAAATTAAAGTACAAAGATTATCAGGTTGTCTTAACAGATAAAGTTATATGTTACTTGAAAGCAATCTTCTAAACAAATCTCTATTATCTGGTAAAGAATAAAGGGGGAAAAGATACACAATGTAAATTCTAACCACAAGAACCGGGGCAGCAGTGAAGTGTCTTTTGTCCTGCCAGGCGCATGGCCAGTGCTAGAAGGTCTCATGGCCAGGGAGTCAGATTGTCACCAACTTCAACCTATAGATTGGAAGGAGAGAAAATATTTTCATCCTGGTTCTTATGGGTAAAGTCTGTGTCTACGATATAAGATAAGGATGGGGTGGGAAAGAGAGGCTAAGAAAGAGAAAGGGAGTGAGAGGCGTAAAATGGGTAAGAGACAGTTGGACTATACAGCAGTTGAAACAAACTTCGCAGGTAGCTTGCTAACCCCCTGCTTACGCATCCTCCAGTAAAGGTGAATTTATCCCTGCTGAAGAGAACAGCTGATGGATAGGTGATGTCTGACTGTGGAAGGAATGAAATATTTAATCAGGACATGCTTGGTATTGGACACAACTCATAACACTCTTGGCCTTGCCAGATGTTCATTTCCTTTTTCTTGCCCTTCTCTCCATCAGAGGTGCTCTCAGCGAAAGGTGTCTTTGGAATGCAGGCTCTGAGGCATTAGCTGCGGACCGTCATCTCTGGTGAAATACATGCAGAATGTATGATTGGCCTTCTTCCACTGAAGTTCAAGGCCTCTGCTAAAATAACACTGCCCGGACCAATTTCAGAGTCCCTTCAAGTTTGCTTTATAAACTATTCTATCAAAGAAAAATAGACAACTCAGCTGAAAATGAAATCAAAGTTGGCCTGGAACTTAGATAAGGACTTGCAGGGTCAAGCTGATATTAAGCTAGTAGATGAGTTTGGTTTCTGGAGAGCAGCAGTGGGCATCACTGTGTTTGGGGGGCTGACTATCCATACACAGAATGCGTAGCTCCTTCTCACAGCCACCTTCAGACATGCAGGGGTGCAGACACATAGGCTTGCAGACTCCAGACGCTATTCAAGAGACAGAAGATACATTCAGAGGGGCCTGGCCAGATGCTTCCTCATGGAAAATGACTTTTCTATATAAGGAAACAGAAGTTCAGAGAGGTTCAGTGACTTGATCAAACACAGTCCAGCTGGATAGTAAAAGAGATCCAAGACTAGGACTTCAAGATTGATGTGTTTTAAAAGTTTAATGATGGAATATCCTAATTCACTAGAATTGTCAATGGGGGAAGAGGGAAGATCCTAATATGCAACTTTCTAATTAACTTGGTCCTTATGAAGACATTGAATTAGAATCTTATGTACATGGTTCTGAAGCAGAAACTGAGTCCACAATGGGGTTAAGCATTCTAACTGAGTATCATGTATTGTGTTAATAAGGCAGTTAATTAATAATTTTAGTTTCAAAGTAAATGCTTGAATTCTTTTCTTTTCTTGTTCAGTACATGTCTGTAGTACACGTGTACATTCCTTGTGGGAAGGTGGTACATGAACCTAACACAGTTTAACTCCTATTCTCATTGCCTTTCCCTTCCCTCTCTCCGTCTCCACCCATGTCTTCATCCCCCCTTCTGTTTATGTACATGTTTGCAGTTATAACCAGCTTTGGTGGCTGGTCCAGAAGATATTTGATAGCACTGAAGAATTAAACCGTACTTCAAATGACCTTAATATTGAAATAGGCATTGGGACATTCTGATTCTGGATTTAAGTTCCCTGTGAATAGGAAGAAGCTTAGCAAAAAAAAAAAAAAAAAAAAAAAAAAAAAAAAAAAAAATTTTTAAAAAAGTCTTAAATGCTTATAGGCTTTGCATTCACTATTGAAATGCAATCCAGACATAGAGCCAAGTCAGCAAAATAATGATTACCGCAAATGGGTGTGCTAAGTTGGGTTGTTGGCAATTTATCCAAATTAAGAGTTGGGGCTTTATCATAATCACCAGCGAAGTACGCCATTCATAGCTTCATTTATTTTCACATGTGATGCTCCTCCTAATTTCTGAGTTTACCACCATTGCCTTCCAAAATATAAACATACACTCTACTCTACTCGCAGCTTACGTCACAGAGTTCTGTCAAGTTAGAAGGTAATCTACAAATGAGTAGAGCTTTTTTTAGAATCCTACAAAATTTGGGTTTTATTTAGAATCTTTAAGCACGTCTTCCTTCTCAGCCCTGTGCTGTTAAACATGCTGGCTTTCTGGGTCAGTAAGAGCATACTCAAATATAATAATAAAGGCAAGAATGTAGTGAATTTAAGTATTTGTATAGCACTTGGGGCTGGTAATGGTTGTGAGCTTTATACTCCTAAGTGTGAGTGCACAAAAAGAAATAGATGGTACAAAATCTAGTCAGTCTGGCTACCTAAACCTGAGTTGTAGACTTCAGGGCAGAAATACATCAACCCACATTGACCCAGTAGGGGGGGGATCTAAAAGAATAAATCCAGGGTCTCTTGTTTTATGTTTTTGAGACAATGTATTGCTCCATAGTCCAAGCTGGCCTTGAATTCACTATGTAGCCCTGGTGGGCCTCTAACTTGCAATTCTCCTGCCTCAGCCTCCTGAGTACTAGGAGAGATTACAGGGATACACAGCCACAAAATGCACACTAATCTTATCTTGCCTGCAGATCCTATTTTAGTCCCCACTAACCATATATAAACCAGAGAGTTAAGAAGTACATGGAAGCAACCCATCTGTCAGATTTCTCTAATCAGAGAAGGTGAGGGATGGAGATAGATCTGCACAAGCGTCTCTGGAAAACTAAGAATCACTTTTCTTATGAGTTGTTGAAAAAACAGAAAAGTCATTGATGGCCTCTAGACTAAAACTGAATGTATTGGTTTTAGTGTCTCCTTTCCCTGCAACACTGTCATCTTAGGACTTCTCTTCATTTCCTTCCCTTTTTAAGGTAGTGACCCAAAGGACAAACCTACTAGTGCTCATGAAAGCTTTTCAAAGAAGAGGAGAGTGTAAAGATGGTACAGTTGGACGGTGATTTGGTATTTTTCTTGGAAGAATGAGAAATAACCTTACGTTTTGTTGAGAAACAGAGAAGTCACTTGCCTCTGGTGCATTGTCTTGAAAGTTCAGAGGTTCCCAAAGACAGATGATTCTAAGACACCCTGTGCCCTGAAGTTAGACATATCAAATCTTGGATTTCACTAATGTGAACATCAAGAAGTAAGAGGCAGGTCAGAGTTTGAAGGAAGAAACAGTTTACTGTGTGGAAAATTAAGGAAAGTCAGGCTAGGAAGTGATGAAGGGGTTAGAAGACTATCACAGCGCTATGAATTTGGGCAGAGGAGAAAAAGAATGCTGCTGATATTGGTGTTGAGGAGCGGGGACCCAGACTGTCACTGAATCCCTGGGCTTTATTCATATCTCTAGTTGAACACACAATAGAGCTCAGCTTGAAATAGCAACACTAAAGCAAGGATGAAAAATAATGAAAACATTACATGTTTATCAGGACAGATCATCCTGAAAAATCACTGCCTCTGGTACATGTATGTAGAATTTTGTATAAATTCTGTTTCTGCATCTGTAAAGATGGTAATAAACAAGTTAATTACGTGGCTTATACCAACTTTAAAATCATACAACTAAAAATACTATTATTGAACTTTCAGTTTCCAGTCCAGCACATGGTACCTTAGAAGTTGCCATGCGTCCTGACATAAGTAAAAGCTGAACAAACTGAAACAAAGAAATGAGGCCCCAGGCACACTCTTGCCTCAAAAACTGGAAAATTAGATAAATAGATGCAAAAAGTAAAACTTAACAGAGTGAGAGCCTCCACAGGTGACAATGCCAGAGTAGCAAAACCTAAACAGCAGTGAGGAACTGCCTCCGAGCTCATGGTGGTCAACTCTGAAACTAAAATTCAAGAAGACAAGTACTAGGATTCCTTTTATATGAACATATGGCTTAAGCCTAAAACAATGATGGCTAACCTATGGCACATGTGCTGCAGCGGGATGTTTGTATCACTGACAGCTCTAAAAGATTGGCCATCACTGATTTAAAATGAGCCCCCAGAAGTCCCCCATGTTTGGAAAGTGATTGGATTGTGGCACTATACTCGTTACTGGATCAGTCCACTGGTAAGTTCCTAGCCATATGTGCTCTTAGGAAGAGGAGCCCGGCTCTTATGGGAAGGTTACTGGAGGCATGGATGGAAGAGTATATTCTTGTCCTCAGCTCCTCCCCTGTTTTTCTGCTCCTTGGCTGCCACAGAGTAGGCGTTTTTCCTCTACCATGCACTTTCCCCATGCTGTTTCTGCCTGAGATCCCACCAACCAGAGACGGAACCTATTGAATCTGTGAACCAAAATCCATGTCTCCTTGAAGATGTGAAGTCAGGTTTTGTTTCAATGAGAACACTGACTAGGTAAGTGAGGTTTCCAAAATAATCAAATTTGTAGAAACAAAGAGGGAAATGCTGGTTTGGGAGGCTTGTGGGAAACTGTCAAACAGGAGATACTGTACAATGGGTATAAAGTTTTAGTTTTTGCTTACACAAAATGAATGAATTCTAAACACCTTCAGTACAACACTGTGTCTAGAGTTAAAAATACTATATTATACAGTGGAAAACTTGCCAAAGAGTAGTACTCCTGTTAAACATTCTTATCACAATAAAAATATCTATTAGCAGACAGTAAAAAGCAAACAAGAAAACAAACAAAAAACCTTAGGAAATGCCCAGGAACAGGGCACCCTCTACAATTCTGTGAGTTTCACTCTAGAAGCTCTACTAGGTCCTCACTATGAATAGCAGAGAAAAGTTCTCTAGTGATTCTGACAGAAGGGGGAAAGGAACCGTCTGCAAACATACCAGAGCATTCTGTTCTTCTTAACAAGGACTATCTTCAAGAGAAAGTTTTATCAGACCCTACTTTGCTGGGGCTTTATCAGTGCTTAAATGACTTGAGGGAAGGGAAATTTTCCCAACTCTATTTTTCTCTATTCATTTTGTTCAACATAAGGGGAAACTATTATAAAGAACTAGTCAAGTTCAAAGTCCATGGGCACAAGCACAACAAAAGATTGGACTTGATCATGTCTCTATAGAACGTATCTGTTCTCTGTACACTTTACCACTTCATAATCAACAGCCTATTTAGCACAGTTCCTTTCACCTAGTGCAAGTCTGCCTTTCAGCCAAGAAATTACAAGATATACTAAAAGGTGAAAACATAATTTGAAAAGACTGAACAGGCATTATAATTAAGGTCATATATGACAAGAATGTTGGAATTATTAGATTGAAGGTTTAAAAATATAAAACAAAATTAATCAAATTAAATTCAAATAACCAGAAGAAAAGAGATAATCAAATTAGAGCAGAAATCAAAGAAATCAAAATCTGGCATTCAGGCAGGGGAAGGGGGAAATATCTTTTAGAGATACATCTTCTAAATATTTTCTAGAAATACACCAGAACATTCTGCTTTTCTTAAGAAGGTCTGCCTTCAAGAGAAAATCACTAAAGCCCAAAGCTGGTGGTGAGGGTTATTTCATATCAATTTGAGCGATACCTACTCAGTAGTGACGCCTAGATAATGAGTAAAACATTTACGTGTATCTATGGAGGGTGTTTGCAAGGGGCTTGTTAGTCTTTAAGTAAATAGACAGAGTAAAGGTGAACACACTAATATGGGCAAGCATTATCCAATTCCTTGAGCATCTAAGTGCATAAAAAGGTGAGAAAATGGCATATTCACTTTCTTTTTTTTTCCTGGAGCTGTGCCATCCATCGTCTCTTGCCTCCACATACAGTCCTAGGTTCTTGGGTCTTTAGACTTGGGGTCTTATACCAGCGGTCCTTCAAGTTCTCAGACCACTGGACTCAGACTGAATTATGCCACCAAGGAAAGAGATGGCACACTGTAGATTTCTCAGCCTCCATGCTTGCTTGAATCAAATCCCATAATAAATTTTCTCAGATATCTTTATATATCTTGCTGGTTTTGTTTCTCTGGAGAATCCTAACCAGGATATAGCCATAGCAATGCAAGGGCAAAACCATAAAAGTTTTTACATAATGCTTTGTTACTCAGAGCTTCCACCCAGCTATCAGGAAATCTATATTTCCTTCCAAGAAATAAACAATCAACAAAGAGATTAAAAAGTCTCCTAGGCCTCCTACAATATCTTATAATATGACTGAGGTTATAAATATCACTAGAGAAAGGCTTTATCACTTGAGAGAACAGTAGATCAGACTTTCACTTCAACAATGTAGTATTTCTTTGGCAGAGCCTATCTAAGCAGAGTCCAAGAGAAAAGATAACTCATCAAGATGATATGGGTATGAAAATACCATAACGACCCTGTAACAGTAACTGATGGTTAGAAAGTGTTTAAGCAAAGCCCATACAGAGGGCATTAAGTATGTAATTTATTTTGTTCTCAACCCAAAAACATAGGCATGATTATTATTTCCATTTTACCGATGAAGGAGCTGAGGCTGAGAGATGTTAAGGGCCACACACAACAAACATCTTACAGCTGGTAAATGGCAGCCACAGTGTAACTTAGGGGATTATAACACAGCTCTAGGCTTGCTTTGTGTGGATTCAGGTCTGTGCTCTCTATATGTTAGGTATGTGGCCTTGGGTAGACATAAACCAATTTTCTAAGTCTGTACAAAAAGATACTAATAACACATAATTTATTAGATTGTCATACAATAATTCATGGAGTGGATCCGCTATTCACATAGGTTGTGAATGAAGACCAGCAAGCATAACCTGTGGTGGAGCTGCACGCCTCACAGTCCTAGGTCCTACTGCTCTTACATGTCTATATCATCTTCTAAGTTCTCTTCTCCAATTGTGGTTATCAATCAGTTGTCTCAAAAAGCAACTTCTTTTCTGACAGGAAAAGATTAACTGCTGAGAACTCTGTTTGCACAATTGCCTGATCTGTTACATACTTGAAAGTTATATTAACAAGTTCGTATTCTAGCTTAATTCATCACTCACTGATTTTTGATAGCCATAATTGTCATCAATGAATCAAACACTGTCCTGATCCACTTTCCAAGCCTAAAAATGGAAAGGTCAGAAATAGCAAAATGTTAAGTCACCAAAGGAAATCTGCTTTGGGATATTGGGTCAGGAGGAGAGCAGGGCATTCTTCTGAGGGGTCCCCTCCCCACTTCATAGGGCCCCATCAAATCTCTACAACAGGTTGTTATGGTATTACATGTAGACAAAACACCTATGTTGAAACTACCACGAAAGTACTAGAAACTAAACCGTTGGTCACAAAACCAATGTTCCTCCAATAGCAGTATCAAGATGAGTCTTTCAGAAGCGCCTTTGTATCCCCAGACCTAACGCCAAGTTCTGTATCCCTTCTCCTCATCGTTCAGTGAGCCCATTCAGTAAAGAGACTGGATAACCCAATGCTCAGTAGTTGGGAAAATGGGGATTCCAACTCCCTGGCTTAATATCATATATTAAAACAACCATTTTCCTTTCTAAAAATTCCCTTTTTGGTGCTGCTCTTCCCTTCCCAATTCTTTACTCATTCAGTTTTTAATAATATAATGCTACAGAAGAGTCCTAAACCCTTTCTAGTAAAGAAATGTGCATTTTCTTACTGATGCATGTAAAATCTTGGACGTCTGGATTCCATGCCATGCTGTGCTCTGTGGGGATCAGGAAACAAAAGGGTGAAGGACAGTGGCTGCCTTGCGTCTTAATAAGATGCAGATCAGCCGAAGAGCATCAGACCATCAAATCCAGGGTCTGCTGCAACTGCACACCTTTCGTCAGGCTCAGAATGGGCCGAGATGGATTCAGGACTTTATTGAAAGATCATACAGGATGACTGCAAAATCCCATTAGTTGTTGATTAAGTATTGATTGCCTCAGTATTAACAAGCCAGCTAATATGAAGTGACCTCTGAGGCCAGTGGTTTGGGGGGAGGGGAAGACAATTTACTAAAACGGGCAGGCAGATGAATAAGAGGGCTGGATTTGCTCTTGGCTTTTAGCTTCGGTTAAAATGTCACACTCGATAGTGCAGATCAATGCCCACTTTATTTCCTCGCAGCCGTCTTATTACCATCGTGCGGCTGCCTCCTTTGATGCTTTCTAATGACCCTCTGAACCGCCTGCTCAGCTCACCCTTTGCTTTCAACTGAAAGGAAGGCCCTTCCTGCCCCCTTGCTGCTGATGGAGCGGCCATGGACACAAGGCTGGGCCAGGAGGACCAGTCAGGCATTGTCCAGGGTCAGCCGTGCTGCACTCATTGTGCTTTTCCCCTGTCCTTTGCTTTCCTCTGAGTGTTTTCAGAATCAAAGCTTAGCTCCTCTTTACACAGTTTCAAATGATGTCAAGGTAGTGAGGCAAAAGCCTCTGCTCAAAACTCGGATCCAAGGTCATACTAAGGACCAGAGTGTGCACAACTCCATTCCACAGGAAGGGCTCTCTTGTCTGCTATTTAAAATTTGCCCCTCCTATTCAGAAAGGATTGTCTTTGATAGTGGCAAAAATGAATAACTAAATGAATAACTCAGCCAACAAAATTTTCCCTGTCTTCAGTCAAGTACACTGTGATTTAAGAAGGCTCATGACCAGTCAAAGAAACATCAAGCAATCTCCTACTACAGAAATCTAGGTGGATTTTTTAGTCTATAAAGACGAGCTTTCGTGAACATGCTCTACTCTTTTCGAAAGGTGCTTGGCTTCTATGCTGCAAAATGCTCTGCTGACTACTTAGTCTGGCTTTCTCTAAGCATAAATATTTTATGTGCTGGGCACTGTAGTGACTCCTCAGTGCCCTCTGATTGGCCAGAGGTCTGACTCCGACTCTCTACACCAGAAAGAGAAAAAGAAGTGAGCCTAGTAAAAACTTTCTCCCTGGCAAACACACTCACTTGGTGTTTGAAATGAAAAGGCTTCCAACACCGGATGGCTAGAGGGGCGAATGAGAGAACAGAGAGGAAACTTCACACTCTCCACGGCTGATATTCAAAGACAATGTCGACCTGAAGATGAAAATCGTAATTTCTCTGGGGCTTTAAGAAACTGCCTTAGTGAGCTTTGTTGCTGCAAAATTCATAATTTAAAGGCTCTTCCCACTTATTCCAAACTAAATTGTGTGAATAAAGATCATGTCTCTCTTTACTGTTTATTATATAAAAACTTTTTTCTAAAGGTCAAATCAGGGTTCTGTATAATGTCTGTTAATGCAGATCCACTCACAGGGTACCCCAGTGTACCACACACATCTTCCTTTTCCCTTCTGTATTATTTTCTGCTCTATAGGTACATCTCCTAAAAGCCTCCATAGTTTCTGTTTCTCTACTGCTTAATTCAGTCATCTAAAATCATTAAATTGTTATTGAATGCAAAGGATGCATATATTGTACAGCATTAAATTGTTATTCAAAGATTTGTTAAATGAATAAATATGTTGCTTTGGATTTTTATTGAATTCTTGAAATTTCTGTTCATTTTTATAAAGTATGGAGGCTGCTTCCTTTTCCAGAAATTTAGAAATCATAACAGCAAATGAGTTTTCATGCTTTCCTCATTTTTATGACCCCCTATGAATTTACTTGAAAGCCATCTATAATAATGAACTCAAGAAGGAAAGAAATTTTGGAAGCAAACATAAAAATTCCAGAAAAGAATATTCTACACTTTTTACTCCCAGGAAGTCCCACATGGAATGATATTCTATTTAATCTTTCTGCATAACTAGTCTTGCCTCAGAGAATTCTTCACCTTATAGAAGATGTTAACTCAAGGTAGAGTGAAAGGAGAGACAGTAAGTGGTCTTGCAAAAAGTTCACATAAAGTTATGAAAAATAGATTACACAGCAGGACGTGAAGGGCAGTGAGACTTCAATAGAAAACATTCTTAAGTTTCTGAGTACAGCGCCATATTCTGATTTCATAGCCAGCCACACCTTCCCATGAGCCATGGTACTGGAGACAGAATGCTGACCTGGATGGAATTGAGGATGTGACTTGGGATTGTTATTCTGAGGATTAGTCATTTCTTAGAAAGATGAGTGGTACCCTCCAGAAAGATACACCAGACTTTTCACAAGATTTCAGTGCCATCTTTCTCTTTGGCTCCTGTTACAAGGATTTCTGTGTTCTAATAAACTTAGACTTTAGTTAACCCCGGCTGTGTGGCTTCTTCAGCCACTCTCTGCTAGGGAGATCTATTTGCAGGTTTCTAAAATTCTGATGGGCAAGGGATAGGTAAGGTAAAATTCCAGTGGGGAGAACCTTGCAGTGGCAAGGCAACCTCATCCTTATCAAGTGATGGTATAAAACATAGGTAAGGAACTTTGCACTACTGTACAAGACAGGCAATTCACTCGACCTTGACCCCAGCCAACATGAGTGGAACAGTGATGGCTTCCTGGATTGTGAAGCTGAAATAATTCTGAGAAAGCATCTGGACACAGAGCAAAAAGCAAAGAATATTGTGGTTTTTTTTTTTTTTCTGGTACTGGGAATAGAACTCAGGACCTTGTACTTGCCAGGCAGGTGCTGCACCACTGAGCTAAATACCCAGCTCCTGTTGTGGTATTGTTAACTATGTATTGTGGCATAACAAGTCACCTCAAAATGTAATAGATTAGAACAATGAACACTTTTAGTATTTCAGTTTTTGTAGGTTAGGATTTTGGCAGCAGTTCACAACAATTGTTCCTGTTCATGGAACCAAGAGGTCACAGGTAATATCCCTGACAAGTGTCTAATTATTTGAAGGTTTGACTAGAGCCGGAGGATCCATATGCACAGGAGCTCACCAGACAGGGCTAATGGCAGCTAACTCCTCACCAGCTGTTGGCCAATAGTCTCAGCTCCACGTCAAGGACGTCTTTACTCACAACATACAGGGGACTTTCCCAGTCCTGTGAACAAAGATAGAGGTAGACATCTAGAAACCAAAAGATTGGACTCATAGGGAAAAAAAACAGTGTGAAATATCCATAGCCAAGCATGATTATGATTGGAAAAGTTTTGGGTCAAATAATTCCATGCTGAGTGACTTTCCAGATTCAACGAATGTGCTGATTTATGGCCTCTTCTCAACTGACCTTTTCACTTGTTTACTAGATTTACTCTGAAACCAAAAGGGGTATCACAGCCTTTTATAACTCTCAATACCAATGGGACAAAAAGCCAAACATGATTGTTTTATGGATTCCTTAGATAATTTATTTAAGTAATCTAAGAATCCAAAATAACAATAGTACATGCTCATAAAACTATGCTTATTTTCTATGGAAAACATTTCAGATTTCAATGGGCCAAATTACTCTGGTTAAGGCACCACTACATACCTATTAAAATATCCAAAATCCAAAATTCTGACAATACTGGATTCCGGTAAGGATATGAAAGTGACAAGAACATGCATTTGTTGCTGGCGGCAATGTAAAAGGGTACATCGACTTTGGAAAGCAGTTTGGTGGTTTCCTTGAAACTAAACATAATCCTGCCATATGTTCCCGATATCATACTCTGTGGTATTTAGCCAAAGGAGTTGAAAACTTATGTCCACACAGAAACCTGCACATGGGTGTTTATAGCAGCTTTACTCCTAATTGCCAAAACTTGGAAGCAACCAAGACAGATATCCTTGGAAGTAAATGGATAAATTGTGGTACATCAAGCAATGGAATATTATTGAACACCAAAATTAAATAGGTATTAGCACTTGGAAAATGAAGAATATTAAATATTACCAGGTGAAAAAAGCCAATCTGAAGTGACAACGTACCATAAACTTGCCACTGGATGACATTAACAAATAACAAATAACAAAGCTATAGAGACAGCATAAATCACTGTTGCCAGGGATTAGGGCAGAGAGAGGGACAAATATGTAGAACACAGGATTTTTGTGTTGGTAGAACTATTCTGTGCACTACAACAGTGGATGTTACGCATACACAACAGCAGCAGTGAACCCAGATGTAAACTATGGGCTGAATGATAATGTGTCAGTGTGGATCCATCAGCTGTTAAAAATGTACCATTCAGGTGGAGGATGTTGATAATGGAGGAAGTAATACTTGCTTAGGTGCAGAGAAGATGGGGAAGCTCTCAGTGCCTTTTACTTAGTTTTGCTGCACACCAAGACTGTTATAAAAATAGTCCATTTGAAATGAGAAAGAAATGTTAAAGGCCAATACTTGGAAATATGATCTCTCTGTTGCTTTATGATAATTTTTATTAGCCATATCACTGATAGATGTCTCCTATCACCTAATATATGTTTGTGAAACTCTGAAATCCTGAATCTCTGCCTTATGTGTCCCATTTCTTTGTGCCTCTGCATATATGCACTGTTCTCATTCTCCAAAGTATATTTCTCCTCCTTTCCTTTCCAAAAATTACCCCTTCTATAAATAGTCTATGGTTTTTCCTGAAAAATGTGTTGCTCAGCCAAAAAATTATTTTAGACGTAAATATATTTAATACACATGGGATTTGCAAATGTATAGATAAAAATATATTTAATGTACATTATATAAGATCTATATATGTATAAAATTTACATTTAATACTATTGTACACTTGAGAGCTATTTTCTAGGCAATGTGCTAGGCACCAGTGATATAAAATTTAGTATCAAGTGATCCCAGATCCGAGGATTAGCATGGGAAGGAGGTATATAAACCAGTGGTTAGAATCAAGCGTGATAATGTGGATAGTTTCAAATCTGCAGAAGGATTAGTATAGATACAAAGGAAGAAGTACTTCTTCCAGCAAAGGTAAGGCATGAATAAGGATGTCTAAATACATTATACACCCCACCATTTGACTAGTGCCTTAGGAAGATAGGGAAAAATGTTCTTTGGGGCAGAGGGAAGAATAGTGGAAAGCGAAGAAGTGTGAGGTACGACTGTGCCCCAGGGGAGCGCTCTGTGCCGGTGTCCACCCCCTTTACCACACTGCATGATGGGTCATCACATGATGTCTCTTCCCACGTGACTGGGTCAGGTTCTCGTTCTTACTGCTACTTCTGCTAAGTTTCCACTCCACATAGTTACCTGAATAAACGATTTTAAATAATTCTCTATACCTTTCATGGGCAAAATTAAAAACATGAATAGGCACTTGATGCATTTTTTAAAAAATTTATTAGTACATGTTTAGAGTATGTGAACATCACCTTCACATTGGGAGTAAGTAGAAAAAATAAGCACTTTTATATTTGTGAGCTCTCAGCACCCGTCAAGTCTTCAGCACACAGCAAGGAAATGCCTTTCTTTTAACAGGTGCATTGTTATGCGATCATGATTGAAGGCTGGTGTAGGTATTGACAGCGCTGGCGGTGGTGAGATGGGTGGGCTTTGGGTGATTGGTGGTATGTAAGAATTGGAAATCAGCACTTAGGCTTTTTTACTTAGAAGCAAAACTCTGTCCCTGACATTCAATATTCATGGACTTGGTGGGGTGGGTGGGTAGAGCAAATGATGCCTCTGGAGGGAATCAATAGGTTTAAGGGAAAAACTAGAGATGGTTACAGTGGGATCGAGGGTGGGCCATGGTCTATGTTAATATTCTCATTTAAATGGGTGGTATTTTACTGCAGTAAGATTCTGGAGACAGTTATTTTATCATGTGCTTATGGTGTGTGTAGGGGAAGGAAAGTTGGAGTGGTGTCTGGTTGCAAGGTCAAAGAATATCACTCTTTAAAATACAGAGCAGCTATACAGAATTAAACTAAAAACATACAATGTGAGAAGAACAAGTTTTCACATGGCATTCCCAAGAAGAAGTAATACACTTGTTATGCATTGCAGTCTGTGCTCAAAACGCTATTTCAGCATTCTAGGTATTAAAAAAAGAACCTTATGTGGTCTTGTGGCGAACGACTGTGAAGGATTATTTAAAGTAAACTGTAGGGAAAAATAAAACAAACCCAGCTAATTTATCACAACAGTGAAGATGCATAAATAAGATGTTTATGAATAACAAGGACAGCTTACCTATTATTTCAAAAAATTCATTTTTAGTAGAAAATATGCCACATTTTATTTAAAGGAGAATGACTCCTATTTTTTTTTCCTATTGCTCTATGGCTGCTGGTACAGCCTTACTTATTACTATGAATATACTATGGTTATTATTTTGGAAGTATTTTAATTACATGGTTGACACTAGAGGAATCCTGGCGTGAGGAACAGATAGCTTCACACTCAAGATTAATACTGCCTTAGACCTTGAGAGCTGCAGGGCTCAGTAAATGTGGTGCCAATCAAAGAGGAAACGGGCAATGAAAGCACAGTTCTTCCCAGATACTTGTGATCCTCTCGTTGGCAGTATCCAGCATTTTATGGGGGAAAACTTCATTGTCTCTATGACCAAGTAGTTCAGTGAATAATCTTCCAACATAGGCTTTTGGAGAAGGTTATAATTTTGGACTTGGGCTGTTATTGAGCCCTTAAGTATTGCTTTGTAGTTCAGAAATTGTCATGTCAACTCATGTAGCATTTTCAGCTCTCTACCAAATGGCTTCCTTTTTCCTCCTGGTCACATAGTTAGACTGTATTTCTTGGAGTCCCTTGCAGTTAAGTTGTGATCAGCATCACAGATTGATTGCTGGTCAATGTCTTGGTGCACAACAACTCCCCAAGTGATTCTTACCCTGACTCTTTCTTCATCTACCGGTTGAAGGGAAAAGTCTTCAAGAACCTGTAAGTGAGGAAAGGCTCCACGTGAAAGCAACCTAATTCCTGATTGAGGAACAAGGATTTCTTTACACTCCCACATGAGCAGTAAACCCCCTTTGTAGTATAATATTGCTCAGATTTAAGGCTGTTTGTTTCAGTGGGCAGCCTGTCCACCCCCTGACTTTTCCTAATACAAAATCTTGCCTGTGCCTTATGGTACTTTTAAAAATTTCTGAACAGAACGTTTAGCCAGCCTATATTCTCAAACTCTTTATACACAAGAAAAAATAAGCTAAGTGAAAAGAAATGTTAGTATTATCAAGAAGTGTAGAGTAAGAGAAAAGATGAAAAGCTAACTCATATGAATGCCCATCTAAGGACAATATTAGCTGCAACCCCATCATAGATCCCATCATGTTTGAAAGGAGGTCATTGGAGAAAAAGTGTAAAAAATCTGTATTGACTAAAATGAAAACCATTCTGATCTGATCAAACATAATCCAAGCATGAAAATGTATCATGAGTGACCCATATCAGTGCTCACCTATCTGTTTCTCTTTGTATAAGCAAGATAATAATTTTTTAAAAAATACTTCTTTTAATCTGTTCCACAATAGTAAACACCTATATAGTCTTAATATGAACTGTTAATTTTATTCTAAAAATGTAAAACTCCCTGGAAATTCTTGATATTCTGTTCATGCTGCTAAGAACAACTTCATTTATTCAGCTGCCTCATCCTGAAAAATCCCAAGTAGGTATTTTGCAAATTTGAGATGACAACACAGACCCACTCTCCCTTAAATGAATCTGGCAATGATGCAAAATAAGATGTGGCAGTCAAAAAGACGTTTGCTGAATACTCTCATTATTCACCTTTCACTAGAAAGGTCGCACAAATGAAAGCCCTATACCTGATTTCCCCAAACATCCATTAAAAACCCATCAGGTTAGGAGAAGGAGCCTTCACCAGTTAGAGTCTACACACAGAAATTCGCAGAAAGGACAGATTTCAATACATCATCTTCAAGAAGTGATACTCTCAGAGATTTGCACCACTGCTCTTTTACAAAATCTTTGATTTGCTTTTGATATGCATTTTCACCCTTTCAAATGCAACCAGATCTTGGTACATATCACATTTTTAATGAGAAGAAACAAGCAGGTGTTGATGTGTTGCATATAACTGCAACAATTCCAAGTGCATTTGTCTAATGGGTATGAATATCACTTTTCAACAATACACCAAGGAAAATGAGAAATAGAGCAGGAACCCATCCTTGTATTTGTCAACTAGAAAGTACATATTTAAGTGGTAGTTTTCATTTATTTTGGGAGACTGCTGGAAATTACAGCATTTACAGACTACTGAGAGGACACTGATGTTAATCAAGCTTATATTATTAGTAATTTGCATATTACTTAATAGCCCATGTTTTCTTCTTGAAAGCATCTACAAGTATGAAATATGTATGTGATGCTATACTTCACTGAGGAGCATTTATATTACTAAAGTCTATAATTGTCCAAATGCTGAGTCTTAGCTCGGTATAGTGTCATGCAACTGTAATCTCAGCATTCTGGGAGGCTGAGGCAAGAGTATAACAATTTTGAACTCAGTTTGAGCTGGGCTCAGGGTGTAGCTCAGCGTGAAGGCCTTAGCTTCAATTCCAACTACTTCAAAAATGATGTCTTTACTATAGGTGCTTCAAATGTGGTTCTTCTAAAAATGTCTATAGCCAAACTATATGCTCTTTCAAACTCTAGAACAGTTCATGTAACAATACTGTTGCAGTCTTTGAGATAATGGTAAAGCTTAGTTATGTTTGTATGTCTGAAAACTGAATTACAAGGGTCAGAGGCAGAAAGTTATGTGATGTACATAGCAGATGTTGAAAAAATAGAATGGAGTATACAGTCGCAATATAAGCAGGGAGAAACAAAAGTTGAGATGCTGGTACTCTGGAAGTTTGGTTGTCACAAGGAGTAGACCGTATTCAGACAAGGCCGAGATTTACATTTTTGTAAGCAATGTGCCAATATGTGCAAAATACAGAGAATGGAAAACATAGTTGAGGTACCATAGATTGATATGAGGCTAAGCTAAGATGATAGCAAAAGCAATAGGAGTTACAAGGCTGGTGTAAGAAAAGTTGTAAAAAATTTAGCCAAAGACCTCTGTGCAATAGAGTAGCAGAAAGAAAGAGAACTTGAAGGTATCCTCAGAGTTTGAATCTAGAGATCTGAGAGACGGGTATGAATGACTGAGAGCTCAGCCTCCCAGAATGCTGAGATTCCAGGTGTGTGGCACCGTACCCAGCTAAGACTCCTCGTTTGGACCACTCTAGACTTTAGTAATAGAAAGTCTCATCCGTGATGTGTAGCATCACATACATATTTTATACTTCTAGGAGCTTCCAAGAAGAAAACATGGGCTATTAAGTAATATACAAATTACTAATAATATGGGGTTTTAACTTATATGCTAATTACTAATAAAAAACCAGAAGGGGAGATGGTACAGATGATGGTACAGGGTACAGACGGTGAGATGAAGGTCAAGGGTGTGGCACTTTACATGATAGCCTATGTGGCTGCTATACCTTTACCTTAAATGTCTGAAAGTGTGCATTTCCTTGGTCTTCTGAACTCAAAGAATTGGTACTAATAAATGTTTTTGAAATAATGACAATGAGAAAATAAAAAATCATTTATTCTCTCTTCTATGGACTAAGGAGCTAAACTTGTAGTGCCAAAATAGATGGTCCTGTAGAAATAATTAAATACTATTTATTTCTCAGGTCTTATTGAAACCATGTTGGGATGTATTCAAGATAATATAAATTCCTCCACTTTTTCAAGATCAGCATCCAGAAAATGTTAGTTTAGGTAGGGATTAATAACCCGATCATCCTGGAGTCCAGAGAAAGTTGTTGTTCTCCAACCCAATGTTCTTTACTATAGTCTAATCTCTCCTAAACTCACGATTCTTTATCTTAATTCAGTTTAGCTCTAATACGATACATGACTTAGACTAATTTCTATTAGTTCTCAGAAGAAGGCAAATAAAATAACACTATCTTACAAATGGTTACCAACCTTACTTATTTTTGAGGCAAGTTCTTGCTATGTAATTCAGGCTGACCTTGAACTCACAGTATAGCTCAGGCTGGCCTGAAAGTCACAATGATCCTCTTGCCTAAGCCTGGAATTATAAGCATGCCCCACGACACCCAGGTGGAATTTCTCATAAATAGCATCATCCAGTGTGGATGGTGTCAGGCTTTTGTAACTCAGCATAATGTTTTCTGACGTTCATTCATGTCTTTTTCATGGTTCACAGTGCAGTTCATTCTTTGTTATTACCACATAGTATTCCATTGTGCAGATAAACAATTTGCTCATCACTTATCAGCTTTTGGACATTTGACTTGGTTCCAGTTTTCAGCTGTGAGGAATAAAGCTGCAATGAACATTCATGTACAAGTTTTTGTGTGGATACATTTTCTTTTGGATAAACACTTTAAGTGTGGAATTGCTGGGTCATATGGTAAATGTATATTTCACTTTCTAAGAAACTGCCAAACTGTTTTCCAAAGTGATGAAAAAATTTTACACTCCCATCTGATGTTCAAGAATTCCAGTTGCTCCACATCCTCAATAACATTTGGTCTTGTCAGTTTTTTTATTTTATTTTAATTTTAGCTTTTCAAATGGACATGTGACGCTGCCACATTGTGGGGTTTGCATTTCTGCGATGGTTCTGATGTTGAACACCTTCTCACGTGTTCTACTTACTGGCTATTCACTATCTTCTTTCATGCAGTGTCTGTTCCAGTCTTTTATAAGTTTTTGATTGTTTAAAAAACTAAATAAAGAATTTAGTGCTTTACAAGACTGCCTTACACACTCTGAATGAAATCCTTTGTGGATATATAAATTATATCTACAAATATTTTATAAATATTTGAAAGTATTTATAAATATTTTCTCTCATTTTATGGTTTGATGTTTTATTTTCCTAATGTCTTAAGGTAGAGATTATTGTTTTTTTAATCTTGATAATATTTAATGTTTTCATGGATGAGTATACCCTGTCTGAGAAGATTTTACCTAACTCAGAATTCTACAGATTATTTCTGAAGCTTCTCCCTGGAAATTTTATTGTTTTAATTTTTAAGATGAGGGCTGTAATCTATATTGAGTTAAATATTGTAAATGATGTAATGCAAAGTTAATGGTTCACTTTTTTTTCCTATTTGAATATCCAGGATTTCTAGTAATATTTCTTAAAAAGAATATCCTTTTCCCACTGAATTAGTTAGGCAATTTTGTAAGAAATCAACTGGCCACATATATGTGGATTCATTTGCAGACTGCTTGGTTCTTTTGGTCTATATGTCTATGTTTAAGTGAGTACCATGCTTCTTTCACTACTATGACTTTATTAAGGCTTAAGTTGTATAACCAGGTACTGTAAGTGCTATAACCTGAATGATGCCCTCTCAAAATTCACACATTGAAGTTTTAACCCTCAATCCATTACTGTGACTATATGTGGAATGAGGAAGTGATTTAAGTTCAGTGGCAAATACAGATAATGTGATCTGACTGGGTTAGTGTCCTTACAGGATAAGGTCAAGTTATCTCTCTGTCTCTGTTTCTCTCTCCTCCTCTTTCTCTGTCTCTCCCTCTCCCACTTCTCTGTTCCTCTCTCCATCCCTCCCTTTCTCCCTCCCTTCTTCCCTTCCTCCCTCTCTCTCACTCTCCCTCTGCCCCACCAGGACATGGTGAGAAAGCTAGGAAGAGAGGTCTCATGAGGAAATTATCATCCAGCACCTTGACTTCTGACTTGTCAGCCTCCATAACTGTCAGAAATACATCTTTGTTCTTTAAGCTACTTAGTCTGTGGCATTTTGTTCTAGTAGGCTGAGCTAAAATAGTCTTTCAGTATTATCTTTCTACTTCATAATTGCTTGGATAGTTCTATATCCTCTGTATTGCTATGTAAATTTCATACAAACCTTATCAATTACTACCGAAAGAATGCTGGAGTGATTTTGCTTGTGACTATGTTAAAGTTATAAATCAGTTTGAGGATATGTCACATATAAATTCTACTGATCATTCTGATGCATGAAAATTACACATTTCTCTATTTTAAAATAATAAAGCATCCATTCATTTATATCTCCAATATTTTATAGATTTTAGTATATATGTTATACATGTAGTTATCCCTCATTATCTAATGGTTTTATGGTTATGAGTTGTGGTTGTTTGCATCTGAAGATATCACTGATTTTTGTAAGTTGAATATTTATGTTAAGTCTTTACTAAATACTTCTTCATATAAGCAGCTTTTTGGCAGATTTCTTAGGATTTACTCGATATACAATGAAGTAGCATGTGAATAAAAATGATTTCCCCTTTTGAGATACTGAGTTTAAAACAACATCCTTTCAAAAATATGTATGTCCTTTTTTTTTTTAACGGGGAAGAGGGTACATGTGAGGGGCTGTGTTTTCTTTTCTTTTTTCCTGCACTTACTCCGACCTGAAAGTAACGCTGAATGGAAGCAATGAGAATGGGTATCCTTGCTTCGTCTCAGTCTTAGGGAAATAATTTTCTCACCATTACATAACTGGTCCTGTAGATGTTTTGACGTGTGTCCTTTATTTGGTTGAGGAAATTCCATTCTATTCCTATTTTACCAGCTGCTTGTATAATGAGTATGTGTTGGACTTGGTAACACTTTTTCTGCATCTATTATGATTATCACATATACAAATCCACACACTTTACTTTACTTACTCTCGTAATATGGTGATTTTGTATTAACTGGTGAACATTTAATTAACCTTGCATCTAACCTTTGGAGAGAAAGTACACTAATTTGTCATGTTAACATAAATTCTATATAATTGCTGGGCTGGATTTGTAACATTTTGTTTAGGAGTTTTGGGTGTTTTGTTTTGCTTTTATTAGTACGTGTTTGCACTATATAATGATTATATTCATTATACCAAATTGGCACATGTACATAACACATCTCAATTTGTTTGTTTGTTTAGTTTTGAATCTATGCTCTTGAAGGATACTAAACTATAGTCTCTTTTGTTTGTTTGTTTCTACAGTGTCTTTGTCTTATTTGGTATCATGGTTATGATGGCAACAGAATTATGTTGAGAAATGTTCTCTCATTTATTGCTTCTTTCTTAAATGATTGGGGGGATTCACCAGTAAAGCTATCTGGGCCTGAAATTTTTATTTTGGGAATGTTTGAAAATTGCTGATTCCATTTGTTTAACACATATATTACTATTTATTTGTTCTATTTATTCTAATGTCAGTTTTAGCTGATTTCTATCTTTAAAATGGCTTATCATTTTAAATGGTCAACTTTGTTAGCTTAAATTTTATGATATTGTCTTAACATGTATTTAATGTCTATAATCTATATCATCTCTTTCTTTTTAATGTTGAAACATTTTCTCCAACCCAGCTGGTGCAAACCTGCATGTTTCCCAGCCCTGTGTGAATTCTGGTCATTGTTCAGCTTGCAATATTCCAGTGATTTTTTCACTTGAGCCTTTATAGCACCCTTTTCTGCATTATCTAACAGAGACACAGCAAGAACTGCAAGATTTCCTGAGCTCCTTCTCTGCGTTTCTCCCTCCTCTGTGCATTTCTATATCACAAATTTTAGCAGCCCTTCCTCTTCTACTTCAAAATCTATTGCCTCTGACCACTGATATCACTGTTTTCTCTTTTGCTTTTTCCCCCTTTCCTGTGGTTCATTGTACACTTTCAAGTAGAAAGCCAGAGTGATTGTAAGTTTTACCTCTCTTTTTCATTTTTTTAGAGATCACAGTTTTTCACTGCCTGTGGTCCAATATCTGAAAGCGTTTATTTCCTATAGTTGGTCCCATTTAGCAGCTGGTTTCAGACAGGGTGAGTTTCATCCTAGTTAGTTTACCATGTCCAGAAACACTAATGTCTTATAACAAACAGAAGAAACTGAGACTCAGAATTTAACTTTCCAGTGAGTTCAACTACTAGGTATGACCCCAGGTAGACTTTCTCTGCTCTGTAATGCCGCCCTTTCTCAGCTTCTTTCACAAGTAATCATTGGACACCTTGACAATATTTTTCCAGATTTAAGAGGTATGTGTTTTGTGATCCATTCCCTCAAGATTATTAAGTAATTGAAGTAAAAATGTGTTTCACATGACAAAAAAGAATGCAATGAATTATAGAATCTGTACTAGCAACATTTAAGGAAAATGAGAAACAACACATTTTCCAAAGTTACTGTAGCAGAAAAAAATAATTGCATGGAAAATAAGTGCAAATTAATCAAAGAAAAATGTAAGAAGACTACTATGATCAATTCAGCAGTTGACATTCTTGAAAACTTTCTAGTTTTAATATCAGTGAAAACTAGAGAAGTCTTATGCCACACAAAATCATTTTTTAAGTTTTATTTTCTCTCTGACCCCTGAAGAAGTCTATTTGAGTATTATTTAATACCTCCATTAAAAGATAGTGATTCTAAAGACTTATTTATCTGAATCAAATAAAACATCCTAGTAATAAAAACTAAACAGATTTTAGCTTTAGCGGACAATCTGAAATATTTTAAAGCAACAGACTCCACAGAAAACAAACCATACAAAATTTTCTTTCTTTTAAAAATTGTTATTACTACATGTTTGTGGTAAATAATGGTTATACTCATTGTGGGGAGTTGACATCTGTACATACGTATCTTAAATTTTATGTCCCCTTGCCCTCTTTTCCCTTCACCCCCTCCATTTCTTGGTTCAATTCTATTACTTAACATTTGGCTCATTTACAAACAGGTTTTATAAATTTCTGTATGTGAAGGATCTAGGCTTAAAATATCTCTGACAAGAAAAAAGGGGTTTTTTTCCTAAGATTTATTAGTAAGTGTCAACTTGTATGTTTCATTTCCACAAGCAATTAACATGTCTAGTACATAGCAAAATGTCTTGAATATGAGGTTTTAAAATAAACATTAGCATCCAATATATTGGTGGTTGCTATAAATACACAGAAATAGGGATTTGGGGTTATTTTCCTGGTGTATTCCACATTTCCTGAATTTTCAGGTTAACTAAGTGTTACATGTGGACTTTTTCTTTCCAACTCTCTCATTGTCTCTAGGTGTTGGTAGTTTATTTGTAACTAAGAAAGAAAGAAAGAAAAAA
>NW_004955424.1:24498546-24577120 GCF_000276665.1 Chinchilla lanigera
AAGAGAAAGAAAGAAAGAAAGAAAGAAAGAAAGAAAGAAAGAAAGAAAGAAAGAAAGAAAGAAAGAAAGAAAGAAAGAAAGAAAAAGAAAGAGAGTTTGGTGACCTTCAGGCACATGGCCATGCAGAATTATTAATATCCATTAATATTTACAAAGAATTAGAACAAATTCCAAACTGAATGCAAGGAAAGGAAAAGGAAAATATATAAAAATGATTCCTGAAGCAGGTGTGATAAACGTGCATTTGCCTCTAGCCTAAATGTTTAAGAATGTATGTCTCCCTGAATCATAATGTATACATTAAAGATAGAGAAAAATGTTGTTGAAGATCATTTCCATCCTGACCTGTGTGATAAGTGTGATGCTTTATAGCTCAGCACTCTCACTTTTTTTTCTGAAAGTGCTAATTAAGCATCTTGATGTGTACAGAGGAAAACACTTTCTGCAGTCTTCCTGGTCTGCAGTGGACAGTTTACAGTATGCATAGAAAGCACATGTCTTTGCATATGTCTCCAACTAGAGTAGAATGGAAACAACTTTGTGCATGTCTTGTTCAGGACTCCCCTGATCACACCCTGAGAGGACATCTCAGTCAAACTTAATATACAGAGCATCTTTCAGCTTAGATAACTGGGAAGTTTTGGAGGCTCAAATACACACAGCATTTTGATCCACAAGAACCAACATCAACATGATTCCCATGTATGTCTCATTTCCGTGTGTCAGTTACGGGGCACCTGAAAAGCCTAAAGTAGGATTTCTCAAGCTTGATAATACTAACATTTTTGGCTAGAAAATTCCCTATTGTGGGAAGTTTCCAAACCATAGCAGAAAGGTTAGCAACTTCCTGACCTCTACACTTTAGATACAGTTCACCACTTTGCCAAGGTTCAACAGCCACAAGTATCTCCAGACATTTCTATATGTTCCCTCAGGGAAAAAGTAGTCCCATGTCAAGAACCACTAGCCTAGAGAATAACAGTACAGACTGCATAAATGTAAACTGTTTCTCTGACACTTTCCATGTTTGTGACACTGAGCAACTTCCCTTACCTCTTCATGCCTGCATTTTTTATCTCTCTAATAGATTATATTATATACAAAATGAGGGCACTGTGAGGATTCATTGAGATAAGACACACAAAAATCATACTATACAACTTGTACATAGTTAAAACTCAGTTAATCTTAGCTCTTAATACTAAAGTATGGTTTTCTTCAGATGGCAAGGAAATGGCTTCTGGCAGTACCAGATTAAACAACATTAATTTCATAATTTCTTAGGAGTCAAAGTTTTTCTTTCTTTTTCTTGTAGTCCATCAACTAGTCCAGTTGGGGTCATATGACTATATCTTTGATAAAGAGCAATGGTTAAGAGGAGTGATGTGAGTAGCCAGTTTGGGTCAATACTAATCTGATGGCTAAAAATAGAAAAAATTGCATGATGGGCAGGCAAACTCAGTAGCCACCATATTCTAATGCATGGTGTAAAAACTATGCAAATCAATTCCCTACCTTGGCAACTGATTCAGGGTCATGGAAATCCATCTCCAGCCAAGTGCTAGTAAATCTTCTAGGGTAAAGAATTCAGCAAGTTATCAAACTGGACAATCTTAAGGGGTGCCAAGAAAGCATAGGTTCAGACCTACTATCCCAAAACCAGATGGAAAAGTCATGTTTTAGTAGGAAGAATGGACATCCTTGCCAGTTTTGCAATGAAGAAGACAAAACCAGTGTAGTAAGAATCAAAACTACCACTTAATGAGTTCTTCCCAGATTATAGATGCTTCCCATATGTTATCTCCAATAATACAACATCTCTACATGAGAATGGAATTATTTCCATTTCAAAATGAGGACAGTGAAGACTTTCTAGGAAGAATACAGTACATACATTCAGCAAAGGCTTGTAGTCAATAAGGGATGAAGTCAGCATGGAAGCCCAAGCCTGCCTATCTCCACAGCTTGAATTCCTCACCCCTACACCACACTCTGGATGCTGGCTGAGGTATATGGAAAGCTAAGGTGCCAAAGTACATACTTATCGATGATGATGGCATATTAGCTAAATCCAGGAATTAGAGCATGGAGGCCTAGGCAAAAATGAATCCACTCAATAATAAGTTCATGTCTCTTGCCTAGTGGTTTTGATTATTTCTGTTCTAATCTTGCCTTCTATTTAACATTCACCTTAAGTGCTGCCTCTATGTGGGGCTAGATAGCTAATAAGTTGGTGTTCTTTCAAAAAGCAAATTTCAAATAAGAAAATTTGTACACTTTTTCCATGCTGACTTCATCTTGTTCCAATAAATAGAACATCTTCCATTTCCACACATCACAGTCTTTCCCTTTCCACCTTTGTCCGAGGGTAGAAAGAGTCACCTTCCTGACCTCAACTCTGCTCTCTCTTGTTCCCTGTGGATCTTCTTAAATTATTGTGATGGAACCCTCTATGTGGCTTTCAATCTCATGTCATGCTAAAAAGGACAAGAAGTCTATATTTTCTGCCTTGAGTAGTATACTACTGGGCACAGTAGTATACTA
This sequence comes from Chinchilla lanigera, assembly GCF_000276665.1. Lineage (NCBI taxonomy): Eukaryota > Metazoa > Chordata > Mammalia > Rodentia > Chinchillidae > Chinchilla > Chinchilla lanigera. The sequence goes on from NW_004955424.1 coordinate 24,501,091, forward strand.
CTGTGGATGGGGTCATATGACTATATCTTTGGGATAGTCAATAAGTCTATATTTTCTGCCTTGAGTAGTATACTACTGGGCACAGTTTGGGAGGAAACAAGTCTCTGAAGGAAACACATTTGTAAGGGGGGATTAGAACACAAGGGGATATTGCAGACTAATTCTAGATCACTGAGCTAGTGGTATGAAGATGACAGTGTGGTCCATACTGGACCAGGGTCAGCTGACAATAGAGCCTGTGGATAGAACATATCAACCCTCTGCTTGGGTAGCACTGGCAACAGATGGCAAGGAACTGGTGTGGCAAAAACACCAGGATTTCCAGACATTGTGTAAAAGGAGTTCACAGAAAGGTGTTTTATATAATCACCTCTTTTCACTCATTCTGTAACCCTGTAGAGTAGGCTTAATTATTAATTCAAATTTTAAAGACAAGGTTGAAGAACTTGCCCAGTGTCCCAGGACAGCAAAGCAATCCATCCTAATTCCAACGCTTGTTCACTTGAGTACTGTATTTTACTTTCTCTTAAGAATTCAAGACTTCATGATAAGGGTTGGAAAAGGATATGAAACTCACATACACTGAGCATATATTTGCCAAGCTCTATTTACAGTCATTTAATATTGGCCTTATAGTAGAACCCCCTCCCTGCCCCCAGTATACTTCAATTTGTTAGTTGCCCAAGTTACAGTTTCTGTTCTAGTTCTTGTTGCTTCAATCTCCAAGAAACAGCTGGTCACTGAGATACACAGCTGGTCACTATGATGCACATTGTATAAACCAGTCCCCATGTGACAGGCTATTCTGCCTCTGTGCTTCCTTCTTGCTTATCACATGTAAGTCCTAGACCACTAGAGATCAGGGCCGAATATTTTAGTAATGATCCCAATCAATGTCCATCCACATAAATAAGTCTGCCTCCAAATCCTGGGTGTTGTTTCAGTGTTTTGCTTGCTGTTACAAGAGGTGGAAAATAATAATGAAATTCAGAACATTGTTCAAGGCCATATACCTGAATACTGTAGAACTAGCATTGAATTTGCTCTGCTTGCAGAATGTCTACACTTTCCTTTGAAGAGCATGTAGCCTTCTGAAGGTGAGGCACTGCAGCATGTCAGATGAAGGCTAGTTCATATAATCCAAGCAGAGAATAGAATTTATGGCAACTTTTGTTCCATCAGAAGAATTTTTTGATATAAAAATGAAAATAAGTTATATAAGATCTCTCAACTTGGGAGTTCATAACATTGCTAAAATCTTTGCTTTCCTGAAGTCAAGAAAATATACATAACATGCCTAGGTCACATGACTAGCTCAAAAATATTATTTCTGGCTGAGTAGGACAAGAAAAGTGTCCTAGCTAGGCTTTTTTACCTAAAACAGTGAAAAGAATAAAGACTAATTCTAGATCACTGAGCTAGTGATTCCCTTTATTCTTTTGACTTCTGTAAGCATAACCTTTGATTTGTGTAAGCATAACAACCATTCTAAGGGATGGGGCTGGTTACAGAACCAGAGATACTACTCCATCATGTATCAAAGCTCTGTGCAGGTGGACAGGGCAGAGGATGTGGGGGAATAAAAGTACTATGGGCTGGTATGCCATGGGATAAATGCAAATTGCAGTTACATTTTTGAATGTTGGCCTTGCTGTGCAGAAAAGAGATGCCCTTTATTTCCCTGTTGGACAAGTGTCAACAAGCGCCATATGGCAGATGAGGTTGGAAATTGCCCTTTGCCTGTTTGGAGAAAACAGTTCAAACCTGTGTTACCTTCTTATGTGTGACCCTGGTACCTGGAAACGCCAGGCGTTTTGACTCTCCACTTCTCTATAGGAGCAGTTAGTGAGCTGCCAGATGCCTTCTAGTAAGTGGTAGTGAAGGAGCTGCGCCCATGATCACCGTCGTCCCCATTCTGCTCTGGCAACTGAACAGATGTGTAATGAAAGGAGCGCAATTGTCCCTTTCAATGACTCTCCACAGAACGTCAGCCATGTGCTGTGGATTCCCCCTCCTCTCCTAGATTTCCCAACCTATCTCCTTCCTCGTCCACTTTCCCAGCAAACCGCTGCCTCTTTTCCTCTGTCTTTTACTTGAGGACCTCCTACACCAGGCAGCATGAATATTTGTGCTCTTGGCTCCTTTTGGAGATCTTTCCCTGGCTTCCTGTAGGGCCCAGAAATACTCTGTATTTTTGCATGTAAGTTTTGAGGAAGTCAGACAATTCTTATATATCCATAGGAACCACTCTCTGCCATACATACATGAGAAAAGTGAGTAAGAAGCTAGAAAAAGCAGTGGGGTGAGAGGATATGGAACAGTCAAAACAATAATTAGGGTTTGAGAAATACAGAAATTACTAAAAACTGAGGGAAAACAAAGTATTATAATCCTTCAAATGATGGACAGAATGTGGGGGTGTGTTGCAATTTATGAAACCACAAAGAAATTCAGTACAACACCCAGGAGGTATAGTGGAAAGAGACAAACAAAATCAAACACTGTGATGTTATTTTTTCAAATACTGAGAATAAAAATTAATGTAATATGATCAGAGAAAATAGATATAAGCTAGAAATCAGTGACTCAGTGGGACTGGGCCTCAGTTACTAAGATATCATAATTGAGGAGGAAGGAACCAAGTCCTCCTGGCTGTCCAACTTAAGACCATTCCTTGCTTCCTGAATCCATGACATTTCTCTCCATGACTAGACTTACTGATAAGCAATGACAACTCTCTTGAGGTTTGACTTTTGGAGCAATCATGCCCATTCTAAAAGGGAGTGGGCCCATAACCCCCATTCTCAAAGTCAAGAGTACATGCACCATAGATCTAAGTACAGTATTTAAATTGTCACAACAATGAACTATCACAAAAATATGCTCCATACCCTTTCTTGGTAAACCCTTACTTTAGATAACCGGGAGACTCAGACTGAAATAAAACTTTGGAATTCCTTGCTACAACTTAGAGGTACAGAGAAAGCCAGTCTTCAGTCCCCAGATTGTTCTTTATGCAAAAACATCCTTAACTTCTCACACCAGAGCTGTGGGACATCCCTGCCTTTACTTCCAAACTTCTCCATACCTTTCCCTACAAATTGTCTTTGCTTGGCTTATTTTGGTCCGAGACCTATGTGTGCCCTTACGAGCGGTATAGGCTTCCTAACAAAAAGTATGGCAAGGAAGAATACCTGGGGGAGGTTGACCTTAGCAGCCAGCCTGGGTATGCAGAGCATGGTCTAGAAGTGAGAGCATTTGTTTGGACCCACGTCTATAACCATGCAATTTCCTTACCTTGTGGGGAGGAGTACAGCCAGGGGAGCTTAGAAAGCTGCCTTCTAAGGCATATCTGAGGCCTGTCTCACCCTGACTTAAGGGTAGCAGTGCCCTTAGGTTATTAATATTTTCTGGCACTAACTTGTAGAAGCCAAGGTGCTAGCTTCAAAAATATAAATAATAATGCTATGGGGGTAAATGTAGGTCATAGTGCTAAAGATAGTTATTAGTTTTCTGAAATAATGGGGTAACCCACCCTCATACTGCACAAATCTCTCCATTTCCCAAGTTCTTTTTACCGACAGCTGGCAATACTTCATAAACCTGTAGCCACCAAGAATCTGAGGGTCACGTGAAATTTCTTTTACCTCTTGGTCACAATTACACCTTATCCATTCCATCTCCCAAACTCTTCCTCACCCACACTGGCAAGTGTGATATGGCTTGGATAGCAGATGAACCATGTTTTGTGGCATACTAGGAGTCCAAAGCATGGAAGAAGAGATGTTGGGCCAACATGGTAGGAGAGGGAAGAGACTGAATTGCAGGTGATAAGTAATGTTTCTGTAAAGCTCTTAAACACTGTCTTTTGGAAAGATTGAACTTGAATAAAAGGTTAGTCTTAGATAAGACAGGCCATTCAGAACCTGCACAGTTTTATATGTAAGCCCATAAGAGAAAATAAGGAATGAGACCTTTATCTCTAATTTATTTTACTTTAATCTCTACCTTAGCTGTCTTTATTTTCATCCATATCTTTAGCTAGAACCATATTTTTCCATGAAAACAAGCCAGTGTCTGTCTGTATGGGTACAAATGTTCTACTTTGCATTTCTGCCTCTGTATGTATACTCCTCCAAGCCGCTACCTGGTTGGAATATTGGATTATCTTTGAAAATCTTTTATCTTCCAGGGGTTGTAAAAACCCCTTATGTAACAGTGTCTATACCTCAGAAAAGGCATCTCTGTACTCTTTGCACTAGCCTGGAGGAGCAGACTCTGGCTTGGCTCCCTAGGAGTATGAGAGCCTGGGTGTGATGTCAATCTACCTTGTGGTCAGTTTTAACCCAGCCCCAGTGTGTATTCAGCTGCCTGGCTCTAAATAGAAGTCTTGTGGGCAACCTGGAGCTGAGCCGTTTTATAACTATCCTCCTAAACTTCAAAGCACTTGGCCCAGATGAGCCAATGGAAACTGATATATATTTTTATTTTTATTTTATGCTTCTTGTGTCCATGCAATTGGAATATACTGTAAATTAGGTGTTATAGCACTATAGTTTGGTTAGATACAGCAGTTTAGATATGTAGCTTTAGTTTGTTATAAGATAATAGCTGCTTTGCTTTGTTGTGACAGTAGCAATAAAGTAAAGTTACTACAATGTAAAATGTGGTAACCAACCCAAACTACTGAAACAAAGCCACAAATCAGAGGCAGCCCAACTTCAGCTTTCTGTGCAGAAGCGGCAATGGGTTTCCATCTCTAAACATGTAACACAGGGAATTCTGTCATAATCAGTAGGATTGTAGTATTCAGGGGCTTGCTAGGGGTCAAGTCATGTTCCCTCAAATCATATGGGGTAAAACTCCCATTAGAATATGAAAAAATTTCATTTTATTTATATCACATAGGAGAGACTCCACTGAACTCAAGCCAGTATTCAGCGGTGCCTCGGCATGTATGAACAGCTAGTATGTTAGTCAGAATCTGATAGACCCAATGTCCTTAGAGAGTTGTGTAGGGGGAATTATTTTAGTACAGATGCTTGGAAAGAAAGCTGAAGATAGAAATAAAAATATGGGGCTTACTTTAAGCTCTCTGTTCTGTTCTGGTCATCTGGGTATCTGCCCAGATCTTGCAAAAGATTGAGTGCAGAAACTGAAGAGATTTGATAAGGAACTATAAGTGAAGGAGTACCAAAGGGCAGTTTCAGGGTCATAGTAAGAAAACATGCCTTGGCTTGGAGGAAAGAGATTTTTACAGAGGAACTCCCAAGCAATGAGGACAGTAGGGGGCGTGACATCATTCTGATTCCTGACAAGTTCTAGCTTTGGAAGAAACAGGAGGAGGGCAGGGCACGTGGCGCTGGTGTGACTGCTGTGTATCCTAGTAGTAGCTACAGCAGCAAAGCTCCACAACCGAGGGGTTAGGTTGAATCAACACCAACACGCAAAGTAAGAGATAAGCCATGAGCCCCTGTGAATAGCTTGGAGAAGACAGGCAAAGGCTGCAGAGAGGGACATATGCACGGATCTTGAGTGGTGTTGTTTCCTAAGATTAGATGAATACTGGTAAATACTAATAATTTGTGGCTATTCCTATTAACATGACCCCATTTGTAGTGAGAAGCTGGCAAAATGAGGAAAATATGGGTTACAAATGAGAAAGGATTTGATTTGGTACTAATAGCTCGTATTTATTGAATACTTAACTGTATGCCACAGGTGGTTTTCAGCACTTTCCATGTGCTATTTAAATCTTCACCACAGTCCTGTGAAGGGAGTCACATCGTGTTCTCCATTTGTCAGATGAAGGATTTGTAGCACATGAGTCTTACCCGCGGTCATGACAACCTGGCCCCCTAGCTATGCTTATAGTGATCAGATGATTCGCCTTCCATTCTGCTGCGGGCCGGTATTTGTATGGTATTTTCCTACCAGCCACATTTCCTGAGCCCTGAAATGCCCACTAATACAATTTTTACATGTTTATTTTAAAGAAACAAAAAACAAAAACGACAAAATTTCAAAGCAATATGATAGGAGGGTAACACTGGTTAATACATTGCATATTGCTATGTTTTAATTAGCTACTCAAAGTACAAGATATCAGCATTTAATTGTCCAAACCATCATAACACAAACCTAGTTTTTCAATGAACAGAGAGAAATTAGTAGTATAACTATTTTAACTATCTTTTGTATATAGATTTGTATCAGTACATTTATATAAATGTATAATAACAATGCGCAATATAAGGTAAGGTACACCTCTTCAAATGTTTGTGTCATAAGAAAAAATTTTCCTGTGCCGCAGAAGAATCAAATTCATATGAATTTGGAGAAAAATGGAAAATATTCCAAAAGGTATAAAGTAGGGCCCAGAAAACAAACTATTATATTTTGTGTATAGTGATGCATTTTTTGCGGTCTTTTTGATTGATTTTTGTTTTTTTTTTTTTTGAAAGTGGGAATTGAACTCAGGACCTTGTGCTTGCCAGGCAGGTGCTGTGCCACTGAGCTAGGTCCCCGTCCCTAGTGATGCATTTTTGAAGCCTCTCAGTTCTCTTAGGATTGTACTTGAATTTAGGCAAAGTGTACCTTCCCAGATGGCCTTGACAATAATATTCTAATATCTCAAATACCAGATGTTCTAATACCAATAAGCTCATCCAACCAGAAACATAAAATTTAGGAGACTAAGGGAGCGGGATCGACTTTATTTATAGATGTTTTGATTTTTTATTATTTATTTATTTTTGGTAGGTTAAAAAGCTGACAGACTATATCACAGCTACCATTCCCATATTGATTACACCATTTCTGAAGCTGGCCTCTCTGTGACAAGAGCAGCGTAATTAGTTTTTTCCTTGTTAAATATTTGTAAATCATTTGTACTTTTATGGGGTACATAACCTGGCTGTCCCCTTCAAACAATCTTCTTGTAACATGTTTGAGCAAGAAATATCTCCTAGTGTGAAGTGTCACCTCTATCCTTCAGTGAGTCGAAGTAAGAACTTGTCTTGCTGGCAAAATGCAAAAGAACATCCATGCCGTGTTTATACAAACTGAAAGAGACGGCCCACGCAGGCTCATGACACCCACAGCTGCCCAATTGCTCTGTGTGAAACACCGGGAAGCATCTGGATTATTCATTTCATCTGTTGTGCTTTTTTATAATATTTATTGGTAGCTGCAATTTTCAGTCTCATGATCATTACAAGCCATTTATTTGAGGTTCATCAGGGGGAGGATTACTGCCTCTTGCAAGTGCACTATCATAAAGCTATTGTTAAGTATCCATTGCAAGATGTGCCTCTCAATCGTAACTTTCTTCTTGTGCCCATTGAGAGTTGCCACCTGAACAAACAGGCAGCATAAGAATTATGAGTGATCACAAGTCCTTTCATTTTCTTTTGAAAGTTGGAGCGAACTTTATTTTGAATAAAGGTCAAAAGTTATTTGAATATAAGTGTAATAAATATGGTGCATAAAAACCCCACCTGTATGTGTTGATCTCAAATTGCACGATATAAATTTAAAGTGATGAAAATGATTGTCTTTAATGATTCATAAAGAAGCCAAAAGTCCTGGAAACCAAGGGAAATGTCTCCAGAATAGGCACATACCTTTAAAGATGAAACTCTTGACCCATTCAGACCAGTCTTCACTAATGTAGAGTGCTTCACAAAATCTTATGGCTGGAAGTAAAGTTGGCTTCCATGAGAAACCACAATCAAGTATTAGAAAGTCGTAAGAAAGGAAAATGATTGTTTCTCCCTTTTCCCGAGAATAGAATATATTCCACTGGCTCCTGGCAACACATGCCAAAGTACCTTTTCCTCAGACTATTTCTGCAGATCAGCTTGCCACTTTTCAGGTGTCTAAGTTAAAGAACTCACTGAAACTGAGCTGAGACTTGAAGACCTAAATTACTAAGGCAGAGAAACTTCCAGGCTCCTCAGGGAATGTTATGGTATGTGAGGTGTGGGATGAAAGAAATGCAGTAGGGAGCAAAAGGAGCAGGGTTTTTATGTATGGCCAGAGGGTCAGCTAAAGGCAGTAAACTACTATCTGGTTACCTGTGAATACCTAAATTGCCTTGCATTTGAACCGGAATCTAGTGTTTCAATGTCTTTGAAGGATGACACATTTGCACTAGCTTTGGTATAGATGGGGAGGGAGGGAAAAGAATGTGTTTGGAAAGAGCAATTAAGATGTGTTCTGTACATGTGACAAATTCTCACTAGGAATGTACTACACACATGTACTAATAAACTGAAAGAGAACAAGGTGACCAGTTACTGGCATAGATAGATAATACATAGAACCCATGCCTTCTTTGCTTAATGCTATTTTCTCTATAAGTAAAGAGCCTGCTTACATGTAATATAAAACAAAATTAAGCATCTTGTGTGTGTTTGTTTTATGATAAATTCATTACAGATATGGATAACAAGGAAAACTTCAAAAAAACTGTTCTGAGAGCTCTCCATTAATTTTTTGCAACCTCATGAATGCATGTTCCCCAAATTAGCAGAGTGCAAAGAGTCAAGTCCTTTATGCTGTGAAAAAATTATATGTTTAGTTTTTCAAATTAGTTGGCTGTGAGTAAATTATTTTTTACCTCTACTATTTAGGGTACAAAGGCTTGAAGAAAAGAAAAAGAAAAATCATTGTGTTTGATTAAAAACCAGAATTATTTGTCATGAAAATAGTGTTTATTTGTCTATATCTCTTACTTTGTTAAATAACAAGTTCAGTCTCTTTTAAAAGATGGAGTGAAGAATTTCATCATTTGTTTCTGATACAATTTTCCCAAATTTTTGCTATCTTCTTCTGCCCTGAAAAGCCATGGCTGAAAGGTTCCATCTTCCAAGGCAACAAAGCACCTGCTGCACTGCTCAAGAAATCAGGGGCTCACTGGACCAGTGGAATTCCCATACCACACACTCAAGGCACTTAACTGGCTGTTTGCTGAGATGAAGCCAGCTAATTGAATTTAAATTAATAATGTACATTTCTTTTCGTTTCCCAAATAATATCTGAATCCTAATGTTTCTATAAAATACAGATGTTTCCAATGAGCAAATCACATATAACTTGTTAGGTTTTTTCCTTAATGCTACAGGGAATTTCAAGCACATATTCTATATGCAATGGTTTTCCAAGATTTAGCAAATGACTATCAAATGTAGAAATACAATTTAGCAACTTAAACGAAATTCTTGGCTTTTTAGGGCAGAAGAAGATAGCATTAATTTGTTTATACATGAATGCTGCTTTGAGAGGAGGGCAGCCTCTGTGTTTCTCATTTTCTTCCTGGACAGAAACTGAGCAGGTAAAAGAGAGAGAACTTCTGTTGTTATTTTAATGTTTTTGTTTATTTTTAGAACATTCTTCACCTCTAAATCCACCAACAAAAGGAAAGCAGAGAGGGGGAAGAGAGGGGAAAGGAGGAGAGAGAAGAAAGAATTTTGTCGCAATATTACTCATTATTATTTCTAGACAAAGAAAGATTTAGAAAATCTCAGGGTACAAGGAAAGATCCCCAAATTGTGTCTTTTAAATGTGTATTTTACCTAGAACTGTATCTGCTGGATTCAGTCAGTAGGGAAATCTTATTGTGAGGGAGAGAATCACAAAAAATTCTTTGTATATCTGCTCTCCAATATCACTAACAGTCCCCTAACACTAATCTTACATTACTGGTATACAAAATTATTTATATTAGTTCAAGAGAGTACATCTACAATAGCCATTTCTAAACCTTAGGTTCTTGGCATGATACTCTTTATTGCTTATCTTTTTATGTGTAAGATCCAATGTCTTCTTTCAATGAAGTCAATAAAGTATTTTCTTAGCTTTGATGGAATCAGTGAGGAATGAACTATAAAAAGGTCCAAAATTAGTAGCCATGTCTGTGTTTATTTCTGCATTATGATGGCCCAAACTTCCTGAAGCCCATGCTCAAGGGCATAAAACATCTAACATTTAATTTTATTCACAAGCCTACATAAATAGCTCTGTGCTCTACACAGCTTATTCTTATGAGCTATGGGTTGAGTAGTCAGTTCTGCTCGTTTTGTCTTGGATTTGCACGTTTGGGGATAAATTAAGACCAAGCTTGTCTAGGATGACCTTACTATTTAAGTCTGTTGGTTGTTTGCTTCTTGATCAGAACAAGGGTAATGGGGCCATTGGTCCAGTATTCAGCAGGCTAGCTGTCATTCATACAGGGCAAACAAGTTTCCAAAAGAGCGAGCATCATAGTCACTATATTTTTTGTCACTGAGACCATACCCAACACTCACAACACAAAGCAGGAAAGGTTTATTTGGCTCACAGTTTGCAGAGGTTTCAGTCCATAGTTAGCCAGCTCCAAAGCAGAAGGGAGTAGTGAACAGGACTGACTGGTGGAAAGCTGATCACCTCATAGCATCTAGGAGGCAGAGAAGAAAGGGAGGAACTCTTCCAGGTCACTCCTACAGTGACCCACATGTTCCAACCAGGCCCTGTCTCTTATCAAGTCAGTTATAATAACCCTTTAATCCAATCACCTTCCAAGGTCTCATCTATAATCCCATGAGGCATTAGGAGGACATGCAGATCTAAGCCATACATCTCTCTCCTGGTTCTCAAAAGATTCATGCACATTTTTATGAAAATTGCATTTATTTCATCTGTAAGAGTTTGCAAAGTTTGAATATTTTTGGCACTGCTGAAAAGTTCAAGTCAAAAGTCTCCTTTGAGACATAAGGCAAATTCTTCATTGTGAGCTTCTATAAAAATAAAAAAGAAAGTTAAACACCCTTGGAATACAAAGACACAGAGTACCCTTTGCCATTCCAAAGTGGAGGAATAGGAAGATGAAAATAGTGGGATCAAAGTGAGATTGAAATCCAATGGGCAAACACTAAATTTGATAGTTCTGCATCCAGCAGGAGGGCAACCTGTGGAGAGATGTGAACTCCAAAGGGCTTGGGCACCCTCACCTCCATGGCATTATGGTGGTTGTAACTCTCATGGCTTCTGTCTTGGGTTGTCATTTCTCACTCTTTGTGGCTTTCCTCAGATATTTTACATTCCTGGCTTCTCCAACTTCCTGGGGTCTCCATTGCACTTTTACTTTCAGTCTTACAGCTTCACACCCTCCCAAGGGCACACTTCTTGGCTTCTCAGGCTTTCTTTTGAAATCTGGGTAAGAGCTCCCTATCTCTGCAGCTCTTACATTCCACTTGCCTATATACTAGCACAACATGGATGACAGCAAGGCTTGCCACCAACTCAAGCAGTAGCTAGATCCTATTGGATCATGGTCGAAGAGGACTTCAAGTGACTTAACCCTGTAAACTTCCTGGGAAAACTGTTCCCTGGGCAGCCATTCTGGAACACAGTGCTGGTGCACCAGTACTTTTTTCTTAAATGAAATCTTTACAGCTTTGTACACGGGATCCCATGAAAGGAAAAGTCTTACTGATTCCTGATATACCCTCAAGCCATTTTTCTTATTGCCTGATCCAAAATACTTGGCTTCTTTTAATGCAAACTTCTTCAGCCACCAACCTCTCCTCTATTCCATCTTTGTTGGTGCTTTTGTTCTGGTAAAACTGAAAACTTTTACAATGGTCTTTTTGTTTTTGTTTCTCACCATAGTTATTGTTAAAAGCAGTCAGTAGTAACTACACAACAGTCAGAACATTGGGCTGCCTTGAAATTTCTCTACCAGGTTAGTTAGTCCATCACCCTTAATGTTAGTTTTCCACAGTCTCAGGACATGAACAAAATATAGACAAATATTCTGCCAGAGGATAATAAACATGTTCCCAACTGAAACCTACTGAGTCTGGCCTTTTCCATCTGCCTTTTTATCAGAATTCTACTCTTCTGAGCTCTGACAAGAATCTCCCATCAAACTTACCCTACAACATTCTAGGACTGCTTCTCTAGCCAGAATGTCTAAACCATTTGAACTCTTCCCAAGAACAAGCTCCAAAATCTTCTAAACCACACTGCTAACTAGTCACAAAAGTGATCCCACTTTTCTGGTACCAAAATCTATATCTGTTATGGCTGACTAGATGGACAGATAACATAACATAACATAACATAACATAATAGAACATAACATAACATAATAGAACATAACATAACATAAGGTAATGTAAATAATAATAAAATAAAATATGATATATTAAATATTTACTAAGTAGGTTTACAATGGCCACCTGCAAATGAGGCATGGTAGAATGTAAATTACCATCTGCCCTCTGGAAAGCCACAGGATCTAGTCAGAGGTCAAAGGCCTGGACCTTCCTGCACAGTCTGCAGTGAGCTCAGGTCAAAAAGTCAAAGGATCTGCATTAGAAGGCCAAACTGTCTAAGTTAGAAGCCTGAAAGAACCAGAGACAAATGTCTAACAGCAATGGTGAAAGCTGGAGTTCCTCTGAAGAGGCAAAGGAAGACTTCCTTCTTTACTTTCTGAGTCTATTTAGACTACCGGTGTATTGTTGGTGCCACCCACATCTGGTGTAGATATTCTCTGCTCAGTTTGCTGCTTACATTTACATGTCAAACATCCAAAGAAATATTCACAACTCTGCTCCACTAATTTACTAGGCTTTTCTTAATCCATTCAAGCTGACAGCACAATTAGTTATTATAGTCAATGAAGATATTTATGGTCTCTTGGGATTTAGCCTCATATTTATATTGCCCTCACTTGCCAAATTCCATTAGCTGAAGCAAATCACTCCATTAGTCCAGATTCACAAGTAACGAAACTCCACCTTTTAATAGGAGGAGTCCATGGTTACCTTGCAAAGAGTATAGATACCAGGTGTTGTTAGCACCTGTGGTAATTTTTAATTATTTCTGCCATAGTAGTTGAGAGAATATTTCGAAAGTATGTTTCACAAAACACCAGTTCTATGAACTATTAACGGTTTGTATACAAAAAAAACCTTCATGCACATATCTACAAAAGGAACAGAATTGATATCCATGGTCAAATACAACTTGGAAACTCCACACCTTTAAGACTCTTTTCTGTGGTGCTTGGAACAAAGCTAGCAGAAAAAGTGGCTATCGGTCTATTGTCAGTCATGCTGCAATTCCCCATTAGTTCAGAAGTTCCTTTGGTTAAAAGCAGATACTGTGTTAAAACTCACTTTCCCAATGTTCTGGGCCCCTTAACATCTCCAGGTCAGGGGCATCTGGAATTTCCATCAATTCACCAAAGTATTCATGCCCCATGCTAAGTGCCTGGATTCAGTTCTCATTGAAAACTGTTCTCAACCTTATATCACATAGAGAAAGCAATATTGTGGTGAATCCTTTTATGGAAATACATACATTCAGTACACCCAGCTTTCTTCTGCCCCAGCATACCTCTCATATACATCTGCTGTATTCTAAGGGAACAGAAGCTTGTGTACTTGTTGAGATCCTGCAACTAGTAATACTTCTCAATATTTTTACAGAAGTCATTACATCAGGATTCTCTGACTCTGCTACTAACTAGTGTCTGCACTCGCTACATTCATATGTTGAATCCCTAATTCCCAGTGTGTTGGTATTAGAAAGTAAGACCTTTAGAAGATAGGACAGGAAAATGAGTGTCTATATATATGATTAGCGTCCTTATAGTAGAAGACAAAAGAGACGTGATCTCTCCTCTCCTCTCCTCTCTTCTCTCTTCTCCTTTCCTGTCCTATCTTCCTCTTCTCCTCCTCTTCCTCCTCCTTCTTCTTTTCTTTCTTTTCTTTTCTTTTCTCTTTTCTTTTCTTTTCTTTCTTTCTTTCTTTCTTTCTTTCTTTCTTTCTTTCTTTCTTTCTTTCTTTCTTTCTTTCTTCTTTCTTTCTTTCTCTGTCTCTCTCTGTCTCTGTTTCTGCCTCTCTGTCTCTCTGTCTCTGTCTTTCTGTCTCTGTCTCTCTCTATCTCTCTCTCCCATTATGGGAAGGCATATGCTAGCAGCCCACAGGAAGTCCTCAGAAAAAACTGAACCATCTGGCTTAATGACTGTTGATTGATGGACAATGTGTAGGTTCTCAGGCTTTTTGTCATCAAGGAAATTTTACCAAGGAGCGTGTTACAGGACTGGTATTATACAGAATGAACATTAGAGGAAATGTCTCATTTAAGGGATAAATTTTAGTAAAACAAATACATAAAAGTACAAATTCGTATAAAACACTCATTGTTTACTTTCTCACATATGCTTATTGTACATTCAGTACCTTCTGAAGAATTTCTGACAGTCAAAATAAGCAACTAAATAGAATCAACTGGAAGAAAACAAAATAAAGCAAAACAAAGCAAAAAATAAGTTAAGAAGGAAAAGAGTTAGAGGCATCAGATAAAATAGCCTAGTAGCTGATAAATTTTAAGCACTGTATAAATGGTCCATTGAAATAGAAGCTGAGCACCGGAAAATATATGCAAGGAAAAATACTAATTTATTACTTGTTCAACAAATCCTCATTAAATTTGTGCAGTGTATTAAATATATAGGTTACTGGTGATAAAACAGAGCCTTTGTTCTTCTTGGGGCCCCGGGAATCAGACCTGGGATCTGTTTCTCTTAGTGGTGCAGCAAAAGCAGCTGCTTTTACAACTGCATTCATCTGCTTCCACTGTTAAAAGCCAGGCTACCTCAAGAGGAACTGCCCTAAGAGGCCCCATAGGCCACGCCCTGGATGCAAAGGAGACCACTGGAGATTGGTCTGCCCTCTGAGGTGGAGGCCCCAGAGCTCAGACCCATGCTACCAGTTAGTCCAACAGGAATGAGAGGGCTTGGGGCATGGTCTGCCTTCTCCCTCTGGCCAGACCGTCATCTCCATTGAGGAGTCCTGGGTAATCATGACTATGGAGGAACAAGAAAACAGCCTGTTGCTAGACACAGGTGCAAGTCTCTCGGTCCTTCTTTTCAATCCTGGCCTTCCTTCCAGCCGTCATACCTCAGTGAAAGGAGTCACTGGTGAGGAGGTGATATGCTATTTTTGACAACCCTTAGGCTGTAACTACTTATTAGATCCTTCTTGCATATCTCTGTCTTCCTGAGAAACCACTTTGAAGATACCACCATGTATTACAGCAGCCATTGATATTTTCCTACTAATCTATCCATAACTGTGTAAAGTTTGTAATGTTCCTATCCTATTTCATAAATGGATGTATGTTTATTATTATGTGTTTCCTACAACAACCATTGAGAATAGTTAATGATTTTTCAATAGGTCACTCATGTATAGCTCTATTTATTTTCTTTAGAAGCCACTTTGAAGATACCAAAGTATAGTACAACAACTCTTGATAATCTCCTACCTCTTCTGTCTCTAACTCACTATTATTTGTCTATTTGTTTTCCTGAGAAACTATTTTGTAGATAACAGTATATAAAACGATAACCATTGATAATTTCCTACCCTTTTTTCTGTAATTTGCTAAGTCTCCCCTATTATTATGTTATCCTTCTTTTACTCTTTAAAAAAAAAAAAAAAAAACAGAGCCTTTGTCTTCAAAAGGCTTACAACCTAGAGCAGTTGGTAAACTATGGACTAAAGCTAAAGTCTGCTCACACCTGTTTTGTCAAATAAAGTTTTATTGGAACATAGCCATGTTCATTTGTTTACATATTGTCTATGATGGTTTTGCGCTACAGTGGCAGAATTATGTACTCGCTACAAAGACCATCTGGTTGGCAGAGCCAAAAATATTTATTCTGTGGTCTTTTACACAAAGTTTACAGACTGCTGACAGACTCTAGGTCCATCCTTACATGATCCAATCTATGTTTCCTCTCTTAGAAAATTCAACTGTTTTTCTTTAGTGTTTAATTGTTTCTCCTACAGAAATGTCTTTGTAATCTCTACTCCCAGTCACAGTCGGTCACTGGAAGTATTTCTACAAGTTCTCAATTTGAAAGCAATTATTTGCTGTGTTGAATCTACATGTTGTTCTTCTGGGTGAGTCAGAGTTGCCATAAAAGATTACAGAGAAATAAGAAATGTGACCATTCAAACTTGAAGTGTATATTGAATGCTTCAATATTGTTATAATAATATTTCTCTTTACTTTGGAAACACTCAAAGCACTTTATCATAATTAGTTTCTTTGATGTGGTAAGGGAATTTTGAAAATTGTGATTTACATTGTCCAGGTAGGACTTACATGAGTCACAGAAGGCCTTGATTCCCTGACAGAAATGACTCCCGAGTGTCAGAGCAGGGCTGCTCCTTCATCATCTCCCATGAGCCTTTGTGGTCTGGGCCATTTGTGCCACTATAACAAAATGCTATGGGCTGGGTGGCTAAGAACAACAGGAATGCACCAATCATAATTCTGGAAGCCAGAAGTCCAAGATCAACAGGCCAGCCTAGTCAAGCTCTCATGGAGGGCCCCTTCTGGGATGCAGACTGTCATCTTATTGTTTTCACATAGCAGAAAGAGTGAGAGAGCTCTCTGAGGTCTCCTCTGTAAAAGCCTAATCTCATTCATGACGGCTTCACCCTCACGAACTAGTCATGTCCTAGAGGCCCCACCTCCTAATATCATCCCATTGCCAGTTAGGATTTCAACTTAGAAATTTCACAGAAACACGTTCAGCCCACTGCAGCATGCAAATACAGATCCTGCTTCACCTCGGCCTTAATTATTGAAATTAAGACAGAGTTCCATAAATTTTCCCCTCCAGGCCTAATTTCAATTTAGCTACTCTCTGCCCCCAAATGGTGCCTGACAATAGGAGTATCCCATTCTTAGAACTATTATTATTAAAGGAAAGGATGATGGTGTTATTTTTCTCCAAAGAATTCCCTGGGATTCTCTCTCTTCCCCTGTGCTTCCCAAAGCCTCTCATGTGGTTTGTTTCCTTGCTGTGTTTGCTCACTGCTGAGGTTGTCCCTGTCCCTGTGACAGCGGTAAGCTCGATCAGCTCTGGATGAATAAAAAGTCTCCCAGTTTACACTGTTTCTTCAACATTGACATTTCCTAAAGGAAAAGGTGACTTCATTTTCTTGATTCTTATAAGCAAATTCCCATAAATGTAGAGATTTTGGAAGTCTAAGAGATTTTCATAAAAGAAATGGAAGCATGACAATTTTTCTCTTAGAATGGAGGAGCTAAGCTGTTATACAGCTCTGAAAATCTACTCACTCTCTCTGTCCTCCATGTATTGTATTTCAATAAAAACTTAATAAACAGAATATTAAAGATTTGAAGAATTATACAAAGTATTAAATTTCTAACCCTGCCATTTATTTTATTTTTATGAGATATCAGGACCAGTTTAATAAGTATAATAAACATAAACTCTGGCATTTATAACACTATTCACCAGATTAATACCAGATAATATTTTCTAAAAGTGCCATTTTAATAGGGACAAATGGATAAACAGATATGTCTTGGACTTATTCTACCAAGATTTCAGGAACCCAATTTTTGAAAGCAAATTAACAACCAAAATCAATATTTTCCTCATTAATTCCTTATTCACTAAAATAGTTTTACTAGTACAAGACAGCAAAAGGCCAGCCAATGGTGCCTCTGAAGCATATTAAAAAGAGAGTTCTTCCTACTCTTTTAGTCTTAATGCATTATCCTGGGCTTGCTATTCTACATATTTTTATAAACCTCAGAGCTGATGGTTAAGAATAAAATGTCATCTGCAGCAAGGGGCAGTAAAGTGTGTTTCATTATCAATATTTCTAATATATTATCTCCCACCACCTTCTTTCTCCTATCTCCTACCTAAGACTTTCTAAGATGCTAATGACTTTAAGGGAGGCCTAAGAACATTTCAAAATATAAAGAGAAGTGATTTTTTTCATAAACCTCAAAGAAAAGGTAGTATTCAAGAATAAAAACCACTTAAAGGTTGCACATCATATTTTGCTGTTATTGGTTTTAAGTTTTTTCCTGTTGTTCATTCAGTTTTTGATTTTTTTGGGACAGGATCTCCCTATGTAGTTTAGGTTGGCTTTGAACTCATTGTGTAACTGGGGATATAGCTCAGTGGCATAAGCGCCTGCCTGGCAAGTGCAAGGTCCTGAGTTTGATTTCCAGTACCAAAAAAAAAAAAGTTGAAGTCACTGTGTAACCATGGTTGACCTTGAACTTGTGACTATCCTCCTACCTCAGCCTGATAAGTATTGAGATTACAAGTATGTACTACCGCACCCACTGTAATTAGACAAAATGTATAGTTCAATAGCTTGTAAGTCATTTGGAATCTAAGTGTAAAACAAATAAACAACCCCCCAACATTATCAATGAATAAACTTTAATCCATACTTAAGAAGTGATATTCATATATAAAGTTGCAAAATATTAAAAACTTTGATCAGTATCGAATGTGACTATATGAAAATATATTCTTCTACATTGCTAATAGGAGTTAAACTTGTTACATAAACTTAAATAAAACCAGTTTTGCTCAGCTGATCACAATTTAAAACACACATTCAATAGCCCTTCAAATTAAATTTTAGCCAATCAAATTTAGAGAAACTTTTACAAATGTGTACAAAAATTCACACATCTGGGTGTTTATTGTGAGACTGTGATAGTTGAAGTTTGAATTAGGCTAAGTATCTGTCACCACAACAGATAATAGACTTTGATGGAGTATAGCATAACAAATACAGACACAAATTCATATACCTACAACCACCATTACATACTCTCTGCTGTGTTCTATTTGTGTATTTATATAAATAATAGAAAATGCTTTGAGATACTTTTCACCAAGCTGATAACAGAGTTTCTCTCCCTTTGAGTAGGGGTTAAAACAACTAAGAATTTACAGGTGGAGGATATTTTATACACTAGTTCCTAGCTTTAAATTTTTTTTAAAACAGGCTGTAGCTGTAGCTCAGTGGTAGAGCACTTACCTAACATGTACAAGGCCCTGAGTTCAGTCCCCAGCACCACAAAAAAAAAAAAAAAAAATCCATGTTGGGCTAGAAAACAAAATTTTTCAAAATAACGCATATCCCTGAAATAATAAATAGATAAATGTATGCTATGAATGTGGCAGTGAGGAAATGATTACTTACTAAGCCCCTATTCTGCGCTGAGCACTCTATAGGCTAAAATATGTTAGTGTGATAAGCAGAAGGAGCAGCTGGTCTGAAAGGCTGCCAGTGCATTGTTGGACCACACAAATACTCACCTAGATACAGCTAAGGGGATTGTTTTCAGATGCAAATAAGACCTGAAGTCAATGACTTTAAAACATAAAATTAAATAGGCAACTCTGAATGAATCACGTGAGATCTTCAAAAGCCGAAAGTTTTTCTCTGGTGCTTATAGAAGAAGAATCCAGGCAGCCAATACACGTAAAGACTTCAGGGCTCTGGTGCTGGCCAGAGCTGAAGATGGCCTCCAGAAACCAAGGGCAGCCAGCAAGGAAAATAAGTGTCAATGTCATAAACTCAAGGAAACGAACCCTTTCAATAAGCAGTCAGCTCACAAAAGAGCTTCCTAGCTCCAGAAGAGAGCCAGCGCTTGAGCTGATACCCAGACTTCAGCTCTGCAAGACCCTCAGCAGAGAATCTTGCCATGCCAAACCCAGACACCTGCCTAAAAGAAACTGCAGAATGATAAATGTGTATGGTTTTAAACTACTATTTGTAGTAAATCGTTATACGGCGATGTACGATGAATACAGCTGTGCTATTTTGCAGTAATAAACAATAGCCATATCTCAGCAGGTTAACAGGGCACACAGTTACTCCTTGCTTTAGCTCTCTGTCTCATGTGAATATCCACAGGTGGCGGTGACGTGAGTGCTCGAAAATCACTCAGAGATAGGAGATGAAGTGCTCTTAAGTAAGAGACTCCAGTGCAAAAGGCAGCTGGAGGGTTATACCCTTGGCCCTAAGTGGCTCACATACCCCATTGGGCAGAACTAATCACATGGTTCTGCCTAATGACAAGGCGAAAAGGAAATGCAAGAAACAGAATACTTTGAGAACCTGTTAGATTTTCCAGGAACCTTGGAAAATTCTTTCCATGACCTTATGAGCAACATTATTTTCGGTCTCTGTTAATGGGAGAGCTGGAACACAGTGAGGACAAGAGGACAAGCAGCTTGCTCACTGTCTCCCAGGTAGCACAGCCTAACTATGAACTGACTCCGTGCAGCACCTGCTACACAGCATAATCTCCTTGCACTGTGTCACACTGCCTCTTCTCAGCATGGACGGCCTTCCGCAGAGACCACCTCAGGGGCTTGATGCACACAAGAAAATGTCCAAACGAGTCTGCATGCGAAGATCAGCCCTGAACTCAGGTCTTTGACTCACCTTCAAAACGAGAGGCACAGAACCACAGTCTCTCTACCTACAGCATGAGACTAAACCTGTATTTCATTGTAACCAAGGTACCATGGATGATAAAACTTGTCATTATTTTATATGCCATTAAGAAAGGAAAATTGCTGCCAATTAAGCTATGATATAGAGTAATTATAAGCTGCAGTCTTTTAGTGAAATAGTATCTAACACAGAGTTATTGACATATAAACATATGCACTCCTCCCTACATGAAGTTGTTGTAAATAAAAATAGCAGAGAAAAATTGTATCTTTCAAGTCGACTTACAGCCGTATAGGTCTGGGCTGTGATTAATAAAGAGAATTATTCACGTGAGAAACTTTAGGTTGTTTCCATAACTCATAGAAGACTAGAATCTCTACCTACCTCTGAACAGATTTGACACAGTTACTCAATAAATACAAGCAATAAAGCAGTACTAGTTTAGGGATGACCACAAGAACTGGTATTTTTTCTAACAGTTCCCAACTTTTGATAGTTCAGTTTAATGATTTTTCAATTTTTCAATACTGCAAAAGCATACTCATAAAAGCATTTTTTTAGTTTCAGTATAATATTCAAGGATTGTCATGAAGTATTAGAATTTTATTATAAAATAGTATTGTGTTAGATGATGTTGCCCAGATGTAGGACACTATAAGTGTTCTGAGCATGTTTAAGGAAGACTGGACTGAGCTGTGATGTTCACTAGGTTTGGTATATTAAATGCAAGTTTGAGTCACAATATTGTCAAGATACCACTGATTTATCAAGACATAACCCCCACTGTATGTGAAAGAACATCAACATAGGGAAGTGTGATTCCAAGCACTTTACATACTATTACCAAAATACTATGAGCTGGATACTACTATCTTAATTAATTACACATGAATTATTTAAAATTCTGAGAGATCAAAATGCATGGCTGAAAAGGCAGTGAAGATTCAAGTCCAAGAACCTGGTTTAAGAGTTCAAGTTTCTAAACAAACAACAATCCAACTGGCAAATTTATGTTCTACAGCTTGCTTCCTAAGTTTTCAATCATCAGGATTTTCTCTACCCTGTTCCTGCCTTCAAATCCATTCCTGTTTTCAGAGTTTAGTTCACACTTCACTTTCTGTAATCATTCCTTTTACTCAACAGTGGGTGTGAGTCTTGTTTTTTCCTAAGTTATGCAAAAGATTGTATTTCAGTTAGAGTGCTGATCATATTCTGTCTTCTACAGTATTCAGTAAGCATTTTTGGTTAGCTGAAAAAAAAAACCCAGAAATATTCATTCTGACTCCTTCATCCTGTGAGATGCTGAGTTAATTTATGTAGCAAAGGAATATTTGAAGAAAAGGTTAAATTCAGGATCTTGATGAGATGAGAAACTATTCTGTGTCATCAAGATGAGTCCTAAGTGATACTGGAATGTTTTTGGGAACAGGGAGTTTACACACACACACACACACACACACACACACACACACACACACACACACATACACACACACACTCAGCAAAGGAAGAGACCACAGAAGCAGATACTGGATCAATGCAGGCAAAGCTAGGTGATGCTGCCAACTAATAGAAGCTGGAAGAAAAAAGGGACAGATTTTTCCCTGAAAGGTCATCTTGAGTTAGGTATTATAAATCTTTCCATTTGGCCTCCAAAACCATAAAAGGACAAATTTATTTTGTTTTGAACCACATAGTTTATGGTAATTTATTATAGTAACCAGAGGAAACCAATTCAGCATTTATTTAGCTTAATATTTTTAAATATAATTTATTAGAATCAATTAAATATTTTCACAATTAAACTAGATTTCTGGCCAAAGTATCTTGGTCAGTGAAACTGCATTAGAAGTATGTAACTTTGTATTATAAATTTTAGGTAATTATCATAAAAAAGCATGATTTAATCATATAACATTATGAAAGAAAAAATGTATGAGTTTAACTGTGTAATGTCAGCTCAACTTTCTATCTGCAATTAAAGGAATGTAATATGATAGGTTGAAGTTTCTTCTGAAAAGTAAAAATGTCCCAAAGCAAAAGTTTCTGTTTCTAATACATGGATTTACTTCAAGTTTCAGTGATAACTTTAGTTTCTTACCAGAAACATCTCTATTATTCATTTCTTCTGATAGAAAAATGAAATGGACAATTTTAGAAACTCACAAAAGTATCCACTCAAAAGTACTACATGAAAAGAACTGGTACTTTTTCACAGTAAGTCTGATGACCTTTCCTCTGTAGTAAGAAAATATACTACTGAGGGATTTTAGAATTTCTTAAATCCTTAATACCTGAAATATCTTCAACTATTTTGTAAATTAAATGTCTGTTCTGTGTAATTTAAAAGGAGAAAGTCATTGCATGAGATTTTGATCAATACAAAATTAATATTGCTGGTACAATGAAATTCTGGAGTGGGTTCATAATATTAAAAAAAAAAAAAAGCCCTTCAGTATACCCTGTAAGTGCTGCCAAAATAAGCAGAAAGTTCCTTTTCGTTTGAGCAGTCAGATTTTTCTTCTGTCTGCAAACAGAGCAAAATTCAGGACATTTCACTACTGGAGAATCTCTAATGAGCAGTTAGTAAAATACCCACCTTTCTGACTGCCACTGGATATCAAAAAATTACTCACTTCTGACTCAGTAATTACCCACCAAAAATTTAGATCAAGTGGTCGTCACGTCACCCAAATTAGTACCTGACAAGGAATGCTTTTGGCAAGGTTGGCAGCTGAGAAACAGGAAGTGAGTTGCAAAACATTATTAAAACTTGAAAATAACAGCCTTAAAGGTGTGTGATCTACCGTTCGAACACTCAAAACCTAACACAGACAGAAATATCATTCCTGCGCAGACGGGGCTGGGATAGCCAAGAGCAGAGATGAAGCAACAATGGAAAATGTCACTTAACCTTTACTCACCCAGATGGCTGCCATCAGCTCCTTAACAGGCCCTTAGTATTATTACCACCATATTTTCAAATGTGCCAACATCTAGTATTCAGAAAGAGGTAGGAATTCTGAATATTTGTTTACAAAAAACTCCAAAGGGCCAAAATAGTACTGTGTAAAACCAGTGGTTGGGTTACATCATAAGCCATACGTTGTACCAGCAAGGGTTCAAATTCCTTCATAACCTGGGAAAGGATAGCGGGAGGCTGACCTTAGACTCTGACTAGCACCTTCTGTGATTCAAATCAAAGGAAGCCTGGCATAGATCAAAGAATGCAGCTTGTCTTTGGCTTCCTGCTGAGGGTCATCTGACAGTGGATGT
The DNA here is from genome assembly GCF_000276665.1 of Chinchilla lanigera. NCBI lineage: Eukaryota > Metazoa > Chordata > Mammalia > Rodentia > Chinchillidae > Chinchilla > Chinchilla lanigera. Next base: position 24,524,685 of record NW_004955424.1, read on the forward strand.
AAATCTCTCAGAAGAATTGGTGCTTTCTTCATAGTTAGACTTGATATTAGTCTAACTGGGTCACTGAAACTGAACTTTCTTATTTGAACATTATTTTGGTAGGATCACTGCAGTACTCACCCACTGCTCAGTCCCAACAACAATAATTAAACATGAGAATTGCAAATACACATTTTAAAGAGTCAAAGACTTCTGAGCTTTATTGTTATTTTTGTTGATCCAAATATAGGTATTTGATCAAAAATAAAAATAACACTATTCATTAGGAACAGCCCTTGCTAGTCAGAATATATCAGTCATGTGATTTTTTTGTGAGAAAAAAAAAAAAATGCTAACATCAACCTAGATTCATCAGAAGTTGTCAAATTATAGCCCATATGGTAGTTCAGGCCTTATCCATTTGCTTACTTATTATCCAAGGGTGCTTTTCTTGCCACACTATCTGCAGAGCTGAGTAGGAGCAATGCTGGCTTTGTGATCCACAAAGCAGAAAATAGGTATTATCTTAGTCTTTGTCAAAAAGGCCATCATTACAGTGGGTAATGTCATGAATATCACATGGATTGAAGCTTATACAACAGGGGAGTTCTTTGGTCTCTATATCACTATTGTCTGAGACTCTCTTGACTGCACTGAAGGCCCTTGCCCTACTACCCTGTCCCTTGTACCTTACCCAGCGCAACATTTCTCAGAACATTGCCCTTGAATGTTGTTGCTAGGCATGAGAAATGCAATGCCTTTTAAGATTTGGTTCTTTCCTACAAAGAGTTTGCCTCCTAGCAGGAGCCCATTACCTAGAAATCACAGTCCCTGGACAGAGGAGGGGTCTCATACCTGTGTACACTATAGGAATCCCAGTGAATTGAGCTGAATTAATAGAAACAAAAGAGAACTGCTACAGTAAATGTGCATGATGCCCCATCTTATCATCACACCCAAGTAAGACTAACAGGTCTTTGTATATATCATAAACTTGTAGAAGAAATTCCCTGTTAAATCTTAAAAAGTTTATTAAATGGCATTTTCTACTTTCAACCCATATAGCAAAATTAAGTCTATAATAATATGAACATTTTTAATAAGTCACTGTTTTCATAGGGTTTAAAAATTTCCTTCTTGCAAAGACAGAATATAAGATGATATAAATGGTATTTCAAACATTAAAGGCCACTTTGTTTTGGTCATGAATAATGATTTGTACCATGCTGTAGATTCTTTTATGATATTTCTTGAGATGGTATCATTATTGGTACTACATTTTTCTCCAGAGGTGATACTTGGAGGTCCACTTATGAAATTGTGTTTAAATGAAGACTAATTAATTGTAAAAGGACCTCTTGGCAAAGATTGCTCAAATTAAGTAATAATTACTGAATATCCTCTTCACTTTATGCCATGTAGACTCTGCCTTCAAGTTTTATCCAGCTCTCAACAAGTCAGTCCTAGCCAGTAATTACTCAATAATCTCTTCCTTTGGTCACGTGAGATACTTAAGTTTTACATAGCTTCTTTACTTAAAAAAAGGAAGAATAAAAAGAATTTCACCTGTAATTTTCATCTGGAAGTGCATCACGGAAGGACCTAAGGCAGTCCAACAACTCATCTGAAATATGCCGCATTAACTGTGTGATGGGAACCATCAGGGGTGCTTGGGTTTCCAACAGATCTTGTTACACTAAGTTTGGTTTCAAGTGAGGATCTTAAACTTTTCTGGCACTGAGACCTGAATACTCTTAACCCACTGTCATGGAAAGTTTAAAAATATGTATTAAGCACTGGGTAGAAAGGAAGAAAGTTGACTTACGAGAATGTGTGTGCCACTTGGGTCTGTTCTAGAACCAAAGCCTTTGTTCTGGGGACAAGCATCACACCACTCATGAGTCTTCACCAAGTCCTACTGGACCTGTATGCGAGGCAATTGGTTTCTCTCCACAGTAAACTGTGCAGGATCTGCCTCACTTGTTCCAGTGTGAGGGCCACCACAGTTTAGGGAGCTATAGCAAGATGGTTTCCTAAGCTTTTTAATCTGTCTAAGTTTTTAAATTTAAAATTTCCTAAATTTAAATTTCCTAAGCTTTTTAAATCTGTCTAATATTTTTATTCTGCAAATATTTGCTATTTTTATCTTCCAATTAAAAATTAATTTAGAAAGGACTTGCTGAAACATTTAATTTGGTACTTACACAAGTATTTTCTGAGCAAAGGAGGGCTGCATTGTGGAGGGTCAATGCAAATGTCCAGCACACTCTAACGCTATGAACTGACTGACTTATGAGCCCCTAAAATCCATATGTTGAAGGCCTAACCCACAGTGTGATGATATTTTAAGACAGGGGTCCTTGGGAGATAATTAAGTATAGATTGGGTCATAAGAAAGGATTTTTTGTTTTTTTGGTTTTTCTCCGGTACCAGGAACCAAATTCACGACCTTGCACTTGCCAGGCAGGCGCTTTTGCCGCTGAACTAAATCCCCAGCCCCTAAGAAAGAATTTTTTTATCATGAAATTAGTCCCTTAAAAATTGTTTCTCTCTCTCTCTCTCTCTCTCTCTCTCTCTCTCATTTCAGAACACAATACAAAAGCAGTAATCTGGGAAACAGGAAGAGATATTTCACCAGAACATGATCATGCTGGCACCTTAATTTCAGATTTCCAACCTCCAGAACAGTAAGAAAATAAATTGCTGTTGTTTAAGCCATTTCATCTATAGTATTTTGTTATAGTAGTGCAAGCTCACTAAGACACCTGGTGACCAGAAGATTTTCAGATTTTTCTTAGAGGATATGTCTGAAAAAGCAGCCCAAGTCTGATGGCTTGATTAATACACAAACAGACCCGAGTGGCTCTTCCTCTACTTATCGCCAAGATACAATCTGGCACAACAGTTTTGTTTGATAGACAGCATTGGCCTATGCTTGTCAACTAGCCAATGTAAAATAACATTATTACTGTATAATGTCGAGTTAGGCTGCATAATATTTCCATTGTATGACACACATGATGAAGAGATTTCAGAGTTCTCTACTGTTTACATAATTAGCATTACATATTTGTAAAATTAAGGTACCACTATCACCGTTATTACCACATTTCCTTCCTGCCAGGAGGCTGATACTGACACATGCTCACTTCTGAGAATGATCAGAGGAAATACTTCCATCTCTAAGGGCTCCCCATGTCTCTGCAGGCCTCATGCAAAGCACCCAGCCCCCCACTTCATCTCATGGCCTTGCCAAAAATAAAATAACCAGGGCCACCTTGAGAAATGAGAGAAGAGAACAAGAGGGAACCAGCCTAAAAGGCCTAGCTCTGAGTGTAGTTTATTGCTCTACTGCTGGTTTGAAAGGATTATGTAGCCATAGGCTATCTCCAGATAGAAAGACGGTTCAGTGACATCCCTTTGGTAAATAAGTAGCTATTCCTCCTCCCTCTAAACGTCACATTGAAGTAGGCTGTGTTTTCTGATTAATTCAGTTTGAATACCGCTGACTGTCTGTCACTACAGTCATATGTCACTGGTGGCAGCTTAGAGAGTCTAACCTTCGCTAACATCAGTGCACACAATTCATTTTAAAAAGTGGTCTAGTAGTTACCAAATACCTGCAAGGTAAAGGGAAGACGGGGTGCATCTTCCCTCAGAATAGCCTGCAACCAAATTTATGAAAGCAAACTGTAAGCACAGTAGTTTCTTTTGCAATGCAAAGCTTGTAAGTCACTTAGAAATTTCCCCAAAGGATCATCTTCATCTTTTACCAGTGCCTGACCAGGCCATTGGGCATTTAGATACAAGAGGAGGAGATACGGCATCTCAGTTTCCTTTGCTGTATCACTGGAAAGGGGGAAAATACTGAGGTCCTTTGTCTTTGGGGCAGTCTGACAGCATATGCCGAGGTTTTCAAGGCAGAAAGAAGACACTGTCAGGTCTACCCAAAATATTTCCCTTTTTTCCTTTCTGGAGTGAAAATGGTATGGGGGAGACCCAACACTTTGAAGTCAGAAGTTAGTTTAAATCCTAACTCTGCTATTAATCAGTTTCCTAATGGAAAGCAAGTCCTCCTTTTTTACCCGCAATTTGGCAGTGATAACTCCTCATTATGTTACTGTGATAAGCAAACGAAGCCAAGAATGGGAGCACTGTAGCACCCTGTCCCTTGTTCTTTCAACACACATGGAGAAATGCTACTAAAATTGTGCACTGCTCATACGCTGGGCCATGTGCAAAAGTGACAAGTCTTTGACCTAATCTTGCCCCAGGCATCGGCCTGCACCTCCAACAGTAAATACACACATCTCTGTTTACAACTACATAAACAGGGACATGTGTTCCTGTTAACAATGCATGCTCTGGGCTGTCTCTGTGATCAATTATTTTATATCATTTTCAAATTGCCACGTGTTCACATCTTTCCAAATAACTGTCCTCTGAATGCAAAGGGCCTGCCTGACTATGGCATGGTCAGAGGGGGTCCCTTCAACTTATCACATCTACAAATGCCGCAGACAGAAATGCTTCCAGGCTATTTGCTAGGAAAACTAGCATAAGCTGCTTATCAGAAAATATTACATTTCCCCTGAAAGGTGAACTGTTTTGTCAGTTGCTTGGGCTGTGTGAAATTCCTTCTTTGTCATGATAGGTCACTGCACAGAAGCTAACAGTAGACTGCCATCTCCCCAGTGCATGCCAGGGCCCTGGGCAAAATCCTGAAAAGCTAGCCTTTGCTTTTAGGACAACTATGCTGTCATCATAATCCTACCCCTGTAGGAATGCAAGTGAGTATTAGTGTTGGTAGATCTGCTATTTTTAAAGGTATTCATCAGCTTACCTTGTGGATCCCACCCTGTATGAAGCATGGTATTTTCTATTTTCTTATACTTCAGAGAAATTTGTTAGAAAACACTGTATTCTCTTTTTGAAAGATCTCTATTTGTGACTCAAGATCCAGAATTTCAGCCACCAAAGAGTACCACAAGAAGTTAAAATTTGAATTTCAGGTTTTGTCCTGGTATGTGACATGGAGAATTTTATTTCAAATCACTGAACTTCAGTTTCTACACTTATAAAATGTCAATAAAGGCACTGTTTATAACGTGGTAATTATGAGACTCATAAGAAGATTTAAAATAAAATTTATTTTTCACTGCAAAGGCAGACAAATGTAAAATGTAAGAATTACTACTATTAAAATTAAAGACATTATCAAGTTCCACACAATCAAAGTACAAGGGGGGAACTACTTCAGTGGGTGTGTTAGGCCCCACCAATCAATGGGCTTTTTAAATGCTGGGTAGATAATGATATAGAATGATTAGATTTTGCCTAGCTTATAATCTGGCCTATGAAAATTTGCATTTTGACAACAGATTTGAAAGGATTTGCCGTGCTTCATGAAATTTTACAGTTCAGTCTACTAAGTGTGATAATATTAATAACAACAACAATAATAATTGAACCCTCAAAGAAGTTATATGTCTTGCTCCAGGACATATAACTAGTGAAAAATCCAGATTTAATTTACACCTAACTCTGTCTAGGTCCAAGCAAAGTAATACAGAGACATGATGCTTCACCGCTTTGTACTGTGATACATCTTCAGAGGAGTCAGATTCCTTCCTTAAAAACCTCAAGAGTAAGTAGAAGTGGTCCTCACATAAATCTTGCTGATATTAAGACATAGCACCCACTCTCAAGTTTGGAGCAGCATTATGAAAAAAAAGAAATATTTTAGAGATTTTCCTTCTTAGTCCTTTTATTTGAGCATTCTTATTCACGTTTTGCTCATGCTCTCACTCTTGCTCTCCCCCACTCCACAGATCCTTTCCTTTCCCTTTCTCTGTCCCTTTCTTCCTACCATTGTCTCTCTCTCTGCTTTTCTCTTCCTTCCACTCCACCGTCTTCTCCCTCACTCTCTCACACCCCTTTCTCTTAGAAAACCACGTTTGAATAGGGGCTTTACCAACTCCCAGCTCTGAGTTTTGACCTACTGCTCAGATCTAAGTTTTGTCATACATGAAATAAATCTACACTCTTCCTATCTCAGGCTATGATGTGGACCACAGAAAATTGTACAAATGAGATGCCTACCTGAATGTCTGGCATTTAGGATTGGAAATGCCTTCTCTGATCCAGGCAAAACTATTGAACAACCTGTGTAAAATAGCAAACTGAAATCACTTAGATTTTGTTATCTTCTAAATATAAAAGTGCTTGGCAAACTGATGTATTTTCACTGAAATGGATAAGTGTTTTGACATCATGCAAAAGGAGACATCATTTTTCAGGTTACATGTCATTTGGCTACAAATTCATGGATGTGTTTGGCATGAGTTCTCCAGTTTTTCCCGTGGTTTGCCCTTGGCCAGACTCAAGGCCTCTCATACGCACTCAAGGACTAGTACACACATGGTTTGTCCCTCTTCACTCTCTTTTTCCCAGGGACATTCATTGCAGAGAGCCAACACGCAGCATTTCTGGGGAGAAAAGTGCAGCACTGTGCAGGAGACAGGTTCGGTTGGCTTTATTTGTGGTGCATAGTTTCAGGTGTTCTCAGACTGCAAACTCATGTTCCTTTCCAAACTTGTCAGAAATCAACTTCTATTATCAGCCTCAGTGTTCACCTTAGGTACAGATGGGAGGCAGTGGTGCTGAAAGCCATTGGAAGCCAAAAGTAACCCCTATGTTTCTAGTAAGATGCAGGAAATAGTCCCTGAAGCCCCCATTGTCCCTCCTCGCTGAATTCTTTCCAATTGTCGTTTCCTTTTCCTCAGTGTAAGGAATATTTCCCGACTACGCAAAATCCCAAGCTATTGGCTTGCAAAGCACACCTGTGACTCAAACTTAGCTATGCACTGAGAAAGATTACTCCAAAACCATTTTCACTTTATGGGAAAGCAAAGTGAAGAAAGAACTTACTAGAGTATTTTCTTTTCTTTTATATTTTATTTCATTTTATTTTTGGAAAAATAGAAAATGAGTCACTTGACTCACTGGGAAGGAGCAAGACAAAGAAAGAATTGTTTTTCTGACAATTACCCATTGCTCAAGTAATCAGTAGGCCGGGATTTAACCCTATGAGCCACGCTGCTTTTGGTTCATTCTGAATAAATAAATATAATGTACAACACTTAGAGTTCACATATTCCAAAATTGCCCTACTCTTGGATCTACCATTATTCTTATTATTCTGAAGTGTACATTTATTTCTGTTTCAAACAATGATAATGATACACATTTTTGAATTGATAGAAGCGTCCATAATCTGCTATATTTTTTGTGTGCATTCGTCTGTAAACATACTTTAAAGATTGTAAGACGCTATACAAATACAAGGTATTTACCGCACAGGGTATGTATATTTTTATTTTCCTTTATAACCACAATAATAATAAAAGCAATTTTTGCTTGCATGCTAGCCACAGCAATACTATTTCACCAGACTCACGCCCAGCAAGGTTCATTGCTTCCTTGTGAATTTGCAGACTGGACCTGGTGAACCTTTCCAATCTGACAGACGTCACAACCCATTCACCCGAGTTGCCATATGTGGTTCCAGCTTCGAGTATCACTACACAATCATACATTTTTACAATAGGTCTATAAAATAACCATTAAAATAAATGTCTGCTTAATTAATACATTAGGACATAAAGCAATTTATTATGCTCTTATTTGCTATCATTCTGCCTGCTCAAATTTAATAATGCAAAAAGGTTTCTTCGATGCCAACCCCTGGAAATAATAAAAATACATTCATCATGGATATTGAATGCAGACATGCCTGGTAGTACTGCCAGCAAAAAGAAGGCAGTCAAATGTGGAAAGGGAAACTAGGGGACATTTTCATAATCTTGCCTACAGTCGGGACTCTACAAGAGAGGCAAGAGTCTAGTACAATGCTTGGTGTGGCAGCAAGGAAGGTGCCCAGAATAACTATTATTACAATATGCAACCAAGGGGGGAGGGAGACAGGGAGTTGGGGTGAAAAGCTTTCAAGTCAGTTAAATTCATGGAGGCTCAAATTGAAATTATCTCACTCTGTGCTGATAAATAAAGTAGCTCTGGTACCTAAATCATGACACTAACTATACGTTTCGATTTTTTTAAGTAGTGATTAGGTGGATACTCTGGGGAACCTACCAGCCTTCGCAGAGATAACAGACTCAACTTAATATCAACTTAAAAAGAGACTTGAATTCTAACCAATCTCATGTAATGAATTGAAATTCTATAGCTTTCAGAGGGGGGGAAAGATAAAAAAGCGACACGGCTCCATTCTCTAACTTGCTGTCAGGAAATATAATTTGTGCTCTCGGTGATTCACCTAGCTCATATGCAGCATGCAAATTTATTTCCCTAATAATCAGACCTGGAGATTGCCCAAGAGGATTAATAGCATCATTCCTTATGACCGCCAGGATATTATGCACCTCTGACATGGAAAAATTGTGTTAGTTCTACAGAGAAAACGCAAGGATATTTGTCCTGCTAGACAATATAATAGGCTGGTGCATCATCAGATTACAATGTCATTTCAAAAACCTTGAATACAAATAATGTACAGTAGGGGAAATGCTGGAATAACCTCCCTTAATTCAGTAGCCTTGAATTCACATGTATTTTTGTGTGTGCCATGCAGTGTACAGATATTTTTTCATTAAAGCATTCCAACACTGCATGCAAAAAGGGAGGGGCATTGTGTATTCCATGAGATCTTGTCATTGTTTCTTGGAAAATGAATGAAAAAGACATAAAGAAAAGGCTCTTTCTATGGCAATGGCTTATTTTTATCCCATCCTCACACAGTTCAGGGCAGTGCTCGGAAGCAGAACTTTCACAGGTATAGGCTGTCTGGAGTCTATGTGTGAAGGATGCTTGTTGATATGTATACAGATATAGTTATGTAGGCACATAGCCTTCATTCATACCTTTATTCACATTCAGAGTCATTTGTACCTTCAATTGCTCAATATTTGATATGTAAAGTGAAACAATACCTTTTGCACTCATTGTTGACGGCTATATTTTGTTTTGTTTCTTTATCTTTTACAATGAATCGGTCAGAAATTTTCCAGAACAGTAATGTCTCCAGCTGTACTTTAGACCGAAGAGCGCTGCCTTGAGACAAGACCAAATTTCATTATTATGCGCATGGGAGCAATAAGATTAGCTCCTACCGCTGCCCCTAAGGTGGAGCAGCAGGAAGAACCAATGAGATGGTGCTAATGTGCATGTTAATAGTATTCTGCTGGAAGAAGTTGGGATAATTAAACATGTACCGTCTCTTTAAGACAGAGCTGCACACATTTTCTTCGGATGGGTGTTTACAAGAATTCCAATTTCAGGTCATAGCCATTTCTAAGATTGCTTAAGAAAGAGATGGGAATAACTTATCTTGTTCACATATTCAAGGAACCTTATAAAATGTGCAAAACGTAATAGTTTTAAGGGGCAAAACATGCATCTTATCCTGACAGAGCTGCTTTATTATGTTTACTGTTGTATACTGACCTAACACACGGAGCAGTTTTTGCTAATATACCTTGCAGGAATCCAGCTTTAATGTGATGGATTTTATGGTATCTCATTAGGGTGTGTTTATATAACCTAACACAAACCACGTTTTCAGATTCATGTTCCTTATTAAAATTGTGAGCCACATTGACTTTTAGTTGGAATAGCAGCAGAGTCATTTACCATAAGAAGGGTAGTTCTGAAGTTACTCTCAGGACACAACTGTTCATAAAAAACTTGAGAACAGCCACCTTTATAACCTAAATTAATGTAGTCTTCACGGGAGAGCCCACTGTCCTGGAATTACTTGGAATGATCATTTAGGTTATTATTGATAAAGCAGAATTTTTTCTATTCTTTTTCTGGAATAAAAAACCTTTTTTTCTCCTGTTTTCCCATCAGTATTTTTTATTTTAGGGATTGCCTCCTATTTTTATTGCTAGATTAGCCCTGGAGAGAAATATATGGGACCCCACATAGGACATTTTGGGGTGCTCATCACTAATACTACCAGCCAAAGCATTGTTTTTATGCCAGTGGCTAATTTAAAAAATAAAGAAAAGAAAAAAATTAACATTGCAAGTTGTGTTAAACAAAATAATGACTTTCATATGGTGGAGTCTGTCTTCTGTAAACTGATCCTGTGAGGTAACTCAGAAGTCAGCCGTAAATAGTGTCCCAGGATATTTTCGGTGGAGCCAGGGGAAATAATGACCCAGAGGTATTGTAAATAGTTTAAATTATTGGAAGGTCTTTCTAAGAAATGTAATGTGAGAAGGCAGAGGAATGTTTTTTCTCTATTGTAAGTGAGTGCCCTTTGGAGGTGATCCAAATTCAGAATGCAAATATTTAGAGGAAAGGGCTATCTTCTGAAGGAAGCAAACATTGTATTTTTTCTACTTGTTACAGCAAAGCTTAACTAGCATGATCCAACCAGGAAGAAAAAGGAACAGGAGACAGGAACATGAATATGTTTATTTCAGTTTTGCATTTTAAACTAAAATTGCAAACCCTAAAAAGGAACAAGGAATAGATTTAACACCGAGAAAGCCAGTAACGTGAATATTGTTACTCGTGTCTTTTAAAACAAATTTGTAACTTTAACCATAATCTTGAGCTGTAGTTCTCAAGTCTCAAGTAATCACTATATTTGGCCCAAAAAATTTTAAGTCTGAACTTGTTCTCAGAAAAGAGGCAGTTTCCTTTTATTTTGCCCCTGGCATGTTATTCATTATTAAACATTAAAGTGGTGTCAATTACATTCATATTTGATTATTATCCCAGTTATTCTACTAGCTAATCAAGTCTTCTTTATAAATGTGCCTGGCAGTGACTGTGAATTGATGTGTAGAATAGAATTATTGTAATCTCTGTTTCCTAGTTAACTATAGCCATTTGTTAGTTATTACATTCACTTAGCTACATCCTTCCCATTGTGATCATCCCAAAATAAGATCACAGGATGACTTACTTATTTTATTTTATTTTATTTAGTTTTGTTTGTTTGTTTGTTTGTTTGATTTTTGAGACAGGGTCTCACTTTGTAGCCCAGGCTGGCCTCAAATTCGTGGCGATCCTCCTGCCTCAGCCTTCTGGATGCTGGGACTACAGGCCTATGACAACATGCCTGGCTGACTTATTTATTTTAATCAACACTAGATTAACTTGCAAAGTTACTCTTTGGCAGAATAGAGGAGCCAGGATCATGCACTTGTTTAAATGGGGATATATCGAGCTATCCTAAGAACAACTCTGTTGTTAGTATTAACAGTTTCACAGTTATTCGGCTTGAGGTATAATTATTTTACCATTATTACATGCAAGGCTTTTAACAAAACAGTTGTTCCCTCCATTTAAGCAGAGAGTTTTATAATTTATTACATCTCTTTGGTCATCAACACACTATACAAACAGTTGGCCACTGGTGACCAATTACATTAAGGTTAAGCAACATAACTTTAAATTAGAAATAAGCTAATGTATCTTCATCAAGGGCCTGCTGTGTTTTCGCTGCTGTTTATGAGATGATACTAAATGTGGATATAGAGCACGCTCACTGGGACCAATTCCTCTCGGCCTGAAAATGGGGAAGTCTCGGGTGTACCCGGGTCCAGAGCTAATTAATGTGCTAACATCTGCTTTAAGCATTCAGCTGGAGTAATTTCTATCAAGTTCCCAGCAAAGGTGCAGGAGAAACTGTCAAACAACTAAGTATCTATCATGAGCCACATTAATCTGTGACAGGACTGCAAAAGGTGCATTTTGATTTTGGTCTTCTGTCTATTTGGGGTGTTGCCACAGCCAACAGGAATTTCTTCCTATCCGTCTTTAACACATGAGCAATTGTGGGGGGCATCAGCAAATAACTCTTCATGTGCACATAGCCTAGGAAACGGTTCATGTGTTCAAAAATCAAATGTAGAAAAGATAAAAGATAAGAATAAAACAGCCATATTCTCTGTGAAACAATCAGTTTTAGCCACAAAGATATTCATGTTGTTTTATCGTATTACTTAAAAACGCAGCAGGATTTGCTGAAAAGAAATACCCATACTATAAAACAAGCTTCAGAAGGGATAAGCCCACTTATTTGTGTTATTTCATGTTATCAGCTCTTGTACAACATGATTCCAGTTCCAGTAGGTGACTAAATAAAGGCACCTGTCCGGTGTGGTCATTTACATAAATCCAACCTGAATGGAGGGAAAAGTAATTCTTGACAGAACAAGTGATGTGGGTGGAAGTGGCAATAGTTATCCCTATAGCAGTGATCTTCTACCAGTTCTAATTCCTTATTCCTGTGCCTTTGTTGTTGTTTATCTATTTATTGATTGATTCTGCAGGGAAGTGGGAGAAAGACTTCATCGTAATTAAGAGTTCAAGAGGACCCATCTTCATGTGTATGCTCTTTTGAATAAGCGCCTGAATTAGTATGCTTCCTATACAATCTGACAATCAGACAAACAGCAACAAAGCTTTATGATTCCAGAGATCAATAGAGAGGGAAACACATATACATTTGGATTTAGTGGCTTAGCTGAATTATGCTGATGTCATTTTCTAATAATCAGAGACCCAATAAATGGCATACATAATATCTGCTCCCAAAGAAGAAATAATAATAATGATCATTCACCTTTACCAGAAAGCACTTTCAGACAAAAGCCAAATGTCAGCTCACAATGTGTGCAGGAGAGAATACATGGTCTAAATTTCCACAGTCTCCTAAAAAGGGTGTTGCTCAGGGTGATTTATGGAAATGAAACTGAGAAGAAAATCAGGGTATTTTTAAAGAATCTTAACACTTACACCATCAGCAGGGAAAAGGCAGCATTTTCTTTAGATATTTAATAATCCTATGAAATATTTAATATTGCTAAATTGAATTTCTGGCTGTCCCCAACTTACATATTCATGTAATAATTTTGCAGTCAACTAATAAGTTGTGTTGGTGAATTGCCAAGAGATTTTGCATGTATTTAAATTGTGCACGTAAAACTACGCATGATAAAGCATGTAGTATTTTATAACCCTGCGCAACTAACATGCTCATACCTAATGCAGGCACACACACGGCAACCCAGGACAAATTGCTCGTGTTAGTTACTATCGCAGGCTGGCAGGCCAGAAAATACATTTGGTGCCTAATATGCATAAGCACAGAAATATGGTCAGGCTCATTACTGTAATAAAGTTGTGATTTGCCAGCAGGATCAGTAGAAACACACTTGAAGCAGTCTGTCCCTTCCACTGGCTTGTATGCTATAAAGCAATAAGGTTGTAACAAGGGTGAATCCTCAATTCAGTTGGGCTACCTTGTCTGCATTATTTGAACCCTTATTTGCCTTAAGGGGCCCATTTGCTTGTCCTAATGTGTACAAAGTGATAATGTAACCATTTACGCAATAAGGAAGGTCTGTGAAACAGTAGTCTGCTCAGCAGTAACATGGGGTAGCAAGAATGCCAAGAACCGGCAACTGTTGGTCCAATTACATAATTCCATGGGGGCGTCTGAAAATCAGAGGTGGCTTTTTAATGTGCTTCAGAGTGAGCAGAGTACTGGAGAAGAACAGAGCCAAATGGATTTGTTTTTAGTGCTTTGATGAAATTAGAATCAGGTTGATGGAAAAATTGTAGAATTGATATTGAATCAAGCCAGGTTATAATGGAAGTTTCCTAGTTTGAAGGAAAGGCACTGGGCAGGTATTTCTCTTTAGGAGGGAACATTGAAAGACCGCAGGAAGAAAGTCTGAGTAAAACGATAAAGGTAAAGGTGGCCCCAAAAGGAGTGTGTGGTGAATTCAAAGCCTCCAAGCATCTTAAAGCTTTGTTCTTGTTCACAGGGTCCCTGAATGGGCTGCGTGCACCCTTTGACAATAACGAAGACCCTATCGGATATATTCTGCTCCTGTCCCTGTCTTTATTTTTGCTTTCTCTCCTTTGGCCAACTTTTAATGAAAGCTAGTTCTTTATTTTTGCATCCCATGGAAATAGGCTAAAAAGTTGGTGGTGGTAGAAGGAAGAAAATAACTAACTTAATATGTATGAAACATATGCTTTTCCCAAGGTTTGGAAATCTACTTACTAATCAGCTAGAATAAAAGTAACTTAGAAATTTGCACATTCAACTTCTAGTCTAGTTCACAATCCTTTTCTGTAGTAAATAGCAAAAGTGCAAAAGAGGGCCTGGTGCCTTAGCCAAGCTGTCTCAAGTTCACTGCTTCTGGGAACATAGTTTTGGGAAAGATCTGAGGTCATATTCAGTCTCAGGACTCACAGCAAGAGAAGACTGGTAGCATGCTCTGCACGCTCCCATTCGCAGGTGCGTCTCCAATCTCCAGTTGTAATTGACAACATCCTGTGCTGCTCCAGAGCACAACTTCAGACCTCCTTTATTCTGGGTTACTGAGAACCTTTGGTTAAGATTGTGATATGCGTTATATATTAAGAAGATTATATCATTTTACTAAATGTTAATAAGTCAAGTCACACGCCTATGTGTGGTTTATGTTTATGTTGATTCTTGACAGGAAATGGGCATTCCATGATGAAAGTAAAGTAGGCATATCATAGTTAACGAGGAACACATCCACACTGGCCTAATGGAAAAACGGAGGCAGCTATCAGAGTAGTGTGGCATGTGTGATGGTGAATATTTGCATTCTGTACTATTAACTCCTGTTGGCCTTCTCTGGTGTCTTAGGTGTCAGCAGAGTCACTATTATACTTTGACACATCGTTGCCAGATGCCAAGGTTAAAGGCAAGCAAGCAACTAGGTAAGAGTCACATACTAAACCAAGAACCCTATTCTTTCATTGAATGAGCTAATAACTTTCAAAGAGAAAGTAGAAATACCTGCGAGAATTTCCTTCTAAGTACCATTTTAAAGAGATGTGATGGAGATTGCATAGGAATATGAGCAGTGAAGAACTACCTGAGGAAAGACCCTTCCAGAAAGAGCTAGCTATGGAGGCTCTAGATACCCAAGAATAAGGAACATCAAATCAAATCAACAAATGCTTTGCATGTATTACCTTAGTGCTCTAGGATCTAATGCATTACACACACAAACAGCATCAGCAGATATTTTAGAGTCACAGACACAATGGCATAGCATAGGAGATCATATGCAATTTTAAGAAATCACATGTTTATTAGTATTTATTATTACGATTTAACAATTTTTGTGTTACTCTGTATCAGAACAGAACTACAGCTAGCAGTTTTTCATCCATACCTCCAAGAGTTTTGTCACATTTCTGAGATTTCAGCATTTTTCTCAGGTGGGTCTGTTCAACTCTCTGAAACCTACCCAGTGCCCCCACCACCACTGTACTGCTTATAACCAAAGTCTCTGTTCTTGAAGTGAAACACAAACAAGAGGATGCCTAGCAAAAGCAATATTATGAGCAACTCAGTAGAGGACAGAAGCAAACAGCAAGCACCACAGGACTGAGCTCTGAAGGGGATGAGCTGTAGCTCCTCTCAGCAGTGGGACATAGGGAGCAGCCTGAAAAACTAATTCTTAAAGTGCCATAGGGCTGGGCCTGAGACTCCATGACTATACCCTCATCCTGGGGAAAAAAAAAAATTCCACAACCGAAACACAAACCACTCCAAGGCCATCATTTGTGGCCAGTTAGATCACCGATGTGCTCTTTTCCAGATTGGTCCCTCTAAACTTGAAGTTTCTAGGGAAACAAAAACAGCTATTGATGTTTAAAGGATTTCTGTACTTTGGCTTTTTTTTGCCTTCCTTTTTCCCCATGTCCCCTTTCTTCTGACCCTCACTATAGCCTCTCAAGGTCTCCGTGGATTTGATCTACTGACCTGGGTACTGAGGCTGGATCTGAAGTCTTCTAAAAAGTCCTTTACACACCAGCGTTAACAAGCCTTGCTGGGCCAGCAGCCATCTCCGAGCTGCCACAAACTCCACGGATTGTTTGGCAATAAAAACCAGCTATAAAAGTGTGAAAAATACCAGAGACCCAAATGTAAGAGGGGAGGAAGGCTCTTACGCCCTGTTAGTGGACATCTGATTTATTTTTAAATGGAAAAGCCACTTTTATAGCTACTGTAGCTCAATTATCTCTAATTTTACACATTTTATGCAAATTTTCAGCATCTTAATTGCAAATGAGAAGGAAACTTATTTTTTAAAGCAGAACAACAAGGTATAGTTTCGTGTTTTCTTTTCAATTTTTAATTCCTGTGCTTGTTTCAACACCATTAAACTTTTAAAACTCTTTCTACACAGTTGTTTAAAATTATGTGTAATTTAAAGCACACTCACATGTTCACAAACACCCATAGCTTTAAACAAGTGACTAATTTTGTTCCCAGGCCTCACTCTCCCACTTGGAGGAGATATTTTGATGTTCTCCTACACAGTGTCTAAAGACATCAGGGAGTGAGTACACTGAGAAAGTTCTGGAAAATGCTTGGTGTCGTGCCTTACCAATCATCAGAACAGAGTCGAAGCACCGAGAAACCCAGGTGTCAAATTTTGTTTGTTTGTTTGTTGCCTGAGCACCCAGATTTCTAGTCAGCAAAAGGCTGGTGGATTTTTGGCAATCCAACCCCTTGGTGTGGGTTGGGGGCAGGGTATAGTACATTCTAATTTGTCTATAGTGTTTGCTCATTTCCATGGTGCAAACACTGCTGCTGCAGCTGATTTTAAATGGCCAACACTGTCCTCCATCGTGGCATGAGAAGGTGGGAAAAGGAGCTCGCTTGGCTCCTGTGAGTGGAGCCCTGTGGAGCTAGCTCGAGTACACTGTACTTCCAGAAACACAGACGTGCTCTGAGGTTTGTAACTGACCTTTCTCTGACTGGAATCTATAGAGGTGAAAAGCCCACAAAAGTAATTTTTCTCCATTGTATAACAGTTTCTGCAGATTTTATAGACTGTTTGAGGGAGCCCAGCTTAATGTTTAAAAATCTAGAGTTGTGAGTTCTAGGCAAGAATCTGACAACTACCATACATCGAACCTGTGACAACATTTTCTGTGAGGCGTGTTACTTTATGGATAAAATAATATTAGAAAAGTTTGCTCTGCTATGGGCTTGTCTTCTAATGGCAAAAGCGTGCACTGGTTCACTCGGAGAGAGACTTTCAAAGGGCGGTCACATGTGTTCACGGTTTATCAACAATTACTGGTGCAGTCGGCTAAATATTTCTTGATGTCACCATGAAGAGACACAGAGATGTGATGTTCATAACAAAGTACATAGAATTATTTTTCACCAGATTGTGAATAGTGCTTTCATGAGGAAATCCTGTCCAAACCATTTGTAGAGAGAGAAATTCTTAAACCTTGAGAAAAATTGGTCAAGAACTCAGGAGGAAAATGTCTCATCAATCTCTGATGTTGATTAGAACTCAGTTTTGGTATGCCCTACGTCTCTCCAATGATGAGGACAGAGGAAGCACAGATACTATGAACTCAGTTTTGGTATGCCCTACGTCTCTCCAATGATGAGGACAGAGGAAGCACAGATACTATGAACTCAGTTTTGGTATGCCCTACGTCTCTCCAATGATGAGGACAGAGGAAGCACAGATACACCGTGGGAAGGAGTCATGGCCACAAAAGACTCCAAGAGGCTGATGGTGTTAGGTGAGCGCTCATCATCTGCTCCTCACTATGAACACAATTACACTGAAACATTCCTCAGTACCCCACACAGTTTGTAGCCAAAACACTTTCCAGTCTAGATCCTGCCTCTCCTTCCCAATCATATTTTATTCTAGCACAACAAGCAAAGGAGACATAATCCCTTGCCTCCAACAAAAATGTAGACACCTCTGAAAACAGAAGAAAATGAAAACAGAAAGGAAGGCCCCACGTGTAGCACTTCTCATTAGGCCCTCTGCCTGACAATAATTAGGCTTGTTCCCGCAAAAGTTGGATTCTGGGCAGCTGGTCTGATACCTGCTCGCATAAAGGAAAATAAATAGTACATGTGAGTCCCTGACTTTTACTTCCTCTCTTTCCTCCGTTCCCTTTGTGACTTCATGCTGGTTTGCAATTTGTGTTTTCACCACTGTAGTTAATTCTAAGACACAGTCGATCAGCTCATAGCTTCCTTAGTAATGGAAGTGCCTCTAAATAAAATTGCATAAAGCTCAACACTTGGATGGAGAGAATTCCTACCAGTCCTTTCATCTTGTATTTAGCTGGCTACCCTTCGCTGAAGTTACATTTGTAGCATAATTAATGAAATAAGCTCTTCTTCTGACTTGCTTAAATAGCTCTGCCAGGTGACTGGGAAACTATCTGTCCCTTTATGAAGAAGCACTGCTACATAAAGGGCCTGAGATCTTTCTACAAAACTCATGGCAGCCGAACTATTACGCCTTAAGCACGTGACTGAGGTCTGACAGGCGAAAAATACACATGCTTCATAATGCATGTCAACAATTTTACTATCTGGTACAAATGGAAACTTGCTGAATTTATTCCCTAAAATGCTTTTGATGCTTTTCTTGGTTCTGGCTTAGCGATAATGTATTTAAATGTCTGAGAGAAATATTCAAAAGAATGAAATATATAACTTTAGTTGAGATGCCTACATTTTAAGACAAATACTGGCAGAACCATGATTATTTGGGTTAATACTACCTTTATTTGATTAGGAGAATCCAGGGAGACACTGACTCAATCCTTCAGATCCTGTTTTTTAACCAATTAGTATTTTTAAGGTTGTGGTTTTCAGAATGCAGATGATACTTTTGGAGATAACATCTCAGAGTGCAGCTGACATTGAGATGCATATTTAATATATTCCTGAAATGACAGAATACAGCAGTGTTGGAATCTCCCCCTGGAAATATGCACACGCACACACACCCACACACATAATGCTACTAACCTTTAAATTCCTGAAGCCGCAGTTAGGATTTAGCAAACTGGCTCTTATTAATGTCAATGAACATGTGAGAAATATAAAGTGTAGAGAGTGAATATCTTCCCCTCAGATGGTGATGCCTCTTCGGTATAGCAGACCCCTGAGAAGGGTCTTGAAGATCGATGGTGAGGACAGGGATAAGGACTGGTACGAATAGCTGGGGTGGTGCTGGTAGTAGCCCTAAATCAGTACCTGTCATTTCCTCAACAGGCCAGTAGTTTACATGAGAACAGGGAAGGTAGTGAAAAATAAAAGAGAAAGCATTAGACTGGGATTTTCTAGAACATCATTAAAATATATCTATTTTAATTTCATATGGCTAAAATTACCTGCTTGTTTTGTATTAATTTTGCCTTGACTGAAATTAGTTGTCAGACCTCTTTTTATAGCCTAATTACTTTTTCTTGCAAAAAGGAGGTAAAAGAAATAACTATAAATTTGTAATGCAAAAGCTACAAGTTCTTGTATTCATAGATTAGAGATGGTTCTAGGAACAGATTTTGAAAATAATTTACACAAATCTGAAGGATTCTTATTTTTCAGAAGACTAAGATTTTATTATTCTCCCTTTGCTATTTAATGTCATGATTATTTCTTGTGGCCACAGACACTTGAGTGTGAGTAGTGTGCTAGGTAACTGCATTTGCTGTCACCTCTTTTATTTAGCTTTCTTCTCAACCCAAGTAGATAATCAAACATTTATACTCAATGCCACAGGTTTGCAAAATTTTCTGTTGTGCACCAAATAGCAAACGTTTGTGTTTGTAGGTCACACACTCTTCATCCCATGTATTCAACTCTGCCACTGCGGTGCAAAAACAACCACAGATGACACACAAATGAGCACGGCTGTATTTCAAAAAAACTTTATTAACAAAGTCAGGCACTGAACTGCTTTCAGCTCTCAGGCCATAGTTTGCCAGCTCCTGCTCACAGCAATTCAACCAATGGAACTTGGAAAGAAATTTATGCACCACATACAGAAAATAAGCATTCAATAAATATATTTTGAGTAAAAATTAGTATCATTAGTTTTTAGTTACACTAAAACACACATACTTCACACATACAGAATTGTGGGCTACCTCCAAGTCAAACTCAGCAAACTTTAAAAATTGCCCATTTTAGGGACTTGAAATCAACAAAAGTAAGCACATGAACATAGCTAAGGAGACAGAAAAGATGACCAAAGCACACTTCACTGAAGCTCAGTGAAGGTGAGCTCTCCCACATGACCAGCTGGCTACAAAGAATACTGCTGGATTATATAATACTATATAACAACTGAGGCTCACAACTGTACCCTTCTGGTACCTAAAAATAAGGGGATGTTGTGGAAAGTGTTGGAGAGATGTGGAATGTATTTTTTAAAGATGTGCATCAGAATGAGTAATTGTTAAACAATTCACACTCTTCAAAGGATGAGCTTCAATTATTCATAAATAAGCATCAGATTTGGGAGGCAAAGTTCTCAATCTTAAGACCTAGTTCTGCTTTTTGCATTGTAGCCAGCATTTCCCCAGCCCATTACATGGGCTGGACCATGGGATCCACTCCAATGTTAGCTTTAACTATTTGCCTTTTAGTTAAAAGACCCCTGATTTTCTCTGTTATGCTTTTTACCTAAGGGTGAAATGTCAAATTGCCTTTTTTTTTCTCCTTTTACTGAACAAGTTTCCACTCTGCTCCCTCTACCCCACCTTAATTCTCTCACAGCAAGGGTCTCATCTGAAATGTGAATGTAGCTTCTCTCCTTATAGGTAGTCAGGGACACAGGTACACAGTCAGGAATAAGCCAAAGGGCAGCTCTCCAGGCCAAGCCTGCAAAGTTGTCCTGAGAGTCCTACAAACTCCTCAGCTGGAGGGGTTTTCCCTGCTCAGTGTCTGGACCATTGCCAAGAAGATCTGTCCAGCTGTAAGCCTGATTTTATATAGCTATTTTCACTTATTTTTTATTTTGCAAAATGTAAACGAATCTGTTTAGCTAGGAAATCACGTCCCTTGAAAGTGATTATAACCTAATTTGACATGCAGTATTTGTACACTTATTCTAGTGTTATGATGCATTTACTGTGTTTACATAAATACAGATTTCTGTGTAATTACTGCGAGATAATGTAAAGAGTTAATCATATGAAATTCCCCAAAATCTCATTTGGGAGAATTTTTTTTAAAGTCCATGTAAAATTTTCTTTGGAAATGAAATAGATTCATTTTTAAATACTCTCTAAATCTTGGAAAGTGTCACATAGCATCAACTCTTATTGATCCTTGTTTGACCATTAGTTGATCCTATCAAAAAATTGGCCATGTACCTAAAATGTGCCAAGCACCAACGAATACAGACTAGACATGTGTCTCACCTTCACTGAGGTTACATGTAAACAAGTCCAGAACAATTTCAGGGAGAAAGGAGAAGCTCTCCCTCGATCTGTCTGCTAATCTGTGGTAATCACTGTGGTTTTTTTTCATGGAAAATATAATGGAAGAAATGTAGAAGAGTTGTTGGCATGGAAGAGGTAGCTAGAAAAACCAGTGGCAATCTAAGGTTGTTCTGGGAGCTGTGAAGATCTCACGGCTTTCCTCAGTGTATATGTTATTGACATGGGACTGCTCACAAATTGAAGTGTTTTACTAACACTAGGGATGAATAATCACATGAAATGATTCAATGGTTCTACAACCACATATCTATTTAAGAAAGACCTACTTGTCTATCTTCCTGAAGTTAAATCAGTGTTTCCCTTTGCAGTCGTCTGTTCCCACTCGTTCAGTTTGTACCATATGTTCAGCTCCATCTCAGAATACCTGAAGGTTAAAAATTAGGGGAAAGGCCTGCCAGGGATACCACACTGTGTGCACAGTGGAAAAAGGCTGAGAAAACATCCACAGTGGCATCTGGCTTAGAGAGGTGCAGATGTCACTGTTTATGTACCCTTTGCAGGCAGCACCATTTCTTACCACATTCAGTAGGTACTAGACACTCAAATGAGCCAGGAATGAAACAATCCACATCTTTATTTCTCCAAGAAGAATTATTCTTCCATCATCAAGTTCAAGAACTTCCTTGAATCTTTGGGTTCTCCTCTTTATCATGTTTTCTAAAAGACAAATAACAGTTAGGTATAGATATCAAGGAATATTCTCAGTGAAAGAGAACATCTTTGTTTATATTTTCAGATGAATTCTATACAACTGCTATCCAAAAATTGTCAGAACAAGGGACAGATATTTGGGAAAGAAGTGGATTATAAGATTTACCTATGGCTTTAAAAAAAAAAATAAAACAAGTCACTGGCTTAAATTTGGTGCTCGTGATTATTACTAAATTTTCATATTTACTTCAATAAAAACGAATTCATTATTTCAGTGGAGTTTCATTAAAATCAATACCCACTGATTAATGTTTCTAGCATGCCCAATGGTTTGTGTTTTCACTTGCTTTACCTCTAAAGAAAATATAACAAATACATCTCACTTGTCAAAGGTAGTACCGTAGAACTAAGAAATTGATTTATGATTAAAGCACCAGTTAGGGATTCTTTAAAATAGAACACCTTATAAGTAAACTGATTAAGTATGTGTACCCTACTTGATCTGTAGGTTTGTTTGCTCATGACCGATGCAGTACAGGATCACCATGTGAAGCATCATAATCAAGTTCTTTGGATCTGAGTTCTACTACTTACTGCTATATCATTTTGAGCAAGTTGCCCAACGTTTCTGTATTTTAGTGCCACTTTCTGAAACTCCCACTGTGCTGTTCCCACTCATGTGAGATTTGCTATCATTTATTCACAGAGTGTACACAGAGCCTAACTTGGCCTGTGCTCACCTGGAGTGGGAAGGTCTGTCCGTTGTGTGGCAGGCAGCAGTGATCATGTTGCCTTGAGTGGTATTTATTTACACTTACTGCTCTAATTTCCTTGTTAGTTTATTCAGCCTATTTCATAAAACCTAAGCCCATGTGCACCCTTATAAACCCAATGGGAGCCAGTAGTAATGATAAGTAAGCCATACACATACAGTCTGCCCCCACCACATACATAACACCAGTGTCCCCACTGCATTTTCGTCTTCCATTTAAAAAATAGCTAATTGTGGAGTAACTGTACTCATGATCACCTTATTTACCTTTGCTTTGTCCTAATGGGAAACATTACATATTAAGAATAACACTACCTATATCATATGAAAATCCTTGATTAAAAAGAAAGTTTTTTTTACTGTCCACTTCTCATCTTTGGCCTTTTTTCCCCTCTCACAGAGCCTGCTTGTTCAAGCCAGCACATGGAAGATATGCTCAGATACAGTACACAACTTCCCCTCCCTTTTACCAATAAATGATCACTACATTCCTATACTGTTTTTAATTTCTTATATGAGTTCTTTGCTTTTGATAATCAATTTAAGAAGGAAATTATTTCTTCTGCTACATCTGCAGCATTTTCAGAGTGTCACGTCCAAGCTGACTTGACAGTCTCAGGAGGCAAACTGGAAGCTCCTGAGGACAATCTTCTCAGAGGCAGGGGAGTCCGTTAGAATGCCACTTGCCCCAATTTTGAGGCGATTGCCCCAGTTTTCACATGCTATCTCCCCGGTGTTTCTGAGAGGAGATCTAACTTTCTCTTCTTCCAGGTCCCTATTGATTGCCTAAACTCTGATAGTGCTGCTTAAAAAGATGAGGAAATGGGGTAGAATTGGAGTCATCCAAATTAAAAACATATTGGAAGAAACCTGCAGCCCAATAATAGACATCCTATATATAAGGTGTCCTGGAGAAGTGTCTGTTTTTTAGTAGAATATTAGTTGGTGACTTAGCATACTGTATTGTCTGAAATACTTTAAATCAGGAAGATTTCTTCAATTTTACAAAATAGGATATCTAAAAAATGGAATCACTCTTACTTTTGACTGATGTGATAAGGGGAAAGCATTCTCTTCTATTAATGTTCTTTGCATACTGGATGACAAACCTATATCTTGAACATATGGGTTTCATCTTCTTTTTAAAATATCCAAAAAATCAATTATTGCACATTTTTTCTCAGAGTTTTCAATTGATGAGCATGAGAAATAGTTTTGTTTTGCTTTATTTCTCTCTAATTTGTATTTTTTAATATTTTGGGTTTGAGAAAACCAGATAAGAGACATAAATATTAGAAGTTTTTTTCCTTAAAGTGACATTGGAATCTAAATAAGCTTAGGACAGAGATTCATTAGGGCTAAAATTGCCCTTGCTCATCTGCAAAAAAAACTAGCTTCTGCTGGGATCCATCCCAAGAAAAAGAAGGGCTAAAGTAACATTTATAAAACAAAAATGATACAAAAGGGAAAATGCTGCTAATAAATAACCTATTGCTAAAAGAGAAACAAAGTGGTTGTGTAATGTCACTTTGATGATGTCTCTCCAACAGCTGGAGCACCTGCTCTGGTATTGCCCTCCTTCAGGCTAGTTTTCTTTGCTGAATAAGACTACCTACTTACCTGCATACTTTAAGAACACTCTATGTAAATTCATTTACCAAGGGCACTAAACTACCTTCCCTTAGGGTATCAAATGGTCCCAACTGAAAGATCAAGTATGAATCTGAATGTCATGTTTGGGTGTTGGACTGAGCACACTTTGGAAACACTCCTGGATACTCTCATCCTAATGGCATTCGCTCCTAACCTTGGAGCTAGGACTGTCTTTGAGAAATCTTCACCATGACTCCAAAGGTCATTTTAAAGATCATCTCTCTAAATTGTCAATAGAAACAACTCAGGCAGCTCCTCTCTCTGCTTACATCTAAATGACTGTTACAGACAAGATGGTTCTGTTCATTATCCCAGCTCTAAGTTATCATTTGGTCCATACCAAATGTCATCAATTTCTGGTCTCCATTTATTTCTAAAGGAATAAACCTACCTTTTTTACCATAAGGGTCAAAGATAAGCAAAAGACATAAATGGAGTTTGAAATTTACAAAATGTCTGCTTCATCAAAAATGAGAAGAGAACAC
Organism: Chinchilla lanigera; assembly: GCF_000276665.1. Classification (NCBI taxonomy): domain Eukaryota; kingdom Metazoa; phylum Chordata; class Mammalia; order Rodentia; family Chinchillidae; genus Chinchilla; species Chinchilla lanigera. The sequence continues at coordinate 24,549,609 of NW_004955424.1, forward strand.
AGCATTCAGGATGGTTTGCCCTCAAGAAGAGAACAACTCACTAGACTGTGAGGAGAAAATTTAAAGATGGAGGGAGGAAAATATAGAAACAAGTTAATCTGACTTGGACTGTGTCTTGGAGAAGGGGTAGGGATGGGCTGAGGAAAAACCCCTCAGATAACTTGGTGCCCCATGAGGCAAGGAAGCCCAACAGCAGCTGCAGGAATTTGGCAAGGTTACTGAGAAAACACTCTGCATAGTCCTTCAGGCAGGTGGTCTCTCGAACTTCTCCGGACTCAGCTCTGCACCAGCACCATGATGCTTCAGGAAAGGACAGGCAGAAGAGGCCACAGGAGGACCTACCTGCCTGACAGGTAAGAATGAAGAGTGTCTGGGTGGAGACATGCAGGGGTGGTCCCCAGCAGGATTGGAACATGTCATGGTGGGCAGGTGTCCCACCACCTCTCCACCACTGGAGTACTACTGAGCTCACAGAAACAAGACACAGTCTCAGGGATTTGCTGAGAGGAAGCTGAAATGACTGAGATTGTGTTTTTGTTGCTTAAAAAAATGGAGCCTTGAAATGTAGAATCATTTCTATAAAATGGTTACATTTTCTTGCACACTTGATTTAGGGAGTTTAACTCCAAGCACACCTCAGGATGATTTCAGCTAATTTCCTTTTGTCTTCTACCTCACTGAGTAAGTCAAAGTGTTCTTCCCTTTCTTGTTCTTGTCTGACTGTCTCCATCTGTCTTCTCCCCATTGCTTCCTTTTAGTGTTCTCTCTTTATCTAACGCCTCTCTTCAGGCCTTTCCCCCTTGTTCTGCTTTCTAATTTTTAATGTCCAGAGTGAAAGAAAGCACAGAAACCTGGAATTAAGGCTCAGACTGGTCTCTGGTTTCAGCAAGGCGCCCTCCAGCCCTGCCCGCTCAGTGGTGTCTCAGTGGTAAGAACACTCTTGTTCTCATCCGAGTTGTCTGCACTTCCCTTTTGTCTTTGGGGGGTCTCAAGGACTCTTCTCTGATTGTGCTAATAAAAGAATGTCAACAGAGCATAACATCCTAAAAAAGAAAGAGAAAGAAAAATATCCCAAATTTTTTACCTGCTTGGAAATTCCTTCTAAAACAGAAGATTCCATGCATTGCTGTGCACACTAATCTCTCATATGGGATGTTCTCCAAATAGATCTGTATCTTAACTAAATCCAAATACCTCTCAATCCTACCCAGTGCATTGCTTTGCATATATTGTTCCTCTCCATTGTTCTTCTACCTAACGTGACCTTTCTCTTCTGCACCACTTGGACTGATGTCTAGGAGCAGCCTTCCACCCCAGCCTGCTCATTCACCCCACACACAACTTCCAACCCACAGCTTTTATCCTTGCCTTGGACTTTGATTCTACATTGTCCTAGAAAATTATTTATCTTTCTAAAAAATATATATTTTCCCTCCCAATGAGATTATTAGTTCTTCAGAGTCAGAAACTTGTCTTACCATTGATAATTACATATTATTAACAATAAAAACAGGGCTGTGCATGTAGCAGTTTACCCCTTAAAGATGTAGAAATAACATATTTATTGACTTATTGAATGAATCACTGGTATCAACTCAATGCATGTTTATTAATTGAGTAATGAAATATGGAAGAAACAAAGCAAGTATGTACTGAATAAATGAATCTCTGAAATCAAGCCTACAGGCTGCCCAGATGTTCTCACCCATGGGGACAGTCACACAGTTCCAAATCACAGTTGGATGATATTTACAAGGCTTAATACCATCTTTACTGAATTATCTCAAGTTTTCACGGATATCAGAAATAAATGTTTCTGTCATGAAGCCTAATTTATAATTCTTGGTACATATGAGGATTTGATTCATATTGTGACTATTTATACTTGTTTTGTTTTAATACAATTTAAATTAGAATACTATATGGGGAACATTAGATGTTTGAAGAACCTAGTAAAGCCAAACATATTTCTGGAGAAAACAGGGGCAAGAGGGCATGATTTTGCAGATAAGGACTTGGGGTAACATTAAATAATATTCCCCTAAGACACGCAGGTAATTGGTAGAGAGATCTGGTCTAGAACTGGGATGTAGCTCAGTAGTAGAGCACCTGCCTAACATACAAAGGCCTTGCATTCAATTCTCTGTACTGTCACAGGTAAGTGAGGAAAATCTTGTCTAGAATAGAGATACCTTAATTCCTTATACTTATTATACTATATTCTTTACTACATTCTGTTTCCTTCGTTAATAAAAGAATGAAAAGACAAACTGCAATGTGTTCATTTTCTCCCAAACTTTTAAAAATGCTACAAAGATATAGCATAATATGTCATGCCGTGGATCAGACAAACTTAACTTCCAGCACTACAAGGAAGCCGTGTTGTGGATCATCCCAAAGAAGGCAGGACTGGAATTAGTGTGGACTTCTGACTGAAGCTCAGGTAAGAACAGACTCCTTAACTGAGCTGAAGCCCATGCCACGCCTCTGCTTATGCAAGTGCAAGAGTGGCTAGTTTCAGTGAAGCTCAATGTTTCACATTTGCTTTGTGATGTGAGATCCTCAAGTATCTATTTCTCCTGTTCAAGATGTTCATCTGCTATTGACTGAATGAACCCCTCCTCCTGCAAATCCATATGTTAAAGCCCCAAACCCAACCTGATAGTGTTTGGAGGTAGGATCTTTGGAAATGATTAGGGTTAAATTAGCTCACAAAGAGGGGGTTTGTGATGGAATTCATGCTTTTACAGAAAACAAAAGGGAAGAGACACAGGCTCTGTCTCACCGTCCTGTGTGCAAACCAAGGAAAGGCTGTCTGTGGACACAGAAGAAACCGTGTCTGGAGATCAGGAAAGGCGCTGTCTCCAAGGACCAAGCCCACTGGCACTTTGTTCTCATATTCAGCAGCCTCCAGAACTGAAAAGTAAATGCCTATTTTTAAACCATCTAGTCTATGGTATTTTGTTTCACACCACCCGAGAAGATTGCCAACATACAATTTCCCTTTACTTCTCTGACTTTAAACCCATCTTGGTTCCATATTGAGAGGAAGGCTAATGGATATGTCATATGCATAACTGTTCATAGTAGCCTTCTGGTAATAATAACTTACTCTACTAGCACAGGTAGGCACTACGGATGAAAGCCTAGCTTATTAACAAAAGTTTGATTACTCACAATAGTCTAGTTATAAAAAGAACCACTGACAGATTAAGAGATAAAAAGTTATACATATATATATGCTATACATAGGTATACCATGTAGATATATATTGTTATGTATACATAAATAGATATAGAAACAGATACAGATCTAGATCTAGATCTGGATATAGATATATGTAATATTATTCAGGCTCAGAAAAGAAAATAACCTTGCCATTTGCAACACAGATGAAACTGGGGACATTATGCTAAGTGAAATGTGGCAGACACAGGCATGTTTTCATTTTTATGTGGCACCCAAAAAAGTTAAACTCATAAGAATTGGAGAAAATAGGAGATTTGGTCAAAGTGTATGAATTTTAAATTATGTGATGAAGAAGTTCTGGAAATTGTGTCACATGGTGACTATAGTTGATAATGAATTTGCCCATCTGAACTTTGATAAGAAAATAAGTTCTAAGCATTCTCACCACATGCATACAGTGAGGATGGTAACTCTGTGAGGGGTCTGAGAGGGTGAGTGTGTTCACTAGCTCATTACAGTGATCATTTCACAATGTATATCAAAACATCATGTTGCACAGCTTGTGCATATACAACTTTTATTCATCACCTATACCTCAATAAAACTGGAGAAAAAGAAAGTTTGGATTGCAGGGACAATTCCCTCACTAGCTGTGTGAGTCTGAGATTATGCATTCACTCTATACATCTGTATCAAAAAGAGGTTGGACTAGGAAGAGCTTTTCACACAGTTCTCCCAGGAACTTTGGAGTCTCCTAGAGGTGCCTATGGCTTTACTAGCTAAGTAATCGCATCAGACATCGCTGCCTTCCAACCCAACTCCAACCTGTACGACTTTAATTTGCCATGTGCACTCGGATTCTATAAAATGTCTCACTAGAAAAATATACTCTGAAAACAATAACGATTAAAAAAATGCTAGGAATCTACTGATGCTGCCAATGTCTAGGTGCATGCCAGCTCTTTCATTTTGTGAAATATTTGGAGTTAGGTCAACTGTCACGGTTCCTTTCAAATCATATCAGGTAGCTTTGATCCTGCTTGAATCAGCCTACATTATTGAAGGTACTCTCCACAGAAATTCTTAGAGGAACTCCTCCCCAACTTTTAGGGTCTAGTAGCCTGTAATGTAATCCAGGATTCTGTACTCAATGGGAAGGGCAAAGATGAAATAAATTCTTCGCAATTTTGCCCATGGCTAAGACTCACTCTGCAAAAGTTCTGGGATCTTATGAGTCTGATTCAGAGTTTAATTTCATTCTACAAATATTCATTGAACATCGACTGTAGACTTTTCAACCTCTCCATTAGCTTAGTACTACCAAGCTTTTGGGTTGAAATTTGTCATTCTGTTTCAAATTTTATTTCTGTTTTTGTTAATGATTATCCATATTTAACCCACAAACTCCATCCAGCACCATAGCGCAAGAACATTTAGGAATTGATGTTTTTTTATTCCTATTGAATTTTTCCAACTTCTGCTGAGCACTGAATGCCCATTACTGAGCTAGGTACAGTGATAAGAAGAAAGCTTTAAAAGATATGGCTCCTGTCTTCAAGAATTTAGAATGTATCTGGGAGAAAACAGCTTTCACAGACAGCACCAGCAGGAAACAAAGGAAGATCACTAAGTTATCTACAACTGCCTGCCAAAGGTACAGTGTAGACACTAAATCCACTTGGCTCCCTGGAACCAGCAAGATGAGGGCAAGCTAGAGTTTTGGGGAATTTGACTTGTTCCGTTTGTTTGCTTGTTTGTTTATTTGTTTGTTTGTTAAGACAGAGTCTCCCTATGGTGTCTAGTCTGATGTTGAACTTTTGGGCTCACATGACCACTCTCCCTAAGTCTCTTCCATGTTGGAACTGACTGCGGGTGCACACTACAGGTCCAGCATTTCACCTGTTTATTGAAAGGCTACAAATGTTTGCACCCAACTGGAGAATGACTGCCCCTGGGAAAAACAAAGGAAGTAAAAGCCAAGCCTAAGGGCACTAAGGAGGTCAACTGCTTTGGAGTAAAACCTTGCTATGTCAGAGAGCCTAGACACCCAGCCTCTGATGCCACAGTGGGCAAGGGTGCTGTTCAAGTGGCTTAGTTGTTCTGGATCTTACATCATCACTTTCCAATGGAAACTGGCTCCTGGCCTCTGATGTATCTCAAAGACACAACTTGATTTAAACGTGTTTAATGCTTGCAGCATGCTTAGTGCTCACTACCTGAGAGAGAGGCGCACATTATTATTACCGTAATCATCATTTACCACCTGCTTGTCTCACTTGAACCCATTACTCACGCCATCCCTCTCCCAGGAGGAGCACTTCCTCATGGCCCAGGTTCATATACCTACTCTTTGGGAGATGAGCAATTTACTAAACGTTAAAATTTAAAGTGACCACTTCCAAATGCTTGGGGGAACTTGAAAGGAAAAGTGTGATTAGAGTTGAGTTCTTCAGCAAATATGGTAGGTTTTCCAAAGTGGTGGTGGTGAAGGGTGAGTCAGCGTCCTCAGACAGCTGACTTGGGAACTACGTGACCCAAACTATCTTCCAGGTAGGGATCTTTCCACCTGAGAACGATCTTCCGCGCTTTCCTGTCTCTCCCACCATCTCTCATTCCTAAACTAGCAATATTAGTCTGGAACTAAATTCACATTTTCTAAGGGAGAAATTCTGCTAGGCTTGTTAATCTTCCACCGATGTGATGATACTTTTACTATGTTAGAGTAGGGCTCCTTAGAAAGCAAGTTGGAAGGAGGAGGAAAAAAACACCCCCCAAAAACAACAAATATTCACCAACCCATATGGTCAGTAATTGCTGTTTAATAGTCCTCCTATTACAAACCTAAGAGGCAGCAGTCTGAATTACCAGTAGAGTATTAATAAACAGGAATGAGTTAATAGTGCATAAAGACCTTCTAGTGGAACAGTGGGGGAGTTGAATATTCTTTTCTTCAGTCAGCTGTAAGTAATTACTGCATGGTGTGCTTCTGACTATTACCATAACAGAGCAATTGGACGTGAAGAATGGGTAACAGTATGGACATGGAGGTATTTTTAGAATATCAGCAGTGAAGCAGGTAACTGGCCTACTCCACTAAAAACCTTTAAATAAGTTTAGAAAGACATTTTTTTTCTTATGACATTTAGTCATGGTACAATTTTTAAAAGATCAATCTAATAAATTATTTAAAATAACTTTACAAAGAGAATGCCTGTGATATGTAAATAAGAAGGCAAGAGGGAAGGAAGGAAAAACCTGAAAAGCCCAGGCGGACAGGAGGCATCCAGCCGACGTTACTGTAACTACATAATCACAGGTTCCTTCCTGCTCCTCGGAGACACAGCCTTCCTCTGCCTGGATGCTGAATCTGCTTGACTGGCTCCCGCTGGCTGCTCAGGTGAAAGTAAAAATATTCAAATCAGAGCTGTAACTATGATTGCTGGAGTTGTGGGTTTTCTAAAATTGAGTTAGTCATCCTCAGTGATTTAATGATGCATATCATTTATTTTAAAATATTATTACAGGGGCCTTGACTGAGCTGCAGCTCCTTTTTCAAGGGACTGCCCATTATGTGATGCGGCCGGGTATGTCACGGACGGCACAGACTGAGATATTGTCTAACGGCACAACATATGTTCTCAGATGAAAACAGCTTGAGACTTTGATTCAGAAAGTGGTAATTTTGCAAATGCATACAAATATCATTTAAGGATATTTTTATTTTTTTTCAGAGTATAAGTCCTTCTCCTGCTTCCTGGATACACGGGCCGATGCTGATTTTTCAATTTGCAGGTTTGTTAAGCATCATGGAATGTTTTGGTTCTCAATCAAGAATATTCTTCCCAAGTGGTTCCAGAGTCCCACGCTTGAAAATAAACGAGTGTCCTCTTTGTCTCCTAGCTGCATGTGTTCCAATGTACAAAAGAAGCACAGGACAGAGGAAGGTGATGCCTTTGATTGAACCATCCTATAGGTTTTTAACCTGCCACTCTGATGGGCTGCAAGCATTTTTAAGGCAGGGCAGTGTGCTCTGTTCTTTGGGCGGTGCTGGCAGCTGGAGTCCAATGGGGGTGGTTAGGAGCCAGGACCCAAGTCCTCCTCCTGGCAGGATTCCTGTCCTGTGTTGAAGCACAGGCGATGAACAGAGGATGAGCTGCCCCAGTGTCAGTGACCTTAGAGTCCTACCTAAAAAGGAGAGACAGCCTAGGGGACAAGTGGCAGTGCTTTACTGATCTCTGCCCACTGCTTTGAAGTCCTTTCCCAAACAAGTGTGTGTGTGAAATAAACACTGCCACACCTATTTTTGCTGAAAAACCACATCATTAGGTCTGAGCTGCACCAGCCAGGATGTTTGTATTCATCCACACACAACCTCTTTCTTGCTGCAAGATGCTGCAGTGTAAATTTACAGCTGTGTGTCACCTCGTTAGCTGGTGAATCTTAAGAGAAGGCAAGTGCGCACCTCCAGAGGTGTTACTGGGACCCATGGAAAGCAGCAGCTTCTGCATGTTACTGGGCTTGATTTGCTTTCATCATGTGTTAGAAAATAGAATGCTTTTGTTTTTCTTAAATCTACAGAAAGATGAGGACAAAAGAAAATTTCACTAATTAAATGCCAGTTTTAAACCAAAAAAATTCACATAGGGCAAAGACCAAATTCATCGCTAGAAAGTGCTTAAGATGTCATGATTGATGGCAGTTCAGCGTTTAGCAGCTTTATGTTTGGAATGCAGTGAAGTCTGGGCCACAGCTGGCTCCGCGTGTCACACACTGGTGGTAGTCATGGGGTATCCTGTTTACACTGATGCTGTACCCCCTAACAATCATGACCTCAAGGGCACGGACAATATCTCTAGCTTTTTTATCTGGAGTGGCCTCCCTATGCACAGGATGGATGCAAGGACTTTCAGATGAAAAAGTTCCACCAATAGTTAGAGATGTTACTATGTCAGATCTAGAAAACCTTTTGGGGATAAAAGGTAGCAGTCCTCCCAAGAGTGGGACTAAGGAGGGAAGAGAGGGTGCCACCTCTGTTATATGTCCATTTAGTTCTGAGGAGCTCAGGAGAGAGCAACCTGGAATTGTGAAGTATCCACATGATTTTAGAGGCCACCATTGTACATTTGCATTATTTTTGCTGGTAACCTTAGAAGGAAGAATCCTTACTGTTTTCAGGTGTCCCCATGTACCACACTGTGGCCACTGCCCACCTCATTGATTTCATCAGATGTCTGTAGTCTTTAGTTTCTTCATCACTCTGAGTTGATTCTCACCTGCTACTTCTTTATGCTGTTTGTTTTGTCTGGAACGCAGTCAGCCTCAGTCATACCGTCATCTCAAGAAATGATTCTGGTGACTTTCTGGGTATTCTCTAAGCTTGCTTTATTTTCATCACAGAATTTGTACTAGCTGGTTTATTCTTGTTCGCACGTGTGTTAGAATGAATTGTGCTCAATTCTCGACTCCTTCCCAAGGAAGAACATTCTGCTATGGCTTGGATCTGGTTTGATGCATCACCCAACATTCCACATGCTAGAATCTCAGTCCCCAGTGCAGCAGTGTTGGGAGCCAGAGAAACCTTTAAGGTGAGGCCTAGTGGGAAGTAATTAGGTCGCTGGGGTCATCACTCAGAAGAAATTAATGTAGTTCTTATAGGACTCCATTTTTTCTTCTCACTATGAGTGAAAAATCCTCCTTTGATCCACTCATGTGAAGTTGATGTGTGAATTGTCTTGAGTGATGAAACGTTGGTAAATGCAAGACTATACAGAGACTGAGATTCGTTGCATAATCTGGTGTTTCTGATCCAAGGATCCTGAAGAGATAGGTGGAACAGACAAGAAGCCTGGTAACTGACAGGTTAATGCCTAGGTAAGCTAAATCCTGCTATGATTGGTCAACTTCTAGCTGCCTCACAGAAGGGTGTGACAAATGAATTTGGAGGACTGCCATTCACAGATTGTAGAGTTGTTTGTTTCACAGCACTGTTGTGGGGTAAATACTGCCTGATACAGTTTATGTTTGTTTATTGTGTGTGACCTCACAGGAAGTGCTGTGGAAGAGGAATGCACTTTCTCTTGTCCATCTATAGATGCTAATGGATAGGAAATTCTAGGTACATGGTCATTGCATTTAAATGAGCAAAAATATGATATACAATAAGAAACTTCCAATTTAACGTTATCTGTTAGAACTCTATTTGGGTATATCATTTACTGAAAACTTAAGTTCAGAGGGTAAAGAATGGCATACCTATAAGAAAAGAACCATTTGGAGTTCTTTACATGAAAATATTAAAGATCACCCAAAGCAATGTGGTTTAGAGCTTGCTGAAATGACTGAGGCAGTTATTTTGGCTGAAAAAGGTGCACTATTATTGAGATATTATTCTCCCAGTCAGCTTTATACCTGCAGACCCAGCAGAGAGTGGGCTGTATGCACATGTGTGTTGAAATGAATTGACTTTCAGAGCTCACAGAAGCTTTTATACTATACTTGGCCTTTAGTCGTGGAAGTTATTAAAAGCACATCAGCAAATAACACAAGCCTGTGCATAATTCTTCACTCTGCTGAAAACTCTGACTTGTTGTGGCTTTGTTGTGCCTTTGAGGTCAACCTTGGAATATATGGGGAACTGTAGTCTCTTTCAACAAATGAAAAGCAGGAACTCTACATATATTCTCAGCAGAACTCATTTTTCAGCCCTTTGTAGTCTCTACATCAACCCATTTTACTTCCCTGATCTTCAAGCAAATCTTTCCCCTAACTCAAGTATTCCGCCTCTAACTGAAGGCAGTGTTCCACCAAATAGTTTGTTCTCCATGTACTGCTACTGTGCCCTCATTTTATTCTAATTACTATGCTACATTCTGGAAATATAAAGTTTACAGAGGACAGAGTTCTTTCCAGTAAGATATATACTAGAGAAGACACATAATCTGAATATCTCATTTTTAAGTAAGTGCTACAACTGGGTGTGGTAGTGCTTGCATGTAATCCTTGCACACCAAAGGCTGAGGCAGGGGGATCACTGGGAGATTGAGGACAGCTTGGGTTACAAAGTAAATTCAAGGCCAGCCTGAAATGTCTAGTGAAATCCTTTCTCAAAAACAAGAGAAAGACAAGGGAGGATTATCCTTTACCTGTTTGTTTTCTGTTCATAGGGCCCCATTATAAGAAAATAAACATCAATGTATCCCTGAATGAAAATGACATGGCTGACCACATCTCAATTCTAGTACTAATGAAAAGAAAAAAGAAAATTTTGCAGAGCCCCAAAGACTCCTCCTTGGAGTGTGATAAGTCTGCCTTACTACATACTCAAGGAAAGTAAAGAAACGGCAAGGAAACAAATCAGCAGTGATTCCGGAAAGAGAGAAAAACAGAGTCTTCTCATTCCAGCAGCTTTGCCACTTGTTGGAGAATAAATGCTGTGTTGTTCTTTTTGGAAGACACTTGAAGTCAGTGGAGAGAGATTATAAAGCAAGTGAGAAAAGTATGGAAAGTAAAACAGAAAAGAAAGGGCCACTGGTGTAATAAATAAAAATAACAGGGTGCAATTTGTTTTGCGAGAGCAAAGGTGTGAGAAGACAAAGGGTTATCGGAGTCTAAAACAGTTTTTGAAATTAAAAGAAAATTTTCTGTGGGTTGATTAGATGAGATGAAGTATCCTGAGACCAAGGGTTGGAGATTTTTAAGATCAGGTTAAAAATCTTGTAACTTAATAAAAGGTGTTTTTAAAAATAGTTGTAAAATGTTTTAATTAAATTTGTTAAATAAATGTATATACCAATATGTGTTTATGTTACTTTTGCCTGCTACAATTTAAACTTTCATACATGTGGGAAGTAAATTGTGATAGTAACCCATCAAGTTAATCTTCTAATGACGTTTTTTGACCTTTTCCTCTTGATTATTCCACTTAAAAAGAGTAAAATCTTTACTGTCCTTGGGAACTATGTAGATGTGGCATTCCAATAGCACATCTTATTCTAATATTTCCTGAAAATAATGTATTTCTTGTGCATCTATATGTCTGTTTTAGAGAAGATCATTTTAGTAGGAGAACATGTAATGTTCTAGACAACTTTCCTTGTAAGGAACACATGCATATGAACTCTGGCACATATCAGTTTAAACTGGATCACAGGGGCTGGGGATTTAGCTCAGCGGCACAGTGCCTGCCTGGCAAGTGCAAGGTCGTGAGTTCGGTTCCTGGTACCAAGAAAAAAAAAAAACAAACAAACAAACTGGGACACATATCATTAAAAAATCACAATTATTTCCATCCCAATAGCAAATTCTAATATACAAACCATAAATAATTTCATGATTTTTTCCTGAAAAACAAAATGGCAAACAGAAGTGCAAATGTAAGCCAAGGAGATACATTTTTTATTTTTAATATTTCAATCATCAGTATTGTTTCCTAATTGTATTTCTTTGCCTTTGTCTCATCATTTTATCAATGGTGCAAAGAAGTAACATGTAACAGACAATAAATTAGGAAAGGGAAGTGCCTTGGAAAGAATACCTAGTCAAAAATAGCTTATGTTGTCTCATGCAAGTTTGCATTTGATCTTCGTATCTAACTTGGTAGGGTATGGAAAAGCAGTAACCCACCACAGCAGATAAGAAGATTCTCGTCATAAAGGCCTGGATCAGAATCCCATTCAGCTATGTGAGATAGGACAAGTTTGTTAATGACTATGAGGTGCAGTTTTCATCACTTGTGTCAGAGGCATAATAACCTACCCCATAAGTTTGTTGTGGGGTTAAATGAGGGAAAATTAAAGTCTTGGCACAGAGACTAAATAAATGTCTATAAATAGCAACCAGGATTGGTATTGCAAAGGTGTTACTATTTTTTCTCACTTGACCCATGAGAATACTGAATTAGAGAGCAGCGAACACACATAGATGTGAAGAAGCATGCCAAGACATTCTGCCATAAAACTACAAGCTCTAACCATTCAGAGGCAAACTATCCATGCTTAATACGTACAGCAAGAAAAAATTAAAAACTCCATTAGACAAACATATATTGATGTCACTGTAACCAAACTATTAAATGTCTTTGTAACAACAATGATAGTCTAGCTACATTCTTCAACAAATATAGTCAATTTAAGCATTGGCAGAGCCCAGTAAAGGCAGTCAGCCTTAATCTACAGAGGAGTCCAGTGAAGTCTCCCCATCCCTGGGGAGTCAACTCTTACCTTAATGACAAAATTAAATGGTTATAGAGTTCTAAAATTTTTACTCCTTTAATAACTGGATGAAGATCTCTTAGCCTCTCGATGTGAACCACTCAATTATTTTCCTTTGCACAAGTTTCATACAGTTGTTGCTCAACCATCTCTCTATCTATTGCATAGAATGCAAATTGTTTCAAAAATATGTGAGAATTAAAGTGAAAATGCAGGCCTGAGTCAACAGCATAAATCATCAATAAAGTCATTTCTATTTACAGTGGTGCCTCTGTTTACGAGCTTAATTTGTTTCACAGTTTGGGGGAAGATGGCTGTGATCGTGTTTGTCACGAATGTAGAGTTGGCAAGCAGAAGCCAAATTTTGCCAAACACGTTATAGTTCCTGAACCAAGGGATTGCTGTATTTTGCTGCTGATTTTTACCAAAAATTGTTCTGCATAAAAACACAAACTTAGCAAAAGCCAAAATAACCAAATCAAAGAGTTGCACTTGAAAAATTGCTCTGGATTCCAGAGGTACAATGCTAAAACACTTCTACAGAGGCTCCGATTCCTTACACACACAAAAAAATGTGAGCATGGCACTAGACACAAAAAATACATTATGAAGTTGACAAAATTTTCTTATAACCTCTTCCACCTTTCCTTTTGCCCTCCATTAATTTAAGAGTTTTAATGCAGGTGAAAGTTCATATTATCTTAATTTGATTTAGATCAAAAATACAATGTTAAAATTTTTAAAAGTTATTACAGTAAAAGACATATCACCATTAAATCTCCTCAAAAGTATCCTTTGCATTTTGAATACACTTATTCCATCATCCCTGCCACTTTCTGAATCAGTTCTAGAAGGCTTTTTCATGACTGTTTTCAGCTGTACTGTCAGGGCTGCCTCAGAATCCTGAATCAACGCAAAATTTACTCTCATGGTCCTTTCGACTTTGGGGAACACCAGATTTACATGGTGCCAGATCTGGCAAGTACAGCAGATGAAAACACATCATACTGTTGTGAGGAGACTGCCCTTGCTTTGCATGACATTCAGCAACAGCACTCACTGTACTTTTTATCACAACTTCTAAAGACTTCCAGAGCTGCTTCAGAAAGTGTCAGGAGAGAGAGGATAAATGTGTTCAAAGTGTGGGGATATATTTTGTGGGGGATTGAGGACAATGTGTCTTTTACTGTAGTAAATTTAAAAATTAAACTTTCACTCTATATTTTGATCCCCCCCTGTGTAACGGAAGTTTGCCATATTAAAAGAACCCAGTAATGCTACCCAGCTAGGAAGACAAAGGCACAGAATTTATATTCTGTATCCTGATCTTACTTTTCTTGTGATATAGGCAAAATCCAGAAAATTTTTATGCCCCTCCAAGAGAAGAGTCAGGAAGGTTAATTTTAGCCTAGTGGGCCTTGCATGGGATCCCCAGTGAAAAGGGTAACATGTAACCTCAGCCAACATCCTAGGGGGACTATTCAGAACAGGGACTGGTTACATATATGGCAGAGACACAAATTGTATCAGCAAAAACAGATGGGTCCAAGGCACCAGGGATTACCTGCGAGGTACTAAACAAACAGTGGAGGGCAAGCCCCAAGTCAGACCTCCCCTTATGGCTCATGGGGTAAATAACAGACAAGCAGTGGACAAACCTTGCTACAGAACTCCAGGTGAAAGTTCATATTATCTTAATTTGATTTAGATCAAAAATGCAATGTTAAAATTTTTAAAAGTTATTACAGTAAAAGACATATCACCATTAAATCAACCCAACCAGTCCTTTCTTCTTCCAGGAAGACAGAGCTAGAAATAGGGCTCAAGGTGGGCCAGTTTGTTTTGCCCATGCAGATGGGCACTTCAGCATAAGCTCCCACTGCCAGCGCAGGACAGCAGTCCGAGGGAAGGGAGTTTGTCTGGTATTTGCTTATCATAGAAGGGAGACCTTGTTTAGTCACTTTTAACCATTGTGAATTTAACTCTGTATCAGCGATAACCTTCTTTCTCAGAGGACAGAGTGGCATCATTTGGGAAGAATAAAGTGGCGTTAGGAAAGTAATCAGAAAGACGTTTTCTTAACAAGGCCAAGTCTTTCAAAAATGCTTTAGAAACCATCACAACTTTGAATATAAGGAAGTGAAAGGAGACTTACAGACTGCAAGAGACTAAAATGTTGCTAAAAACTTATTCGCTGCTTTTCCCACTCACTGCAGTGAGGGTACATGGGGGTTAGATTTTTACAGGGTAGCATTTATTTTCTAAATATCTGGGAAAGCATGAAGAAATGTGTAACTTCAGTGTGTGTGTGTATGTGTGTGTGTGTGTGTATGTGTGTGTGTGTGTGAGTGAGAGAGATATAACACTAGAGCACTGCACTCAACACATAACCATGTTTTATCTGCATAGCGAGATAATGGATGGTTATATTTTTCACACCTTCAGTTTGTAATGAGCACGTATTAGATTTTAACATCAAGTATGGATAAATGCTACATTTAAATGATTGCTCGTATCTCCCAGTTGTTTTTGTCTATACACCAATTGTTTTAAAGCATATGCAAAGTACTTGGTCAGGCAGTCCTTTTCAAGTTCAACTGCAAAGTATACATGTGTTTTAAGTCAAAAGTGATTGCTACTCTGCTCCGTTTTAATCTCTTTATTTCAAAGATCATGATTACTCTCCTATTTTTTCTCAAAATTTCAGAATGGACTTTGGCCAAATCCAATGCAGTTTTGCCCTACTTGATCTACAGAATGAAGTATGTATACAGACGCACTCTGGAATGATAAAAGACTTTAAAGACGCATGGTGATGTTGACGGTAGGGCAAGGAAAGAACAAAATGTGGAATGACAGAGGAGAACTTAAGTTACTCTTCTCATGTCATAAATTTCAAGGTCCTTCCTAAATGAATTCACAAGCAAACAAACAGAACCATTATGTGAGACTGCTGAAAGCTCACAATTTTATAAATTTAATTCCATCCTTAGGCAACATGGTGCACACCTTCAGGTTGACGTTATTCTCTGTCATTTATTGCTGTCAAGATCAGTAGATCTCCATCAGTAGAACCCAAATCACCTCAGAGCATTTGGTTTTCTTGCTATGAACCTAAGGTCACTTCCTGTACCTATATTGTCAAGAGCTGTCTAAGAAGTTTGTCCTATATAGGAAAACCCCTTTAAACTTGAGATCTCTGGTGCACATGTGCACGCAGGCGTGAGCATGTGTGTGTGTGTGTGTGTGTGTGTGTGTGTGTGTGTGTGCCTGTTTATTAATGGGGAAAAACTAATGACCACAATAATGGGAGAAACACTAAGACTTCTTTCCATATTCAAATACCCTTATTGATCACTTTCTTTCCTCAGGACAAGAGGTACAATATGTTGGCAGCATCCATCTTCACTTTCCAGTCTCCCAGGATATGGTCAGGCCAGAATAAATAAATATGCTCTCATGACTAAAATCACATGCTATGCAATCAGACAACCTAATTTCAACTCTCATCTCTATCGCTTGCAAGTTGTATGATCGTAGTTATATGATCTTGCCTTGAACTCCTCATGATAAAATTAAAATTATAATAGGATCTGTATCACAAAATTCTTGAGAAACTTAAATGAATTAATATATATGAAATGGGTACAACAGCATCTGGTACTAAAGTTTCCCATAAATGTTAATTACGATGATGATGATGACGATGATGATGAAGGGAATCAGCAATGCATCCAGGCTACCACAAGTCTGTGGGGGTCATGCCCTGTCCTCCGAAGGAAAACGACATTGAGGGGGTCTCTTCCCAGCTCAAGGGTGATGCTGCTTACCTGTTTGTGATGGTCAGATGTATACCAGGCCTTCTGGATTCACTTTGGTAGCAACAGGGTTAAATTTATATTGTGTTACCTACACTTTTTGGCCCAGTCAGCTCTGGGATATTTCCACATTCCGGGTTATGGTTATATAACCATTCTGTCTGGAGCAAGATTCAATGTACTCCTCTGATGCCTTATAGAAAATAAGAGAGAGAATTTGCTTAACACCGGAAACAATATTATATTTGTGGATTCATTATTTTCTTGCCAGATTTTTTGAACATTAATACCTCTCAAACAGTTGTCAAAATTATTGGAATCAGACCACAAAGGAAATCTAGGACATGTGCAGCAAGAAAGTGTACTTCTACCTAGAAACTTCTTATCTTTTACTTTTTTCATGGCCAAAGGAGATATCCTTAATAGGGAGGAGGGATTGAAAGAATCCTGAAATGTAAGTTAACATTTCTTAAATATGAAAGGCGCCTTTACCATATTCTTGAAGAACATCTTTTTCTTGATTCTTGACTTTGATGACGTTTAGCCAGGTCTTTAGCATGCTTAGGTAAATTAACATTCAGTAAAATTTTTAATAAACATAAAATGTTTCTGCCTGATATTTAAAATTAATTAGCTGGTGCAATATCATACCTCACACTTCAGAGCATGCATCTGTCTCAACACACATTAGGAAATGTTGGAAGGAGTCCTAAACCTCCCCTGCTCCATTTCAATTCACTCATCAAACAAGTAGTTGCACATTTTATTTTTCTCTGTCCATTCTTCTCTTCCTATTTCCTTCATTCCCTTTCCCACTGCCTGCAAGTCAGCTTTATATATATATATATATATATATATATATATTTATATATATATATTATATATTTATTATATATTTATATATATATATTCTTTAGTTGGCCCTTATAAATTGAATACATCCAGGATTTCTTTTGAGCAGAAGGGGTTGGCTTGGATTTCTCAGAGTATCACTCAGTCCTCTGTTGCACACATTTCCTCCTGCTCCAGATACTGCTTTTCATCCTCCATCCATCCTGTTAAGGAGAACAGAGGCTAATTTAGGAGCCTCTTTATGCCTGTACATATTCAGCCAGAGGGGTCACCGCTGATTGATGCAAGACACTCTGTCCTCCAAGAGCTTGCCAAGTCCCTGCTGGTCCACAGAGCAGCAACCAACAGTAACTCACCCTTTAGTGCCTGTGTACTTCTATGCCTCCAGCTAGAAACAGTCAATAAATACCAGAGGCAACTTCTGTTGCCTTAGATCATGAATAAATGCCTCGCACCACCACCCAGAGCCTTCTGACAAAAACTGTTTCTCTGTAGAGAGATTCCAAACACTAGCAGCCAGTTACCACAGAGGTGCCTCAGAGGCTTGGAGGAAGGGGAAGGGACAGAGAAGGGGCTTTTCCAAAGGCTAAAATACATGCTTTCTTCATATAAAATTGCTGCATTTGTTGCCTTCCTCCTCTGAACCCGACTTTGGGATGAGGCTTATTCTTCTTTACCTCATTTATTCCCCACAGCTCTAGGATTCAGGAAGTTCTGGCCCATTTTACAGATGAAAATACAGAGGCTCACGGAGCCTATATAACTCCTACTTCCTGTTTCTCCATTGTCCATCTACAGCCGTGCCTCACTATATTGCAGTTCACTTATTGCAGCTTCACTGTATCACGGGTTTCTAAAAACTGTATATATCTAATTCTGTATCGCAGAGTTTTCACTATATCAGGGGATTTTGCAGTATATAGGTATTTATATAATATTTATGATTTTAATTATTTTTGCCTAACAATTTAAAATTATAAAAAATATAAAAAATGTTAATTCAAGCATATTAAAAGAATTTTTAAATCAAAATAAGATATTGTACAGTATGTATTTCATCAGTGGTTGAAAACCGTACTGTGCACAGGGAAATGCAGCATGCCAGTACCGCCAGCCTGAGCTTGGCAGAGCCGCCTGACCCTTGAGCAGACCCACACCGGGCGACACTGCTTCCAGCCTGGGCGTTGCAAGCGTGGTGCCGGCTGGTGCAGGGCTCTGCTGGGCTGGGTCCCACGCCCTGTCCCGCTCCTGCCCTCCATCCCCACCTACCTCGTCCTCCCCACCTACCCCGTCCTCCCCCGCTGCCCTCCGAGCGAGCCGAGACTCCGATTCACCCGGACCTCCCCAGGCGCCGCCCCAGCTGGAAGCCAAGGCTTTGGGAAGAAGGTTCTCCCCAGGAAGGTATGCAGGATTGTGGCAAGGGTTTATAGGAGCATGGGAAGGGTTTATGAAGCATTAAAATATACGTCAATAATAAATATAACACCGCTACTTCGTGGATTTTCTCCTATCATGGACCTCTCTGGAACGTGACTCCTGCCATAGGTGAGGGATCACTGTACTGTCCTCACAGATACAAAGTCGGGTGTTGTAAAAGCAGCTAGAAGGTGTCCCCAGGTTTTCCCCAGACAATTCAGTCGATTTCTGGGGCTCAGAACCCTCTTAATTGGATATTTATTGTTGTTACTCCAGTTTGCTAAAAACTGATTTCCGTAGTATTCTGCCCGTCACCTAGATGTACTGTGCGTCCACTGTGTATATGGCACTTTGATAGGGTCTGTACAGTTTCAAGGAAGTTGAATGTTACTTAAAAAATAAAAGATGGCAGGGTCATAGTCTTCCACAATTATTTTCAAATACACAACATTCCACAAAGAGTTAGCCTGCCTTCATTAAACAGTGAGGTCAGATGCATATGCCTGGGCCACAAGTTCTATCTCTTTTTATTCTTTCTACTCCACCTCAGTTTCTAAAGAGGCTTTTTATGTACTTCTTACACAGACATATTTGGCAGAATGAAGTACTCTATTGGCAGAAAATCCATCTGGCTACTAACTATGGAAAAGCTACTACTGCCACATCCTGAAAAAAAGTCAGACTGCGGGACACTGTTTACGGTCTGGTGGACAAGAGCACTCTGCAGCCTGCTTCAGCGTGCTTCTGCTTTGCGGGGACTGAGCCACAGTCTAGCATGAACATGTAGCTTTTTCTCAACCCTTTTGGAATCTCACTAGGTATGAACATTAAGTACCCAAGGTCCTCACTTATCTGTAATGTCTGCAGCCAGAGGACCCTTTGGTTGCTGTCTTCCGCTGCCTCCAACTTCACTGTCCTCCACCCTGTCTGCAAAGTGTGGGACAGATATGAGCTACCTCCCTGCCAAAAGGCAGTGGAAGAATCTCTGCATGTGGTGGATCCAGGTTTGAATTTTGAGAAAAGAGTCAACCGCTTTTTCCTGCCATAGATAAAAACGTCTTAATGCCTTGATGATAATAGCAATAAGCAATGATAGTAACACCTTCCCTTTAGTGCTTCTGTCTTACACTCTGGTGCTGCCCTCTTCCACAAAAATTCTCACAGCGGGTTTTGAGTGGCTCTGCACACCAAGCTTCACATCCATCTGAACATTTTGATATTTTTCTCAATGCTAGCACGTTTCAATATTTCATCCAACTGCCACAATCTGAAAAGGAAATGTTATTATACCAGTTGATCCACGAGGGACTCTGGGGTGGAGAGTGATTTTCTCAGGTTGTAAGCAAAAATTCAAATCAAGGTGATTCCTTACAAAGTCCAGTGTTTATTACTCCCTAGTAATCTTTACTTGGTATGGGGAAACTGAAGCTTTCCTTTGGGGAATTATGGGAAAAATAGGTCATAGGTACCTAACAAGCTCCAGGCCCCATCTAATGGACAGAAGTCACCATACTAGTACATGGTTGCACCTTGTAAAACTTTGCCCAAGCTTTTATATGGACTGCAGATCCACTCCACTTCTAGAAGCAAGGCTCCTGCAGAAGAGCATTCTGTGACACTTTCTCGATGTGTTTTGTCATGCTGGTCTTTGTTGGCCTGGAGAACCAGCAGCCGGGACAGCAGGATGACTTTGAGCCAAGGGGCGGTCTGCTCGCACCCAAGGGACAGGGTGTTCCACCAAGTTAGCTGCTGCTTGAAAGGACCATTGCTGCAGTCATGCTCGCTCCTCGTTTTGTTATTCCTGAGATAATAAAGAAAGGCTTATTTTGTTGTGTCCAAAGACCCTTTTCAAGAGACCTGCTCTCGCTGGAAGTCTCCTGAGTACCCACACCTGGTTACAGTCAGAGGCTGGGCATTTCAAAGTAGATTTTTTAGAACAGGTGACAGAAATGAAAAGGAGAGTGGGGAGGAGGAAGAACAAACCAGCAAAAGTGTTATTTATTGAAAGTAGCCAATGAGAAAAACGGGGCCAGAAAACCCAACTGATGCTGGCAGAGATGGATATTTGTCACATCCTACTGGACAGAAAAAGAGGAACAAGTGAGGATTTGTAGGGCTCTTGGCTTTGGGTTAATTCTATCTACAATATTTCACAACAGATTATTTTATGGTCAGGTTAAGAAAGAGAATGTTCTAAATCTAACAACAGTTTTCTCAGCTCTTGGACTATGATATGATCTCTATTTGGTTATGTGATGGGACAGGCGAGACACGAGGCATGAATCTTATAAGGGGCTGAGGATCTTTGTCCCAGTTCACCTTTTTTTCCTAGCCAGTCCTATCAAGGGTGAAGGGTTGAGGTCAAAATTCTTCCAGAGATATGCTTAGAGTCACACTGGAATGTGGGTGGATGGGGTGATCATATCTGACCTCAATATCAGTTAGATCGTTTAAAGTTAAATGGTGGAGCCAGGCTTGGTGGTGCTCGCCTATAATCCCAGCACTCGTGAGGCTGAGGCAGGAAAATCTTTGCGAGTTTGAGGCCAGCCTGGGCTACGAAGTGAGCTCAAGGCCATCCTGAACTGCATAGTGAGACCCTGTCTCAAAAAGACAAAAAAAAATTTTAATGTGGGGATGCCAGACCAAGGTTACAACGGTTCCACCAAGAACAATTTCAAATAGAATTCTGTACTGTTCCATAAAAATATCTTGCAATTAGGTCACTTAGCAATACCTCTGGTTCACTTCAGCCTCCTTGATACTCCTCTTCTTCAGTTATGCCCTCATTACATTTGTCCAGTACTGTACTGCACTTCTTTCAGTTGTACTAAATACTGTTGGATTCTAGAATAGCACTGAGATATTTGATAAAACAGTCTGAGTTCACCAAACAGACGCTGAAAGGACATTTATATTTAATGTGCTTTTCCAATCCTATTAACAAAAGTAATATATTGTTCAGTAAAATATACAGTCTTATTTCATTTCTCTCACTGTAAGAAACAATGAGCACACAGAAATATAATTCACACTATATTGTCTGCCACTAAAAGTGGGCTCTTCAACAAACTGCAACACAATTTAAATAAAATCAGCTAATAATGCTGCATCTCCTGTGCCCAAATTAGTGGTATCATACATTAAAGGCCATTATTTACTACACAAAGAGAATCAAGAGAGGATAAGAGAGGATTATAAGAGACGTTCTTGCATATAACACTAAAAATACAATTTGGTCATGCAGCTGTCCCCTAACATCAATCTGTAGTCCAGTATCCGCTGCTCAGGTGTAAGTAAAACTTTTAAGTCTCAAAAGGAGCTCGTGCTACTAGTATTTCCTCAAAAAATGTGGCAATCCCCCTATTTAAGAAAAAGCAACAAGCATTCGGGAATGATCAGTACAACTGGCTCTTAAGGCCATTATTTTTAGCTGAGCGTTGTTGTGACTGTTTCCACGGCTAGCCCATGAACATGTTTTCTGCACAAGCCCAGTCAGCTAGTGGCCTTAATTAACTTCCAAATGGAAAATGCTGCGGTTTACCACTTATTAAATATCCACCACGCCAAGTTCCAGTTTTATCCTTCCACACCTCACTAAGTCAAGACACCTCAAGGAACCCACAATGCTGAATAACTGGAGATTTTAAAATATG
This sequence comes from Chinchilla lanigera, assembly GCF_000276665.1. Lineage (NCBI taxonomy): Eukaryota > Metazoa > Chordata > Mammalia > Rodentia > Chinchillidae > Chinchilla > Chinchilla lanigera. The sequence goes on from NW_004955424.1 coordinate 24,571,747, forward strand.
CATATGTGTAATTATCAGACTAAACACACAGGCCGTGAAGGAAACTTACTAAACCCATGGCTGCTTTCAATTCCAGATGAAATAATACAGCATGTAACTTGAGGCAACAAGACATATCACTCCGAAGCAGTAGAATAAACTGTCCTAATTCATTCACACGAGTTCAACAAATACTTATGAAGGGCTTACTTTGTCTTTTGGATACTGAGTATTCTTCTAGGTTACTCATGTCTAGGGCTTTGTAGAAGATGATTAAGTGAAATTCAAGATATGGCATAAAAAGAAGACCATACAATATTTATGATTTTAGAGGAATATACTCACTAGAAAAGGAAGAAAGTCTACAGTGACTCAGCAAGCTAATCTACTTTAATACAGCACACAAGTTGACTCACCACGCTCATTACACCAAGCATTTTATTCATGAGGGAGATGATACAGTTTGAGAACCAATAGACAGAGTTAGTTTTTGTGATTAGCAAGGTTGAGTGGTTAAGGTAGAGTAATAATGATATCATTATTTCTTCTCTCATACAATATTCAGACACACAGGTATACACACATTCATGCATCCATTTGGATTTGGCTTGTGAATCTGTTACTCGTGTGTACCTAAACTTGTATACTCCCTGGGTGTGGGGTGGGGGAAAGGAAAGGGACAGAAAAGCGAATTCACCTCTTGTTGAAATTCCACTGTGTAAAGATGCTCATGGAATTTGAAAGAAGAAAAAATTTCTTTTATGAAGAGAACATGTGAAAAGGCCAAGGGAGAGCATAACTAAAAATATATATAAAAATGCAAATTTTCCTAAACTTCAGCTTTGGATGGACTGAAGCATAAGTGAGAACTTCAACAAAGCAATAGAAAAAGATGACAGCTCAGAATTTCAAAAATTTAAGACAGCAGCAGGATTAGACACTTTGGGTTGTCTTCGCACACATTTCTTATGGGAGTTAATTCCATTTGACATGCAAGACCAAAGCGAGATTACAGAGGCATAGCCCCATGGCGAGGTGTATGCTGTAGCTAAAAGCTAGGATTTGAATAATTGTGCAGGCTTACTCCAAGAATCAGGCAAGAACAGAATGAATGGATTATTACAAGGAACTTTGTACATTTTTAACTGCTGGACTTAATAAAATACCTTCTATGCGAGAATAGTGTTATGGTCGCCTGCACTTACTCTAGCTGAAGTTTGTGGTAGGATCTATCAAAAATGAGGAAAAACAGAAGCTAGTTTTAAAAAAAAAGGAAGTAAAAGAAAAGAATTGGTAATGAATAACTAGGCTGGTTGGAGCCCGTATGATTTATAGGGAATCAAATAATTTGGAGAATTTGAGATTAAGATATTCAATTCCCCCTCCGTGTTATAGGGAATTCATTTCCTGTGTAAGTTTGTAGAAAGGTGGACAATAGAGCTCAAGGAGAGTGGGCCATAAAAATATAGAGTTTTATTTCACTATTTTAGCATGTTAGGAAGGTCATTTATTACAAAAAAAATTACTAAACCACACATAGTTTTAAATATATATATATTATATTTATGTACTCTTCTTCCTTTGATTCTGTGAAAGCACTTGTCTGTAAAAGGCAGAAAGAGTAACAGTTCTAAAGACTTCTCACTGCTTAATTAACTGTCCAGTGAGAATTATTAAAATTCTTTATATAATTCTTATTTCACACTCATTAAAATGAAAGATACAAATGCTGGACAATGCACGGTTCAGAGAAGCTTTAAGGAAGAAGAGAGGCTCAGAATAGCTGAGAATTATGAAACACTGCCCATTAACAGTAGCCAAGCAGACCTTTCATTTTAAAAGTCACTGACTCCGATCTGAAATGATTTGATTTGATTTTCTCCCTTAAAACAGCCTTCCTAGCCTCCCTTCCTGAGAGCTCATTTCTGACCCCTCCCAGCTCGGTAGGGAGAGTCCACCCTGGCAGAGGAGGGAACAACTCTGGGGCCATGCCTCTGGGGCCTTGCGCCCTCTGCTGGGAAGCCGGCCTGCAGTCCAGCTTGGGAAAATCCCCCCACAAGCTTGCCCTTAGGAAAGCAAAAAGAGAGGCAGAATTTCAGCAGTGAAACAATCTTTCTCCTGGCTGCGAGTAAAGATTAGAGGAAGGACATGAGAGGGTGCGAGTGCTTCATTAAACCAGAACTCAGCTGTGGCGCTCCCCACCAAACATGCCTGACGACTTGGGCCCGCCATGCAAAATGGCAACAGGAATGATGAACACATTACAAATTTGTAGACCCTAAAATTAAACTCCACCTCATTTATTTCATATTTCAGCAGGGCTGGGGATGTCTGACACAGAGGCACAGATCTTTCCTGATAAGCTCTGTGGTTTCCTTCTTGGAGAGGGAATCTGTGCTCTCCGTGGATGCACACTGTCTTCTGGAAGCCCAAATGTGGCTTAGTGACTTAGGAAGGAGGAGGCCTGTTACTCCTCTGCATAAGAAAAGGGGGACTCATAGCCAGGGGCGGGAAGGAAATGTGCTACCGCAGGAAGATGAAGAGCTAGTCTTGTTCCTCTACCCTCTGTGTTTCACTCAGATCCTTGCTACTGAAAGTGGCTTCCTAGGCGGCCAGCCACTTCACCATCACCTGAGAGGTTATTGGGAACCCAAGTTCCACCCAGATGTCCTGGACCATAATCTACATTTTAACAACATTCCCAATGATTCATGAGAGCTACCATTGTGGACATTTGATGCTGACCTTTATAAGTAAGTGAAAACCAATTTTATAAGTATAAGTAGATGAAAACCAATTATCACTTGCATCCTTGGATAAGGAAACCAAGGCCCAGAAAAGAGTGTAGTTCATCACATACCTAAGACGGGAATTTTACATAGACCTCAATTTAGTTTGCAATAAAACCCAACAGGGCTTTGAGGGATTATTGCAGTTAGCCTTATCACACATTATGAACCCAATGGAAAGGGACTCTGGCATTATAAGGGTGGTAGGGCATGATTCCCATGTGGCAAGGGCCCTGTCTTCCCAGAGCCCATTCTGTATTACTGAAATGACTTGTTGAAATTCTGCAGAAATTGACAGAAATGAGATTCTGGTATTCCTTCTATCCACATAATGATTGATGAAACACATGGGAAAAATAAATTGAATTGTCTTATAATCTCCCAGGGAAATATAATTAAGTTGTGAAACATTTCCATGAAATCCTAAAAGCCTTATATCATCTAGACAGTGACTTCTACTACTTGATCAATAATTATATTAATTATAGATAATTATTTTGATAGGATGGTATGACTTTGGAGTGGCACTTATTCTTGATTTGATGTATTGATCCAAGAGGGAAGAGTTGGCTGGAGTCAGAGCTAGGTATAGAGAATTGGGGTAAAAGGGCAAAAATTCCTATAATGTTTATGCATGTTATTTTTGAAAAAACAAAAGGAAGGAATTCGTGGGGACTTGAAAACAAACTTGCTCATCTTCTTTGACTTATGTTTGTTTGGGAACACAGACACACACAGACACAAATACACACACACACACACACATACACACACACATACGGAGACACACACACACATATGGGGACACACACACACAGAGGCACAGAACAGTAACATCTTACAACCCAGTGTCAAAATTTCCCTCACAAGGAATTTACCATAAAGGAAGCTAAATGTGACCCAGTACTCCAGTAGAGATTTTACCATTCAGAGCAGAATAACCTGAGAACAAAATGATGCAGAAAGCAGCCTGAGGTTCCTTTGTCTTTCCCAGGGTAAAATCAATTCAGTTATTATCCACAGTTGGGCACAGAATGGCATATGAACAGCATGGCCTCCGCCGGCAATCCCTCTCAGAGAGAGGGCTGCATGGGTAATATTCCACACCCTGATTTACTCAGCATTGTCAAGAGAGAAAGGGAAACAGCAATCTCTGGTAGGGAAATTCATTCTAAGGAACAATTAAGATACTAGAAAAGACATGAGGGAAGAAAAAGACATTAGGGTAAACTTTTAACAGATCAAGTACTCTAGACCGTCTGCATCAGCAGGCACAGAGTCCAAGGCAATGGGTATGATTGCTAGGCTTAAGATCTTCCTGTCTGCCCCTGCTCTTTGTTCAGCCATATTTCCTGTGCGTGAGGAGGAAATGAGCCACACACGATGCTGCATCCTGGAGTGAAACACAAAAGCTTCCCCAAGAAAGTAAGCAGACTTGTGAATATGGCATTGTGGAACCCACAAAATACACCCACAATGAATGAACACAAGAAAACAACTTGGTCTTTCTTAAAACTGCAACAATTGGGCAATTGAGCTAATGCATAGGATGCAAGAAGATTTAAATAAGTGTTTGCTGTTTTGTTTTTTTCTCTTTCTCTCTGACTAAAGAGACAAATCTCAGCTGGGATAAAAGAAGGTAAATGATTCCTCCCCAAAGGCAGAGCCAAGATTTCTCAAATGAGCTTTTTCTTAAAATTGATAAAAGTAAAATATATGAAGCCAGATGACATAATGTGCTGTTGCCTAAATGCAAGAAGTGATGGCACCCTATTCTCCAGGCCAAGCTGTGAATAACTGAGTGCAAGACAAAGCAAAAAGTATAGAAAAGGCCACTCAGGAATGGAAGCATAAAAATGCAGTGTGTGTATCAGTACTGAGAAGGGTGCAGCTCAGTAGAACTGATTAATAAGGAGAGCAGTGAACAGAACAGAGTGGATTTACAGAGATTAGGATGTAGCAAGCTTTGTCCAGAAGATTGTGTAAAGTTCTCAATGGCCTTGAATCTGAAATAAGGTAAAAAAAAAAACAACAAAAAAACCCTCCCACTATGAAGGAACCATTGTGATCTCTTTTGGTATATCTTAGTCAAGCAGCTCATCTTTTCCCACGTGTCATTTAAAAAATAAAAACTGCAGTAATATTCCTTATGACATCTCCGCCAGATGGGGCCAAGAGGTGGAGGCAGGAGCAGTACTTTGTAGTTGATGGTATAGCATAACAACAACAAAAACATTTACAAAATCTTTTATTCTAAACCAGTAAGCCGTGAGTTTTGAGCATGTTAAGCATAAAGGTGGAGGTTGAAGGTGAACAGTAACAGGACCAAGAGTCAGAAATATATATGTAAGATGGCCACATGAGTGTCAGGCATTTGGGCCTTTACATTTCCAAACTTAAAGAATTCCACACTTGTTCCATTATGAAGAACAGTATCACTTCCTCTAGGTTCTAGGCATCATAAGATCATTTTTTGGAGGGATTCAGAAGAACCATACCAAAACAGAAAAGAAAAAAGAAAGAAAGAAAGAAAGAAAGAAAGAAAGAAAGAAAGAAAGAAAGAAAGAAAGAAAGAAAGAAAAAGAAAGAAAGAAAGAAAGAAAGAA
>NW_004955424.1:24577220-24579815 GCF_000276665.1 Chinchilla lanigera
AGAAAGAAAGAAAACCAAACCTAGAGGTGCTTTGGAGACCCAAACCAACAGTAATGCTTAGGAAGCACAGGAGTATGGGCTGTGCTTTATAATCCTGTGACTCGGGCCTGTGAAAATTACCTTGCTTGATGCATGTGTTTCTCTGCATTGACCACAGCCTAAGAAATGGAACATCCTTGTGGAGGAATTTTGGTATGTAGCCCTTTCAGGCTGGAGGAGCTGCTCTGCCAGAGACAGTGATCCCCTCTTTAGTTTTATTGGAGAGTGTACAAGCTGCTTCTGTTATCAGTGCTCTGATTTGTTCTGTGGGGAGCTTGGAGACCTGGCTGTCACGGGAGGTGTTTATGTTCCTAGGCATGGACAGGACAGAGTGGTGGCTCAAGCAAGGGAGGACAGGTGGACGTCTGTCCTGGATCCAGAGGAGGAAACTGCAGTGACAAAGAAGAAAAGACCTCTTTCCCAAAGTTCTTAGGCCACTGGCTGCTCCTAGAAGTCAGTGATGACTAATTAGGTGAGTGAGACAGGAAAGCCCAAATAGAAAGAGAGACCTGTACTTTTAGGAATGTAAATGCAGCCCTAAAGCAGGAAGCCTTGGCCAAAAACATTTTTCAAACCTTTCACTTGTTGAAGTGGAGAGATGGAAAGATTCCCAAGCATTAGGCAATTCAGGATCAGCAAAACAGGGAAGGGAGCATTACTGCGGGTACGGAGGAAAGTATTACATACCTCTGGGAGCCTTGGGCCCAGTCTGCTTCTTTTCTGCGTTTGGATTTCCTTGGTGAGCGGTTTCCCTGTAGTTTATTGGAAAATTTAAAAAAAAAAAGAAGAAGAAAGAAAAACATATATACCCACATACACGTGTGTGTGCATATCCACCATATGCCTTCCTACGAACAGAAATAAAGACAAAAGAGAAAAAATCTAATATGAAGCTCAGTGCTCCCGCCTCACTTTGGGCACTCCAATGAATCTTCTTATATACAATGCTGACTGGAGGGAGGGGTGGGATTGAATAACAAATTTATGTGATACAATCACATCATTTACAATCACATAATGGACCATATCCCAATTTTCAAAAGGCATAAAGTATCCTCATTAATACGATAAGTGCAGCAGTCAAATCAGCACAGTGATTTTATCAGGGTTTTTGACTGTACATGAATTAGAATGTAAAATGCATACAGAATTTTTAATGGGAAGGTTTTAACATTCACTGAATATATTTCTTTCTGTCATTTGCATCACATTAAAGTGAAATTCTACATAAAAGGATAAAGAGAATATGTCCTAAATTACAGTTTTTCCATAGTTGTCATGTCCACACACAGAAAAATCTGATTCATAAGCTTGAACATGATCCTAAATCTGAAAAGACTGTACCAGCTCCCTATTTGTTTGTGGGTTTTATGTGGCTGTCAGAGCTGGGCAAAGCTCTGTAAGGTCAGATTGTCAGGACAAAGCTAATAAAGATCATAGCGGGGTAGGGGCATGTAGGGGTGCAGGGTGGCTGTATTCACTATCTTACTCAAGCACATCATTAAATACTGTCCCTGTATTTCTCATTGCATATCAGACTATTGAAAAGTAACTCATGTTCCTTAGAGGTATTCTGGTGCTTTCTAAGAGAGCCTCGATGATCAATTTAGCCCACTCCAATAGAGTTTATGGATATAGACTTAATGCTATATAAGCCCAGTTCTGTGTATCTCACAATAAATGAGTGTGTACATCGCTAGTCACAGAAGGTACTGTGTGGACACTCACTTGATACCCACCATGTGCATATCTACTTGTGGATTGAAACATGATCACGTGCCAGAAGTTAGTCCCTTGGCAATGGCACCTAGGATAAGTATGCTTGGTAGTTTCAGTGCACTGAGGCAAAGGGAGGAACCATCATTTCTCATTAGCCTCACATCACACAGAGAGAAGTCAATGATTGGTATGTGGCAGTTGATCATTGATGCAGAATCCTGGGAATCTGAGAAAGAGCATTTTGCCTCCTAGAAGAGGCTGAGATGTCACCTGCTAAGTTAACAGCATAGACCAGGAATAGAGAATAACTGCTACATACAGACTACCTGTTTATTGCCTAGCACACCTGGCCCTTGTGTAGGAACGTCTACTCTGAAGGATACATCTCTGCCATTGTTTTAGTCTGAGAATGAAGACAGCGTGGGAGCAGCCAATCAATAAAATGACATGCATGGAAGCTGAGGTGAAAAAATTCAAATTCACAGTAAGCCCAACTCCAATGTTTTAGTCTTAGAAAAAACATTTATGTAGGCGTATGGAATGGCCTTACATGAAATGGGTGACTCTCAGAATAGCCAGTCTACCTATTTTAATCATATTGTCTTTAGTAATACATGTAACCTGTCAATCTGGCTGGTATCCCTTGAATATATGTAGATTGTATTTATCTTATACCATTATTAGAAAAATCTACCAGTTTCTTTCCATATCTAGAAACAGTTTTTGAAATGTCTATAATAACTACAGATCTTACTCAGGCCTTTAATCTCAATCTCTCTCTCTCTCTCTCTCTCTCTCTCTCTCTCTCTCTCTCTCTCTCTCTCTCTCTCTCTCTCT
>NW_004955424.1:24579915-24603104 GCF_000276665.1 Chinchilla lanigera
CCCTCCCTCTCCCCCCTGCCCCTCCCTCTCTCACTCCTCCCCCTCCTCCCCATATCATCCTTTTCTGCTCATTAGTCATTCTTTCTGTTGTTCTTTCGTTTTTCTTCTTTCCTACATATTCTCTGTATTGAGTCAGGAACTAAAATTTGGGCAATAAACTATTTTCAGTTCCTGATCCATTTTTAGTTGTGATAAAATTATTCTCTTATTAACTAAAATACCTGTCAAATGACAAGAATACTTTGAAGACTTTTATGAGCTGACAGAAAATTAGCAAAATTTTCCTGACAGTAATGTTACTTTATTTTCTCCCAAAATGTATGTATACTAAGGTGTTAGGCTTCGTAATGTCCTGTAGTGGGGAGTCACCTATTGACACTTGGCCTTGCCATTCACTGCCTGGGAACTCACGAAGACAGTTTCTTCATTTATAAATTGGGGACAATATTTAATTCATTGACCTATGAGCAAACAGAATAATGTATATAAAGTATCTAGTAGGTCATGAATATTGTTAATAGTCCATATAGGTTTGAGCCGTCATGTAAGACATTTTACTTTTTTTGTCAAAAACAAAGAGTGCCCAGACCTTTTTGAAGAGTCAAATTAAATGTTATGAAACCCAGTTTCCACTCACAATTATAGTGCACAAATTCAGGTAAACTAATTTTATCCTCCAATAGTATTAAGATATATTTTCAATTTCCTTTCTAGCACCAGCTGACTCCATGAAGATGTTACAAAATTCAGAAATTAAGGAAAGTATATCAGAGCCAAAGGGATAATGTTCTTTATGATTTAATAGGCATTACCAAACGATAACTTTTCAAAAATCTTTTATTAAACTCCATTATTTTCATAATTTTATCAAGAACATGATTACAAGCTAATCATTTGTGCTGGTATAGTTTTCTTCACATTTGTTTCATAACACTGTATAGGTCTGAAGCAAAACCTTCCACTGTCAGATGAAACCGGTAATCTATTTCAATCGAGTCAGATTTATGCCACAATCTCTCTTCTCTTAAATGCTGTTTGCGGGCTGGGGATTTAGCTCAGCGGCAAAAGCGCCTGCCTGGCAAGCACAAGGTCGTGAGTTCGGTTCCCGGTACCGGAGAAAAACCAAAACCAAAAAAAAAAAACCAAAAAACAAATAAATGCTCTTTGCTTTATGAGCCTTATTACTCACACTTCGTTGTCTTCGCATCTTCTTCTCAAAGTAATAGTTCTAGTATCTTACTGTACACGAATGCGTTGAAAGTACTTTTTAAGACTGCTGGAACATTTTACTTTACATTCACTTTTCTTACGTTTTGCCAGCCTATGTTCAATTACTAAATCAGTATTCAAATAAACATATAATCTGATAGCTTCTTAGGTTGTTGCATTGTGAATTTACAGCTTTTATGCCTCAAAAAATTCCCAATCCATTTACATCATTAAAATATTTTCAGCACCATTTTTGCTTTTCATCCCTTCAGTTCTTCCTTTATTATAATGGATTTGCTAATTTGTAACATTGGCAATGTCTATTAAAATCTGCCAAATAAGATGTTATTGATGTTGTTTTTGCCTGTCTTTGAGGTTTGTTCTACAAAAAGTCAGGGCAAGGAGACAGAGCTAGGTCAGCTATGTAACTAATTTAGGTGAACTAGGATTTGGATTTTGGTGTTGTAATTTAATTATTCAAGCTTATTCTTTTCCCAATAAAATTTATCTTATATAAGTGTTCAACATTATAGATCTAGTATTGGAAGAAATGTAAGCTTATAAAATTCTGTTAAACAATTTAAACAATTAGTAGAAATGTTAAGAATCAAAACGATGAGGCATGATCAAAATATATGGTGAATATTCATTTTTTTTAAAATTTATTGCTGTGAAGGATGAATGGCCATTAATCCTTCTCAAAACTATTGTCCTTTCTTCAGAAACATTTATTCCATCATTCTTGCCACTTTCTGAAGCAGTTCTAGAAGTCCTCTTTCATGAGTCTCTTTACAACACTCACAAAAATATGGCAAATGCTCTTAGAGTGCCGTTCAACAGAAAGGCAGGCTGGTAAAAACATATTACAGTGTGACCTCATTCACCATATTCACTAGATCTGGCATTGTGGAAGATATGAGTCTGTCCCAAGATCAAAATGACCATGGAAGGTAAATATTTTGAATCTATTCAGGCCATCAAGACATAACTTAAAACGCTCATGAAAGAGGCCTTCTAGAAGTGCTTCAGAAAGTAACAGGAAGGACAGATAAGTAACTATGAAGTGAGAAATACTTTGAAGGAAATTAGTGGCAATGTGCTTTTAGCTCTAATAAATTTTTTAAACATTTAAACAATCATATTTTTATCATACCTTGTATGTAACTTTATTCATATACTGCTTTATTTCAATAAGTTTATGTAACATGGTTGTATAGTGATAAGAAATTTGGGTCCTTACTGAGCTTCAAATTCTTTCAAATCTTTGACTTCCCTAACTGTGCTTCCATTATGATCTGAATATACTCTAAAGAAGACTCTCTGGGTATATGTATCTCCCTTTCTCTTCCAGGTGTTAGATAGAGGGATTCTTTTTCATTCCCTTAGTCTACCAGTCTATTGATCTTGATCAATTTCCCTTGGTTTACACTAATTCTTTAGTTACCCATTGGGAAATTATTATCAAATAAAAGCCTTTCTATCTTACATATTATGTTATGGTTGTCTTTCTTCTTTTTTGCCGCTGGTTTACTCTCCTCCAGATTATGCTGATTTTTGACAGTCTATATATTATGAAAGGAGTTGGTCCCATTGTTTCCACTATGGACCAGGGAGTGAATATGGCCACTGATGTCTCCTGCAGGTTTGTAGAAAAGAAAGTTAGCTTTTGGCTCAGCTTCTGCCAGAAGGCTTGACACACAACTTCCCCCTGTGCCCAGAGGAAGTTTGAGATAATCTATCTCATAGAGCAGAAATTAGGGACACAGACTGAAGCCACTGAATTCATGGAAGCTTTTTCTTTTGAACAATTTTTAAAACCTTCAAATAATATTCTCAGGTGCTAGAAAGTAGTTTCTAGTGCACAGGTAAAATAATCTCCATCCATTTCACATTACCTCCAACCCCCACACTCTATTCCTCAGATACTAAGATTTCCCCAAAGTGTCCAAGTGCTAAAGAACAAAACTTCAGCAAAATCTCAAGTTTGCCTGTTCTCTACACTTTCTTCCATTTCTCTAGAATCTGCTGAAACCAAGCAGCAATAAACCCCAGAAGCCTCCTTATCCCATCCCTCAGTCCCCATTTACAAATATGAGAAGGCTCAGGCCAGTTTGTCCTCTTCTGAAGTCTTTGCTTCCCTTTGTTATAAAAATGCCCCTTTCTTCATTGGGCATAAGTAGATTTGTGTGCTCTCTATTCCACATATGGCAATCCATTCTACAGTCAAGGTACACCATGAGGTGTAATACCATGAATGCATTTATGGAGAAGTGTGGGTTTTTTCTTTTCCTCTCACAAGAGGCTATGTAGAAAAGAACTGCTGTCATTACTTATTTTTAATCTTCCTACTTACATCCATAGAATTTCCAGACCAGTCTAGTTGAATCATATATGTCTTCACAAGATTGCTACATATTACCTTCTTTATCCCCAGTCAATTCCTCCTTGATTCCAGGCACCGGTACATTGACACTGACACATTGACGTTCTCCTTGTGAGAATTAGCCTATCACATACATTTACATCCACTTAATTGCTGCCGCTATTGTTTAGTCCGTTAACCTCCAGCTAGGGTGCAATTCACATGAACACTGGGGAAGCACAGCTATTCGATTAGTTCTGCAAACTAGATTAAAAGCTTCTGCCTAATTGGAGACTGTCCATATTGCCACCTTCCTTCCAGCTCCAGGTTTAAACATTTGGGTTTAACAAATGTCTTGGTAGGCTATATGGACCCCTTCACACTTTCTGAACATACCTGTGTGCAGGACGCTCTGCTGGGCACTATGCTAGCGGTTATTACCAATCTGGTCTCTGCTTGCAGCTTGCAAGTAGCCCTTTCATTAGCACTTTGCCTGCTTCATTTTCATAGCTAGTACATGCACACTGGAGAAGTTCTAACTTGGTATATGATGAAATCATTAGTATCTCCAATGGATAGAAATTTTATTTTGAAACACAGCACTAAAATATTCTTTATGAAATAGTCTACTTTGGGGAAAAATGAGAATTAATAATATTAGTCTCACTTGATTAAAAACAGAAGGCCTTGTTGGACATAGCTAATTTCTTCTAAACCTATCACCAGTGCAATAGCAAGTGCGCTTTGGTAACGAAGCCGTAGATTTTTGTGAGTAGCGAACTCCAAAGCTTTTCTGGCAACATGTCATCACTATGTGTATGTTATGCTAAGGTGATTCCAGATGTTTAATTGTGTTTTATCTAAAGAAGAGAAGAGGCTTACATATCACCCGTAGAAATCCCCAAAATGCTAGTATGTCAAATTTCCTCATTTGATCCAAATGGCCTGTCCCAACCTGGTTTCCATTCACCTGTCCTACACATCTTTTGACTTTGTCATGAAATCTGGCTGTACAAAATGGATAACATTTGCTCAAATGCATTAGATTTGTTATCATCTTGTGTTTTATGCTGCTCTTCTTGGCTCTCAGAGGTTTGTTATAGACATAATGGGTACGTATATGACACAAGGCTTATTCTGATCATGGGAGTCAGTCAAAGATGCACATACCAAGTGCTGTGTGCTAGCTACACCATGTAATCCTTCCAACAGAACATGCAGAATACTATCGCACACCCCCTTATGGATAGACTAAGGCTCAGAAATCTTCAGTGACCTGTGCAAGGTAACACAGTTACAAGTTACAAAGCCTAGATTTGAAACCCAGTACTAAAGGACTGCAAACTTGCTTCTCTCCTCCTACTTCAAGGCAGTGTTCCCCAACAAGAGAGAAATTATCAGCTGCAACTTCAAGGAGGAGCGAATGGTCCCAAAGTAGAAAAGAAGGAAGTCAGCATTCCCCAGTCTCAACAGATGGTGCTGGTAGAAACACTATCAAAGGTAACAAGACCACATGAACTCTGGTAGAGGAGGATGAAAGGAATAGTGATAGAATTTTTAAGGATCACATGATGTCTGCGAGTGACTAATAAAAAACTGACACCTGCACAGCAGCTAGAGAATTTCTAATAACTTATGAGCAGGACAAGGGATCCACTGAGACAGACTGGAAATCCAGGAATTCTAGGACTTAAAGACAATATTGTCTTGGATGATGCCAAGGAGGAAAGTATCATATTTTCATGGACTTGTCTGTCATGAGAGTTGCAGAAGTGACAATTACACAGGGCTGCATAAAGGGGACACCCTAGAGACAAACAGATCCCTCTGACCCCTGCTTTATCTTCCATTTTAATAGATGAAGGAGGTAATCGGGAGAAAAAAGGCAGACCGCAGAAGAGATACAGTCACAGAATCAAAGCCATCCCTAACACTGGAAAAACTTGGGGAGGAGGAACACAAGTAGAAGCTCATCTACTGTATATTGAAGAAGTTTCTTTACAAATTAAACTAGCAAATTATTAGCTGAAATAGATTTTCCAGAGTTTACTGCAATGACAACACAGGTGCACAGGTTTCCCTTGACAATCTTTGGGTTTCTTGGGGTTTGATGCTGAAATTATGGCAGAAGAGGGGAGCCACACTGTCCCCATTCCTGTACCATGAGGGTCTTCACATGTGTGTACTCGTATCTTTTGACATCTCCTGGCCCATCTCAGAGGCTAGGGTGCGTGGACTGTGGCAAGGTGAGTCCTAGGAGGATGAGCCCAGTGAAGCATGTACAGACCCAGGAGGTGGGATTGGGACTATCTGGGATATTTTGGGCTATCTGGGGCTATTTAAAGATTAAGTATACCCAGAGTATGGCTTATTGGGGGCGTAGCTCGGGGGTAGAGCATTTGACTGCAGAGTATGGCTTCTGGGACAGGTGCTCAGGATCTAGTTGAGGAAGTCTCTTGGTACTTTGGATACTCGACCCATTAAGGAGAACTACAAAGGGCCAGAAAAGAACAAAAAAGACCCAGCAAAGCTCAGGGCTCAGGGCAAGGTCCGCTTTTGTCTATGTACAAAACCACTGTTGCACAGAATAGTATTTTAAAGTGTCTGTCTACAATCCGTGTAGCTTGTTCTAGCACCAGAGTCCTTCTTTGGGGCTTCACTAGCCTCTGGCATTGCACAGCTCCAAGTAGCCTCATTTGTAGTAGAGAACGGGGCACATTAAGGCTTTCAGGAAGAGTCCTGAAGAGCGGCTGGGATTTTTAACACTAACCAATCTAGTTTTTGATCAATCACTGACCTTTCAAAATCCCATTCGTTCCACAGCTCCTCTACGTGCCAGCCCCTACACAAACATTCAAATCATCACAAAACAAAACGGAAACATTGTGACCTCGCTTAATTTCTCCCTCGCCAACACATGTAACTGCTTTGGGGAGTAAAACCCTTCCACAGGGTAAAGCTGTCCCTGTTCTAAGCCCTAGGCTTTGCTGGGCCCATTTTGTTCCCTTTCTGGCCCTTTTCAGGTCTCCTTAATGGGTCACTTGACCAAAGGACAGAAGGACTTCCCCAGCTAGATTGTGAGCGTTTTCGCTGTAAATCATACAATACTGTCCCAATTAAAAGCTTACTTCACCAGCAAACTGAATCTAAGAAGCCAGTTCTCTGCCTCAGTCTACTTAGCTAGCAATACAGTTTACTGACTCAGAAAACTATCAGTCAGTACAGAAGCCTCCCTCACAAACTCACTCTAGAATTGCATTAGGCTCCATATCACATCTACCTTCCTTCGGTCCTAGTGGATGAACAAGTTTCTCTGAGAGGATCATTTCTGTTGACCGAACTTTACGTTCTTTTCCCAGATCCCTAACATGATTTGACTGAATTTCTTGAAGCTTTTGTGTGTAAAGGTTGCAGAATGTCAATTCTCTAATGATGGGATTTGGAAAAGAGAATGAAACCCAGAGACTTTATTCAGAGTGAATGAGGAACCACCTTTGTTACTAAGTACTTAATACATTGGTATTACAGCTATTTGCCGTGTTCCTTTTATCTAAGGATTTGACACAATTTCTCATTTAGCTGCCCTAAAATTGAATCAATATTAATCAGTAGCATTTTATTGAGAGCTTATGATGTCCCAGACACTGGTCTGGGTACGTTTCATGAATTCTCTTCTTAAACATATACCACCCTTATGAAGTAGATATTGTTACTGTTTTCCTGCTGTTGCTATTGTTATAGACATAAGAAAACTGGGGATTGTTAGTAACTGGCAGAATTCTGAGTGAAAACCAGAGATTGAGACTCCAGACATCTTTCTATGTTCTTCATGACACGGTTGCCTGTTTGCATTTGTAACATGTCTAGGAGGCACAGGAGGAGGGAGATATTGTTCTACCTCTTCATAAATCCTTTACAAGCGCAGAATTAGAAGAATGGTATAGTCAAGGCAGAGTAACAGGCACCATATTCACTGTGCCACCTGCAACAACTAAACATTATTGTAGAGTGTACATTCGTAACACACACACACACAACTTTCAAGAGAATGGATGTTAATCAACAGAACAGAGTGATACCTGATAGGTGGGAACAAATAAGGTCAGCTGTAAGACTGCCTCAGTTTACTCTCTTGGTACAGTGTTTGGGCTGTACTACAGAGGGAAAGCCATTCTGCTTCTAAGTATTTACTCAAGAGAAATAAAAGTGTATGCTCAAAGACTTATATGTGATGTTCATAGCAGCAATTGTATCTGTAACAGACAAAAACTGGAAATGATTCCCATAGGTAAATGAAACGTGGTAGAACCATACAATAAATAGCCCTCTAATAAAGGATGATTAAAAAGGAATAATAAGTGCTGTGTGCAACAAATAGATGAGTTGCAAAATAATTACACTGAGTAAAAGAAAACAAACCAAAGGTAAAGGGGTATACATTGTATGATTTCAATTTATACCAAATGGTAGAAAATTTCAATGAATATAAACTTACAGAAGGCAAAACAAAGGTGACCTGTGGGCAGGAAAAAAGGATTGCACAGAGACAAGAGAAAACATTGAGGGCAGTGATGAGTTCATCATCTTGACCATGGTGATGGCTTCTTAGGAATACTTATATGTCAAACTTTACCAAATTTTACACTTTAAACATGTGCAGTTTACCACATGTGAATTATACTTGAATAAAGCTGTTTTACAAAATAGAACAGTTTCCTTTAACAATGAAAGTTTCTTTTCTTTTTTTCTTTCATCATAGAATATCAACTTTATCAAAATAAACATACAGCTTATCCTGATCAAATTGGGGATCTCTAGTGGCTAAAAATGGGTGTTCCAACTTGTACTTCTAAATGACTCTCCTAAATATAGGAACCTAAAATGGCCATGTGCCATGTTCATGGATTCTGGGCATCACATAATAGGGCACAGTGCCGATGACATCTCTCTGCTGTGTGATGTTTAAGGTCCCGGAACAAGTGTTGAGTCCCACAGGGCTAGAGACTCCTTTTAATCATGACAGAGGTCCTCTACTTGCTGTCCCTGGTATTAAGGCTCTGTGTTAGCAACATTCCTTACCTGCCAGCTCTGGGCTTTCATTTTCTGGCTCCTGAGAGGCCCAGGAGGGCACTACAGCACCTTTTCGGGCTGACTAAGTTCCAGAAACCACAAAAAAAATCACTTCCACTACATTACTTTCTGTTAAAGCAGGTATATAAATCTGCCCAGATTTAAGGTCAAAGAAAATAGCCTCAATTTCTCAATGGAGCATTCTCAATATATTTGTCAACATTTTGAAAAGAGAACATGCAGAGCAAAACATACACTAGTGTAGCCATGTTTGGAAAATTCAATCTACCATACAGAGTCTGGGTTACGTATGAACAGCAGCAGTCATCGCAACTTCATTCACAGTCTTACATATTACATAAAGTTAGGTTGAGGGATGAAGTACACAGACAAAACGCATATAAAACCTTTTTATACGACATGAACCCAAGGAAAAACAGGATCATCTATACCCTTAACAGGCATATGTTTTAATAAAATAAATATGTAAGAAAATAAAAGAGAAAAACATGAATAATTGCAATGTAAGTAGAGAAAGTTTTAGTCCTGGGGCCGATGTTAGGCACTATCAGGATCCGGAGGAAAGTGAATGCTGATGTTTTCACTTAGAACCAGTACGTCAACACTTAGCAAGACTCTGCAGAAGATAGCAGGAGAGAGACAGGCACCAAAAGTAAGGAAATAGCAGAAAAGTTTGAGGTATAAACTTCTACAAACAACACATTACAGACAGTGTACTCCCTGACATGGCAAAGATGCCCTTTTCTACACTGTCACTGCTCAAGTGTTCCTACTCCTCCAGATTCCTATCCTTTCAAGAAATGTTGATGAGCAATCAAATTTCAGAACCTCCCAACTATGGAATATATATCCATAACAGCAAAGATGTCTATTTAATGAAGCTAAGGCTAAATTTTAGGCAACTTTGGATATGAATCAATTGGTCTGCAATAGGATCTGATTATTTTATCTATTCTCATTAATTTATCCTAGCACCATACTTTCCAGCAAAATTCTGCATATCTGTGGTAAATTATATCATGAATCAGTACATGCTAACCAATATTAGCATGAATTACTTGATGTTGTATAGAAAAGCCTACTGTGTAAATTTAAATTATATTTTAAAGCATGGAATATTAGAACCAAGGAAAACTTAGCAGTCCTTTAATTTATGTACTAAAGACCATAACCCTATTTCTACCCTAAAGGTATGTAGGAAGTTACTGATAGGCACCCTCATACTCTATGTGGAAGAGATTGTGAAAGTTAGTTTCACAGGAATAGTTTTGTTAGAGGCATATTTTGTAATACGGAGTAGAAAGTGCCTTATACACAGGTTATATCTGTAATATTGCTGTCATATTAGTTATAAAGCATAGGCGCTATTACATTTATGTGCTGATAGATTTTGGCATTTCTGTGATTTTTCATTGATATATGATTTACTGTGTCACCTAATCTTGAAATAAATACATAGATGAATTGATATTTGTACAGCAAGACTGTACCTAATGAAATTGAAGTTCATTTGCAGAAAATAAAGGCTATATGACAAATGCCACTATTTGCCAGTTTTAAGTAGCTAAGTCTATTCTTTGCTGAATTTTCTAATTTGGATTAGAAAACAATTAGGATTCTAGATACAGGATTCTAGAGAAAAGCTCTCTTGCTCTCTGTCTCTGTCTGTCTCTGTCTGTCTCTGTCTCTGTGTCTCTGGTCTCTGTCTCTGTCTCTCTCTCTGTCTGTCTATCTGTCTCTCTCTCCCGGTATCTGTGAGTCTCTTCTGATAATGAATACGCCAAGGAGACCCAGAGTTAAGTCTAGGCCTCAGAACTAGGAACATTACCATCAAAGATGGTTTGTTAATAATAAAGTAAAGAGGAAAAAAGCTATTTGCTTCTTTTGTGGCTCTGACCCTCCCTTGGTCCTGCCAGGCCTGCCTGAGCATCAGCAGAGTTCAGTGGTAATTAAAGCAACAGTGTTGTGAAAAAAGTGTGAATTACTTTTACGGGAAGACTTGGATGTTGCTACTGACTGACAAAGCACAGCAGGGGACTCTGCTGGATATTACAGAGTGATGGTAGTCCCTGCATTGTAAGGTGGCTTTGCAGCACAATGCAAAATTGTGACTTTTCATAAGTTGATATCTCTGGAACCATTCAAGTTATCAGTTCAAATTTTAGATTTTCTTCCCCTGTTGGCATGCTTGTGGAACAAAACTATGTCACATTTCATGAAATGTGGTATGGTAGTTGGAATTATGGGGAGCTATAGTATATTTTCTTTCTTTTCCTCCCCTGGACTTCTTACTTTATCATGGAATTATTTCAACCTTGAAGATTGTTAAAAATAGTGAGGAAAAAGCTATAAAGGGATCGTATGTTCAACCCTCTCTTGTCGAGTTATTTCAATGTCAACTCTCTAGACTTTCTGTTTCTGTCATTTTTAAAGAAGAAAAATGTACAGACCAGCACTCTGCTGACAATGCCAAGAAGTGCCAGTCCTGCACCCTCAGTCTGGAGTATAAATATCCACATGGCTTGTGGGCTCCATCCTCCACCTCCAGCCGGGAAAAGTTCTGATCTTGCTCTTTAGGGATGCGAATCTTATTATGCTGTCTCCCTCACAAGTGTGATATAATGTTGGTTCGGCTCCTTCTCCGGTGAGAAAATAAAAATGTCTTTAACCAAATCCAATAAACTACCTTCTATAGATGTAAAACAAGAGAATAAAATAGCTCAATGGACTGTTAACCACTTTTCATTTCATAGGCTAGCAGACATTATCAGTATTCCTGATCAGGTTCACAGAGTACATGTGAAACTCTATGTAAAGGCATCTTCAGACTGGGAGAGTCTGCATTAGTCCAGGTAGGGGAAAAAGCAACTGAAATACAGTGGGGAATACATATGTGGTGTGATCCTGTAAATATGATATATTCATGAGGTAAATGAAGAATAATATGCTGTATGATATGCCTATATGCTACTTTGTTCAATTTTTCCATAAAAATGGATTAAGACAATAAGTGCCATCTTTGCTCTTGATATAGTTTTAGTGCCCTGTCTACATCTGACAGCCGTGGGACTTTTGTTGGATCAGTGGGTAGAGCAAAAGAGAAAGCAGGGTACTGTGGGAGAAAGAGCTCGGTTAGAGTCCTGAGCTCTTCACTTACGACCCGTACAATCCCAAAGTCCTCATGAGTGAAAAGATTTTAAGAAATGTTCCCATTTTATTTTGAAGATCCACTGAATTAAGACGTCAAACATTGTTTAGCATAACGCCAGGCAGAGAGGAAGTAATTGATAAAATCCAACTGTTAAGTACCGTCATGATCAAACTGGTGCTATTATGGAACAAGGTGGTCTGGGGCAATGTCTTTTGCTCTTAGATACACTGATTCTATGCGATTTGCTGAGCATGGGGTAGTATTTTTAAAGTAGTACAAGGTTATGAAGTAGCATTTCGGGGATGAGGCTGTGACATGCCAAACAATAGATGGTTTAAATAGACAACAATGATATAAACAGAATAACTGGGGTGCTCCAAATGACATTCTTTCACCCTACTAGTGCAAAGTTTAATTAGTATGTAAATAGCATACTCGTTTACAATTGACATAATGCCACCTCTTTTCATGCCAAGCTGTCAGGGCCCATGAAACTGTAAAATTCCTGACACTAAACATTTGTTGTAAACTGATCCTTCAAAAAAGTAACTTAACTAAAGCTGAAAAGGCAAGAAAGGTGATAATCACTTTTTAAAAAGCCTCTTCTCAATTTTTTCAGAGAAAAGGGTCCAAAGTGCTTTTGGATAAAGAGTCACTGCATGATCTTGGGCTGAGGATATAGTCTGTAAAAGAAAAAAATTCATGAACCACCAACCCCAGAGTGATGAAAAGCAAAATGGGTAGGGAAAAAATACCCACAATTGACATAGCTATTTTCATCACATCAAATCAGCCATCTGTTCTTGACATAGTTTATTATCATTAGGAAGATTTTCTCAATTCAGACATGGTGATGAGGAAAGATGAAGAATTAACCAGATAAATAGCCAATTTGGAAAATTCAGGCTGAGACCCTTTTCCTCAATTTCCATTCCCTCCTTTCTTCCCGCTCCATCATCATACTCCAATTATTCCCAGAAAAGCTTCAATGACACGATGAGACATGTTTATGCTGTTGTTTTTCTCCCATTTGCCTATGCAGAATAAACTGAACACATTAGGTACCAAATGAAACAAAGGTGACTGGCTTTGCAGAAAAAATAATAATTTCCCCGTGTTAAAAATGACTGCATAACCTAAGACTAAGAGGTGGCTATAGCAAAAGGTGAGCGAATTTAATACTCTGAAGTATAAAAATACCAATGTTTTGCTCCTGGAAGTTATTCAGTAGAAATCTATCAATTTACCTGGGATAAGAATGTTTAGAAAGGAAAATTTTCTTTGAAATCATCGTGGAGTAATTCCAACAGCTCTGTGTGGGATAATCTAGAAGAAAAAAGTAAATGTTGGAAGCTAATAATAAAAAGAAAATATTTAAATCTTGGACTTAATATCAACTTCATAAAGTAAAGTTGGAAATTCACAGAAGTCAAGCTAATAAATTTAGGAGAAAATGTCTAAAATAAGATTCTCGACAAATATCAACAGAGCTACTTTAAAAATTGTCCAGGCTGGCTGTTTTATCTACATAATGTCAAAAAACCAAGTTGGATTCTCCCTCAAACAGAAATTTATAACGTTAGAGTAGATTTATAAGACTAACCCTCAGATTTTTGGATGAAGCTTAAAATTAGATCTTTTTATTGAAGTTAATAAAACATTAAGGATGGTAACTATTGCAGTTAAACCATACAGACTTGAACAAAGTTGCTTCCATCCAAGTACCCCAGGTTGTTTTATTCAGCTGACTCCTTCCTTTGGTAACGTTCCTATGTGCTCTCAATCTGATCTTTTCGACTTCCAGAGCTGACTTGTTACTATTGCTGAAAAAGTAACTTTTTATAACTCCATACTCTTTATAATATGGAGTTTCTGTTCACAGAGACATAATTTGTGCTACACCTTCTTGTCTTGATTTTTGCCTAGGTCATACGATCTTTATTGTCCATCTGCAAAACTCTCAACATGCTCTTGGCTTTTGTTTTTGCACCAACAAATGGATAGGGTCATTCCATTATTCTACTGACTCCGCAAATGTCTGTTAAGAGCCTCCTATGCTGGATTGTAAGATACAGAGTGAAAGAGCACATGTCAGACAGCTAAGGCCCCAGCTTGTCACCTGTATTTGCAAGTAGATTTTTCCTGGAACACGGCCATGCCCATTCATTTACACATTGCCCATAGCTGCTCTTGTGATATAATAACCCAGGTGAGCAGTTACAACAGAGACATTTGGACTACAAAGCCCAAAATATGTGCTCTCTGATTCTTTATAGAGAAATGTTGGCTCACTGTGCTAGACTCCAGATCCATTTTCAGGTGTTCTAGCTCTTCATTCTCTTTCTTAGAGGCACCCTTTGACTTCTTTCAGTTTCAATTACTTCTTCCACAGAAATGACTGCCTGGTTAGCACACTTCCTACCAACCCCGACTCTGCACATAGTGTCCTTAAAGCTACCTGCTCCTGCCATCCATCTTCCAATCATCCAATAACTAGGCTTTAGACTTTTTGTTTCAACATTCAGGTAACGAAAAAAAAAAAAAAAAAAGAAAGAAAGAAAGGAAGACAAAGGAAAACTAAACTAACATTTTTAATATCTTTCAACTAATTTTTGTTTCTGCTGCCACCACCTAGTATTAGACCTCAACATGTCACAAAATATTAAATACTGTGGTCAGTTTCTTGTGCCTTCCACCTGATCTCCTAAGACATCACCTTGTGTAGACTCTCCATAGCTTTCCATCACCAAAAGCAGAGACAATGAACCTGTGCTGAGGGTCACCTGCTGTAAAATTGCTCCAAGGGGCCCACAAACCCAACAAGCACCGGGATGCTGAATAAACAACAGCAGGTTTCCTGAGCAGATACGTCACTTCTCCAGTTTTCAAATGTGCAAAGGTATTCTGATAAATGACATATAAATGTGAGTATTAAAAGTAATGATTTCATTTAACTTTTTCTCATTCTGTGCTTTGCTAAGCAATTGATTTTAAAAGTACAACTACTTTTCAGCTATATTTTTTAAGGACTATGTCCTCACTGACCACTAAATGTTTACTTTACTCTCAAGGCTTTGTTATTGATTTACAATGGAGCTGTGGAGCCTAGGATCTCAGCATTTGAGAGAAAAATGAAAACTTAAGAACGTCTGAATGCAACTTTCTCCTTTCTTTTCTCCTTGGTGAAGACCATGGATTTGGGGGAATTTACAGAGTGCAGAAAGGCTAGGAAAAGAGAAGTCTTCTCATACCTAACTCAGTTCTACACTTCAAGAGATAGAATCCTTAGGGCCCCTGGGTGTTTCTAGGGTTCCTGTCTGGCTCTGCTGGTCAGAAAAGAGAAAGGAAAGAAGTTGAACCGAAGCTTTCATAAAGGATATAATAGGGCTCTAAGTCAAGCAAAGAAAATTCTTTGGCCTGAGTGTGATTAACAAGGAGTGTGTTAGCATTTTATTGAGCTCCTATGGCATATCATCCAGTTGAGTGGTCCTTTTATATGTGTTTTATTTCATGCTCACAACTATTGCATGACATATCGGTTAATATTTCTCATGTTTATGAACATAGGAAAAATGAAATCCAGAAGATATTCAATAAATTGCTCTGTCCACATTGTTATTATATCACAGAGGAAGGACTTGAACCAGCTCTAGGTGGCTTTTGAGCTTTTCCATGCTTTCCAAATCACCAAGGTGTCTTGTCTAAAGATTGCCCTTATCTTTCCAAGCCTTCTTTAATAATTTTCATGAAGAACATTGCCCACCTCACTAACTCCTTCTAAACTCGGCAGATTTCATCTCTTTAACTGATCAGGCATCAGTGGTTATAAGAATCAAGTCCACATATTTGGAATGACAATTCCTGAAATGCTTGAAGGAATCAGGATTATCTTGAGAACAGTGCGGGGACAGACACCACATTGAGACATACTAGCAGTCACTCAAGTACCACACAACTTGACCTATGGTGGGAACCTTTGTGCCTCTAATTTCATTCGTTGAATCTGCCTAAAAGATAAAGTTGATTGCTAGAAAGTCCAATCTCCTCCCCTTGCTGCTACATCCAGGAAACTGGCAGCAAGTCTTTTCAGCCAGAAATCGCAGGGTGCAGCTCTCAAAGCTGGCTCATATGTAAGTAAATAGTAAGTAAAATAAGGATAAAATGATGACATTCTTCAAGAAACAGCTTTAGGTCCTTGAAAATGATTATTTCTGTTTGCCTGCAACTGTAAAAATGAGTTTCAGGCAATAGCTTTTCTTTTATATGGTAAATGATGAATGACCATTTAACACTGACTCATCTACCAACCAAGGTGTAAAAGAAAACATAAAAACTTACTGTGCTAAAAGGGAATTTGAAACTGAAGTCACCTGATTTTTCAACTAGGTGATTACACCATGGGGATATTCATTTGTCTTTACTTCAACTCTGAAATTACATAAAATATATTTGCCAGCCAAGAAAATCAAGCCCTTTAGCTTCTACAGATTATATTTTTCTCCGAATCCTATAAATATGTTTTTCACCCGTTAGTATATCCTCTTAGATTTTGAAAACTATGATGTCCAATCAAATTATGTATTAAGACATCCACTAAAGTAAGAATATCCTTTTTTGAATATTTATCTTGCCTAATAATTATATAAAAATTCTGTTCATTTATAAGGATCAGGCCTTCCATAGCATGGGAAAGTAATCGAAGCAGTAAAACAAAGAAAAAAGATACCCAGAATTCAGCAAGGGACAGTGTATTTTTGTGAGCACTTGTTATTATTTTTAAATTATTACTTTCTGCTCTTCACAAAAATATAAATATCACAGGCTCAGTTTCCAGTTAACTTCAGCAGCACCAGCACTACAATGCCTTAGAGCTAAAATTTTTTAAATAGAGTAAAGAAAAGAGACTGGAAATGGAGAAAGACAAGAATATAAACAATTTTTTCTGGCATCCAGGAAAAATAGGAAATGTGCCTTTGAAACTGCCAATAAGTACTTTTCTGCCAAATCAAAAAATTATCAAAATTCAACCAGGAATTTTGTCATAGATGTAAGCTCTATAGGACTTACATTTTTGTCATAGATGTAAGCTCTATAGGACTTACATTTTTGTTTTAATTGAATGTTAATGTCCATCACTACTCCTCAGAGCAGGATGAATTCTTTGTCGAATCCATTATATTTTGCCATTAATCTGTGGCTCTTAAAAGGAGTTTCAAAGACTAAAGCAAGTGGTATTGGGAAAATAATGTCAAGTTTTATTCCCTGTTAATTCCATTTCTTAAATAAGAATGCAAATGTGAGCCTCCATGTAGGTGTTAAAAGATGATAGAGTTAAGCCTCAATACCACACACAAAGTAAAATTACTTATTTTCCCTTTTACATACATATGTTTATCAGACTATAGCCACCTATTTTGATTTCTACAGTAGCATGTATTCCAAAGATCCACTGAAGAATTTGAAAGAAAAAGAGATTTAAAAAATACCCAAAAAGCTATGGATTCTCTCTCCAGATCTTTTCTGTTCTTATCTAATGCTCTACTTACTGTTGGGCATAATGTAGCACATAGATATATCAGAAAATAAAAGATGACAAATTCACTTAATAGGCTTCATTCATATAACTATTATAAAGTTCTGCCATTAGCTCCGTGTCAGGAAACCTTACTCAATTGGTCATTGATAATATAAAGGAAATAGAGTAACTAAGACTAGATACTTTTCCTTTTCATATGCACACACACACATGCATGCATGCGTGCACGCGCACACACACACACACACACACACACACACACACACACACACACAATTTGTGGTATACAGCTCTTCTACCAGGAGTGTTACCAATCCTGGATCACACCCAGACTTCTGAATGATCAGGAGTGAATAAAAACCTCCAGTACTTGAGCAGTATTAGATGATTATGGGCTTCCTTTCTGGAAGCTCTAGTGAGGTCTCTGTTTTCTTGTTTTTCCTGTACTAGAGGCTGCACCTCCTGGTTCCTGGATCTGTGATACTCTTTGTCATCTTTAAAGACAATAAAAATGAGAGGAGACCTTTCCACATTACACCACACTGACCTTCTGCCTTCCTCTTCCAATTTTAAGGACCCTTATGAGTATCAGGCTTGATCACCTAGGCCAGGATCCTCTGTATAACTCAAAGTCAGACGATTAGCAGTAAACTTAATTCTATCTACAATCTTAATTTTTCTTTTCCATGAGTCAAAATATTTTTACATACTCAGGGAATAAAAGTAGTGGAGCTTTGGGATCCACTTTTCTGCTTGCAACAAGATATATGCACACACACGTATGTGCACATCTGTGAAACAGTTTTATTAAAATGAGATACCAATCTATATGCACTTTTATTTATTCATCTTTATGTTTCATGCTTTTTGTGGTCCTGGGATTGATCCTAGGGCCTTGCACATGGGAGGCAAATGCTCTACCACTGAGCTGCATGCTGAGCTGCTCCACATGCGTTTTATAAAAAGTGGTCAAGTTAGCTGACTTCATGTTAGTGCACCACAGGAATTTTCTAAACTCTGAATAATTTCTTATGTTTTGTTATTTTTTCAGAAATCTCTCTCTCTCCTTCTCTCCTTCTCTCTCTCTCTCTATATATATATATATATATATATAAATATGTTTTGTTTTTTTCTTTGTTGGCATTTTGCTATTGTTCTTTTCAATTCTCTTTAAAATAAAAAATAACAAATTTTTAAAAATTAAAAGTAAAGTATTTAAAAAATACTAGGTATTAGAAGTCATGTTTTAGAAAAAACTTCAATATAGAAAGGTTATTTTACCTGCAGAAAAGTGAAAAAAACTCCAGCTTAGTGCCATTATTTTTACATCATCAAGGTACAGAACATTTAAACTCAGTCTCCAGATCTGAAATCCCAGTATTACAGAAGGCTTGTATATAGCCAGGGTCAACAGTCACTCTACCATTTTTCCATTTTGACATTTGGCTCTTCTTCTTTTGTGAGCTGCTTACCCTCATGTGTTCTTTATTTCAAAGTGGGCTCCTCAGTGTACTTCTCCAATCCTTGTGTATTCAGAAATGTCAGGTTTTGGCTTTTATGCCTGGATTAGGAGCATTTGGGCCATACTTTCTTAACAGAGGTCTTCATAGACATTGCACTAGTCTACTGGAACTGACTGTTCCTTGGACAACTTTGAGATTGACTTCACTTTTCTATGCTATCATTTGTTTTTCTGCCTGGATGACCAAAATACACTTTTGATAAAATTACTTGAAGAGTAATACTTTCAGCACACGAAATTTTATCCTTATTTTTCTGGAACATATTTTTTAATCATTTTTTTCCCCTTAATGTTAGAGAAATTTCTACTTTTACATTGTATAAGTTTTCTGGATCCTTTTATGGGTTTGTAAAAAAAATTTACAATGGTCTGTATGTACATTAAACAGTCTTTTCTTCTTCCCTTTATAGCAAGTTATTTCTAATTGTTTTCGTCTCTCTCTTTCCCTTCTGCACTTCTTGTGAATACCTTAAGAATTCTCTGTGTCGAGTTCAAGATATCTGTGTTCACAGATATGCAAGAATGAGGAATGGAAAGGATAAATGGAGGCAGATCAACCTCGCTAAGAGAATTCTTGCTGAGGTCCTGTGAAGTTGTGTCCCCACATCAACACTGTCATTCTAAACTATGGTCTGTTCTTAATGGCTTATAGAGCAAGTTTGTCTATATTATCTCATTTAACTTGCATATAATTCTAAGAGGTAGACAAGGAAATATCATTCCCACTTTTCAGATGTGTGTAAGTAGTTTCATTCTCCTTTAATTAGAATATTAGATGGTGGCATTATTTAAAAATTCTTGCTTCGCCAATCTCAACTTTTTCTCCCTCTCCTTTGTGTACCATAAAGAAAAGTCCTTATTTTCACAGCCACCCTTCTAACTAGAGGGGGCTGAGTGACACACTGGTGACTGATAGGCGGAAACAAACCATGCTGCAGTGAAAAGAATTAGGGAACAATATTGCTTCTCTGATAGAAGAATGGGGCAATGTTAGTATCTTACTCTCCTCCACTCTCCTCTTGATGTGCACACAATGTTGAAAGAGGCGGCAGTTAATGTTGGCTTATGAGGGACAGGCCAAGAACAACTCCTATGCCATCATCCCAGCACAGTTGCATGATGGGAACAGGGTCATCAGCTGCCGTCTGTCTCTGGGCTCCTTGTTCATGGGAAAATAGGTCTCCTTTTGCCTAAGCCATATCAGTAAGATTCTATGTTACTTGTGGGCAAAGCATTCTTCAGACTATCAATTGCTAATGCTCATGCAAGAAAATGACTTCCGCTCTAAATCACGTATACATTTACTTTAGATTTATATAATAATTAAATAGTTTATAACAGCCATTCTCATTTTGTGTTATAATTAGAAAGATTAATTAATGAACTGTGACCTCACCTGGGAAGAAATAAATTCCAACATTTAAACTCACTGGACAAGTATTTAAATAGATTGGTTCCAAGAAGCACAGTTGATGTATGCCAATTGAATATAAAATAATATTAGTTTAATACATTGTTGTTGTAGTCTGGGGTTTACAAGGTGAACAATAATGCAATTCAGGGGCTGAGGATTTAGCTCAGTGGCACAGCACTTGCCTGGCAAGTGTGAGGTCCTGAGTTCAATTCCTGATACCAAAATAATCATGATCATAATCAATAGTAATAATAATACTATAATACAGGACACTTAATCAAATGATTATTTTATAATAGTCACCCAAAGAGTCATATACAAGAATGTAGAAAATCTGTCCACACACTAAAGACCCAAAAGAATCCAGCTGAAGGTCTGGGTCCCACAGTAATATCCTCCATGAGTCCAGCTGAAGACCTACAGCCCATAACAATGCCCCCCCACAAGTCCAGCCAGAGGCCAAGAGGCCATGACAATGTCTCATGCAGGCCTGTTTCACGGATCTGAGCTGGAAAGGCCCAAATATCAGTGGTGGAAGCTAGAAAGTTTATGCCAGCGAGATGAAGGATCTGTGCTAGAAGGCTGAGGGATCTGAACTGGAGCCAGGAAGCAATGCTCAAAGTAAGAACCAGAGCTTCCCGGAAAAGTACCACAGCTGTCTTCAGCAGCAGTGAGGTCCCGAGCTCCTCCGATAATGAGAACAGCTGAGTTCCCATCCGGAAAGCCAATGCAGCAAGCTTCTCCTGGAGACTGAGGAGTGCACCATCTTCTAGTCCAGAGCTAAGAAATGATGCTCAGAGTGAGGACCAGAGCTCCCCTAAAATGATCTGCAGCCCTCTTTAGTGACAATGAGGTCCTGAGCTCCTCCTTCAACAAGAGCAGACTAATTCATCAGGAAAGCCAGCATGACGAGGTCCTACAGCAGAATAGCCCAAGAGAACCAGCAGCTCCCTAACAGCTTCCCAACAGCTTCCAAACAGCTTCCAAACAGCTTCTAGACTTCTTCCTCTCCAGTTCTGCTTCTTATGCTGCTGTCAACAGTCCTCAGGTGGGCCTCCCACACCCAGCAGCATGTTGGTTCAGTTCATCTGGGTGTTACAAGTTGACCGCCAGTTGTCAATCCACCACAATTGTGTTTTCAAATAAATTAGAAGAATAACAATTACTAAAATTTCTTTGTGTTATGAATTATGAATTCATTGTATTAGATTATGAATCTAATTTGTGTTAGATTATGAATCTAAATGTTTTTCCTCGTTTTCAAGACTGTGCTAGACACTGAATGATTATTTTCATTTACATTGGATAAGCAATTCACTTTCTCATACATCTTAAAAGTCTACCTACACAAGAGATAAGAATTACACTGTTTTATATTAAAATTGATATCATTTCATGAATCATTTTCAATGGCTGGTGATTTACAAACATTCTCCCCTGGAAAACCTCATTATTTTTGAAGACATTATTGCTCTCCCCCAAAACAAAAAATCCAACTGAATATGTGTCCAACCACATTGTGCCAATACAAGTTGTTGGTGATCTGGGCAAATCTTTTAATTGGTTTTGAATTGTCTAGTTTGTCTCAGAACTATATAAACATTAAATAATTCAGAGAGTAAATGAAACCTTATGAAGCAGCATACCAAAGTTGTTTAGGCAAGTTTTTTTTCAATAATCAGATAATTACACATAACTAGTCATCATTACTTGAAACAAATTACTTTCTGTTGAAGCATGAAAGAGGTTTCCTGGCACTATTTTGAGTTCAACTAATCTTATTGACAATAGGTGTCTGTCTGCACAACCTCTTTGTTGGTGTTACAGTTTGGTTCTACAGCATTGTAGTTGCTGCTTTGTAGTACACCTCCTTTAATTATATCATTTTTCAAATAAATATTTGTATCTTTTATTTTGAAAAATCACAGGTTCAGTAAACTTGGCAAATGTGTGGATATTGTGAATACAGAATCCTTTGTTTTTCATTCGTTGTAGATTATCTATAATAATACACTGTTTCATGAGACAACAGACCAGTGAAGGAAAATAAGTGAGTAGTTATTTGTTGGGCATTTAAATACTTAAATGGAGGAGTTTCTCCACTCTCAGACACTCTTGCTTGACTAATTCACTAGCTTCGAATGGTTTAGAGTGCAGTGGCATGTCAGTCAAGGGCATTAGCATTGTTTATGCTCTGGAAAAGCTTATGTTTGGGGGAAGAGGGATTTTTGGCTCCATCTACACAGATTTAGGGAAAATGGAAAACTAAGGCATTTATCCAAGTAACTCAGGCCTGAAGAAGAAAACGTGGGGTCACTCATTCAAAATAGATATAGATGTAACAGAGTCCAGTGGGTAAGCATCCTGCTCTGTCTTCCCACTTTCTGTAACTAAAAGTGGTATGTGTTTTTGTCAAGTAGAATGGCCCCCTATGAATATCCTCAAAGAGTTATCTGGGGATAAATGGACAACAACCTTTTCATTCTCTCATCACTGTAAGGATTTAGCATGTGTAGGTCAGAAAATGGTGAATTTAATGCTTCCACGTAAAACAGTGGACACCTAACAGATCAACATCCTTTGGCCACTTAACTTTTAGAAATGATATTCTGAAATTACAAGGTAAATTACTGGGATGTTGAGCATGTTGAATTATTAAACTGTGATACTTTTTGATTCAAACAAGAACAATAGATTATGTTCACATTTTTTGGTGTTAGTAGTTTCTATTTCTAGATTTAAAATATTGCAATAACTATATACTTGCAAAAGTTAAAAAATGATGGTATGATACAGGTATGATACAGGATGTTTAAGGAAAATTCCATAAAAGAATGGCAGACTAATGTTAATCATTCAATATTTACTCTCTGAACAGCTTTTGGTCAAAATTTATATATATAT
>NW_004955424.1:24603204-24651826 GCF_000276665.1 Chinchilla lanigera
TTCCTAAATTTTGTAGAACACTCTTACTGGATAACTGCTTTCTTCCCCCAGCTCCAATTATAAAAATCTGTCTTTTCCTTGCTAATTTAAATGCTAGTTGTGCTACAAATGAAGCTTGCTTACATATATGCTTATTGTCCTCTTCTAAACAGGACTTCATTTTACTACAAGTTGCTATCTGTTAGAGTAAGTAGAATAATATTGACTCATTCTAGGTATCTATTGTTTTCTTATTATATGCTCTTGAAATTTAATGGTATGAAAAAATAACTTTAGAGATTTATTTTATTTCACCCTTGTGGAGGTGACTAGGAGGTGACTAGGAGGTGACGAGGTGACGAGAGACTAGACCTTGGGGCATCTCATGTGGCTGCTGTCTTGCAGCAGTGGGGGCTGGACAGAGGTTAAGGCTGTCCGTTCTCTTGTCTGCAGGTCGAAGTTGAATTTCAACAAGGACCTCAGTGAGGGCTGTTTGCCAGAACTATTCTACATGTTCTCTTTACATGGTTCCCCAAATTCCTCATGACGTGATGTCTTGAGCTCTTGAACAAGCATGAGTCCCAAGAGGACCAAGAAGTCACACTGACAGTACAAATATTCCTACATGTGAACAAATCATGGAAGTAGTTCACATGACTGTTGGACATTTTCACAGTTGTGCCACTGTGTGCTTATTATACAATGCATGTACCGTAGCACGGTGATCAACCAGAGCCCAAGATGTCCAGAAGCAAGAGGAAAAGCAGTCGTGATGTGGAGGGGACTGAAAGCAATGTACACTGCATATTTGTGTCAAAGGTGTGTGAGACATGACTTGTGAACAAGTTCCATTCCTGGAGATTGTTTGTAGGTCAGATTCATTCGTAGGACCAAGAAGGTGAGTCTCAATTTTCTTCATTTCATGTTTAAATTTGACTGAAATAGATTTGAACAGTATTGACATTTTTTATATTTATCTTTTAAAAATTCAATTTAAATTTAATAGTGATAAGAAAAAGTGGTCTATATGATACAAATTTTGGGATATATACATTAATTTAGTAATACTTGTTTTAATAAAAAATGTGTTAAATTTCCACAAATATTTTATCTTTCCTTGAAAATAATAATTGTCACTTTGCAAACCCTAATGAAATAATAATTTGGACAATGAGCATTACGCATGAAGCTAGAGAGGAGAGATCAGGCAGCTACCAAGTGAACCAAGCGGCCAATCTCTAAGTTACTGATGGAAATACCCCAGTTTGGTAGCACATAGCTGGAGTGCAACTAAATGGGCCCTTCCTCCCCACTCCAGAGTTAAAATGAAATCTAACTGATTCATACAGTTGAATTCCATTCATGGAGAATATGGAGAAAGATGAGCACATTAAAAAACAGTATGATGAAGACCTCAGAGAAATTGAGAATGAAAGACATATTTAAGAACATGCTCAGTTTATTTCGTCAGTCAATGGCCTGAAGGAGGAAAATGAGGAGTAAAGGAAGGGCAATGGTTTAAATCTTCTTTCCAACAATGTGTGAAAAACATACCTAAACCATCAAGATCACTACAGTCCAGTATAGAGTGGATTTTGGATAATATCAAAAAATTATTCATAATTTGATTAGACATAGTTGATTATGGTTATGTTACACAAGCCCATGGTTTTCAGAGTCTTACAGAGTTGATGCATATTTAAAATTTGCTTTAGAGCAGAAAGGAAAAGGAAAAGAACATGAAACATTCTCTATGTGTCCATTCGATCAAGCCTACAAGCTGTCTCTTAAATTCACACTTTCACTGAAGTGTTTTTCTCAGTGATAGCTATTGTTCAAAGTTTTATTGTGATAATAAACTTATCTATTCTTACATTTTTCTTATTTTCATTATAAATTTTAAGAATAAGGCTTTACTTTATATGTGTTAAGAACCTTACATTTTAATGCAGTCTTTTTTTTCTTTTTTCTTTTTTTTTTTTTTTTGAGAGAAAGTCTCACTGCGTAGTGGTACAGGGTGGCCTTGAAGTTGTTTATGTGGCCCAGGCTAGCCTCGAACTCACAGTAGTTCTGCCTCAGCCTCCTGAGTGCTGGGTTTACAGAAATGTGCCACCATGCCTGGCAAAAATTGTATTTCTTCTATGGTAATTGAATTCTGATCCATTGCTAAACGACCTTTTATAAAAACTTAAATTTATTTTTCAACCAATACAAAAAATTTAAAGCATAAAGTCTGTACATATTAATGGGGCTGTATATGATGTTTCAGTATTGCATACATATGTAACATTAAAGTCACAACAAAAACTATCCCTTCAAAATTTATCATTTATTTATGATGGAAATTATTTATTTTTATAAAAACCTTAGTAATCCCTTTTAGTTTACTGTCTGGTTTGCAATATGTTAATCAAGTTGTACTATCATCTTTTTATTTTTATTTTTATTTTTGAATAGTATAAAAGTGGTATACCTTTTTCCATTTTTCATATCCAATTTGTTCATACTTTTTGTGTCTTATATATATAACTACTTATATCTCATTGGATTATTTGTTTTCTTAGATTAATTATAATTACTGATAAATTAGGTTTACTTCTACTTTATTTTGAAGTATATATTAATGTGGACTGTTAAATATATCCTCCTTGGAGTTCTTCTTTTTAAAAAAAATCTAAGGATGAATGTTTCTATTAGTTCTAACAAGTTATTGGCCATTTCACAAGATATTGCTTCTCTCTTCTCTTACTAAAAGACCAATTAGACATGCCCTATTTTTTTTTACTCTGTCCTCCACATCTGTTAATAAGGCAGTAATGTTTTCTATCTCTTTGCTTTCTATACTACATTTCAATTTCTTCAAGTATATCTTCCAGGTTATTAATTCTCTTTTTATCTGTATATAATTTAATTTTAGATGTGAGTGTTGAGGTTTAAATTTAATTATCACATTTTTTTCCATTGATCTGTTTGGCTAATTTTAAATTTGCTTGATAGTTTTTATGGACTCCTTTTACACATTTTTTAAAGAGAGGGTATGTGTTTCTAAGCTGCTCTTGCATCCCTGATAGCAATGAACCTCCTTCTTCAGCCTCTCACATCCTGGAACTAAAGGCAAGTGCACCAGGTTCAGCTACTTTTATTCAGTTTTAGTCCCTACTTGAATGCATTAAATATGCTAAGCCTACTAAGCCTGTGTTCTTTTCATATTTGAAATATCATACAGAAAAAATTAAGAGCATATTCTTTTTGTTCATGTTTCCTACTGATTTCTGTGTGTGTTGTAACTTGTAAACTCACATTCATTATCTTTTGGACATTATTTATGCAAATTTGTTGAGACTTGAATTGAAATAGTTTCCTTTAGATAAGACTTGTATTTGTTCCTGACAGGTATCTGGAGACACTAATAAGCTAGAGTCACTTTATATACACGGTTCAATTTTATTGACCCCAGCCAAGTACAGTGGATTCCATTTGCAATTTCCACCAATGTTAAGAACTCTCAGAAAAGAATTTTTCTTCTACTGAAGGTTTAAAATCAGTAATTTAGCCTACAGATTCTTTGGGGGACATAATATTTCTATTTACAACGTACGCATGGCTCTTTACCTTCCCAGCTCTGTGAAGAGGGTTATATATTAGAGATTATCTCTTCCCTTGGACACCCAAGTTCTCTGGCCCCGTGACCTGTGCAGAAGTAAAATGGAAGCCCAACTTCAAGTTTTGTCAGTACCCAAAAATACCAATCATGCTTAGTGTTTTGTATAAGTCTCTAGGATTTTGTTTTTAGTTACCTTTTTTAAATCTGAGAAACCCTAACTTTCTTGCTATATCATTGATAAAGCTAAAAATAAATGTGTTTTTATACTTAAGCCAGTGTTTTTTGTTGTTTTTGTGGGAAAGTTATTCTCTCTTAAACTACTACAAAAACAGTCTCAAGAACACCTATGCCACATCTGTCTGAGTGGATGAAATAAATAACTGGAGAGAGTATTTTATTTTATTTTTTTTTATTTTATATTTTTGGGGGCTTTTTTTCCCGATACCAGGAATCAAACTCATGACCTCGCACTTGCCAGGCAGGTGCTGTGCCGCTGAGCTAAATCCCCAGCCTGGAGAGAGTATTTTAAAAGTAGAGAATCATATACCTAGAGTTGTGCTAACCATGTTACTCACAGCTGGCAGCATGCAGCATAGCCACAAGCGATTTCAGTGGTCAGAGCAAGTAAGCTTAATTAGCATCACATTTTTAGAAGATTTATATAAACATTAGCTGACACCTTCCAGACATAAGAAAAGATGTTATGATCTACCAGGTAGTTCTAAGAATGCTAAGCTAGTTAGCGACACTGGTGACCACAACAATAAAGGTCTTTAGCTGGCCCTGTGCAGAAGGAAGATTTGGAAGTGGAGGGTTTGAGGCTGGTGTGGAGTTGAACTCAGCGGGGGCGGCTGTGGACTAGCTGTCCACAGGTCTGACTTCTGAACTCATTTCTGCCACTAATGGCTTGTGGGAAGTCCAACAAATTGCTGCTTTTCTCTGGGCTCTATTTTAAAGTGAGAATGTTGGTAACATAGGGAGCAAAACCTTGTGGCCTCTCAACCCTCAGTTATCACTGTATATGTTCTCTAAGGGTTGCATTTCCTCTGGTAACATGCAGCCTTCTCCTAATGTCAAAGGGTCATTACTAAGTGATTCTGAAATGTTTTGTAAGATAATAAGAGTTAACAAACTCTAATTTTACTGGAATAATAGATAAATAAATAATAAACCCAGATGACGATACATAAGTGTTATTCATGAATGGTAAGTAGTCAGAACATTTTCAGGTAAAATATGTCATAAATCATATTCTTTGTAACAAGTACGTATTCAAAGTCCAGGTAATTTGTTTTGTTAATTCATTGATTGTATTATAAAGCTAGTGAAGTTCAAATTTGAGGGCCTCTGATTTATACATGTCCCATCCAAAGACCTTTCATCCTCTTATTTTAAAGTAGCATTCACTTTTATACTTATCTCATTTTTAATTTTATATATTTTTTAAAATGAGGTCCTCAAATTGTATAAATTTCAAGGTCCACAAAATCTAAATCTACTTCTCTTGTCCCTTGATTGAATAAAAAAATTCAAAAATACATATCTCATTTTTTGCTTGACTTTATCCCTTCCCTCAACTTTTATTAAGGAAAAACAAATAAACAAAATACTTTTGATTTAGGTGTTCTTATTATAGAACATGTTTAAACATGACCTTGGCCTGATAAAACCAGATGGAGTTTTATCATTTCACAAAAGCTCTGATTATTTATTGACTTCCTTAGATGAAATAACTGGTCACTGTAGTAACTGCAACATTTTAATACCACATGTTTGCCAATGAGGAAAAATACATATAATATTCTGATTTATTTTTCACATTAAAGCAAAAAACTCACTCTAAATAGGATCTTGTAGTTTCAAAGGGATTACTGAAACATTGAATTAGGAAAAGGAAGATTTATTCAATTGCCTCTTGTAGTTTGAAAACTAATATAACATGAACAATTGTTCACTTCAAAATATTCTATTTTGTTTGTATTGTTTTTCCACTAAAACTATGCATATACACATATTGACTATGGCTGGCCATTTCTAGGAGTTTGGATATTTTGTCAAAGAAAAGCAGCCTATTTTAAGATTTTATTTTACATATTTTATTTCTATTTTGAGGGGAATCCAAATATCTACACCATGAACTTAAATTCTTATAGCTGCCAGAACTGACAGAGAATTAGCGAGGCAGAGCCAAGTTCATGCAAGACTGTCTACGGCGCTCTTATAGCTAAAGACAAACCAAAATATTGACTAGCTCGTCTCAAAACAGCATGTATAAGTTGTTGCTGAAATAAGCCTGATGTAAGAAAGAATGCAGATGGCAGTATAATCATAGGCTGGGTCTACAAGATGCCAAACAACCCATTCAAAAGGGAAGAACTCAGTGGATCAGTTGGTGGTTTTTGTCTGCATGCCACTGAGCAACAGGCCTGACTGATTTCTTCACAAAACTGAATGAGCTTTTGACTAGACTTGAGCAGATGTTTTATTACTATCTATACCGAGAATTAGTTGTCAAATTTGTAACTCAAAAATTTCTATGAATGATGAGTTTCTTTCCTACATCAAAGCAACCTGAAAATGTTAAACAAAGATCATCTGCAGTTTTTGATTCGTCTGAAAGCTTAGGTTAATGCATGTACTTGACATAGGATGAAATGTACCTGAGAAGAAACAGAATCGCACAACTTACATTCTATCATCAATATTTCATCAGTTCATTTGGCATATTGGTTACTCAAATATCCATTTAATTAACTAAAATTTATTTTATTGTTTTTATTCAACAATTCCCCTGATATATACAACCTACTTGCCATCATTGTATCAAATTACTATCAAGATGTACAATGATAGCATTTTCCCAATTCTTAAAAAAGTCTTTTTCACTAAAAGATAGATCCCCAAATCTCTAAAATATTTCATGATTAAAAACATAGGATTAAAACAAACAAAACTGTTTTAAACAAGTTTCTGTGAATAAAGGTGTTGACTTCTACTGTGTACATGGCACCAAATACAGTGTGGGCCTCAATAAATGATGACAAAATGAATAACTAGATGGATTATCATACTATGGGCCTGTGTATAGCCACTGAAAAATTGTGGCCCAATAAAAAGAGAGTGGGGTAATAAGTACTCTAATTTCCTCACTCCCATCCTTCAAAAGCACTGCCTATGCTTCTGGTACTCAGACTTAACTGAATACCAGATTTGA
The DNA here is from genome assembly GCF_000276665.1 of Chinchilla lanigera. Classification (NCBI taxonomy): domain Eukaryota; kingdom Metazoa; phylum Chordata; class Mammalia; order Rodentia; family Chinchillidae; genus Chinchilla; species Chinchilla lanigera. The sequence goes on from NW_004955424.1 coordinate 24,610,002, forward strand.
AAGAGACCCTGTTAATGGCACACAGGTGTGTGTGTGTGTCTGTGTGTGTGTGCATGTGTATGAGAGAGGCAAAAAGCTCAGTAGCAGCAAACATAGGAGCATCTATGTGCACCCTTCTTCCCTCAGCAGTCACTGGTGATGAAAAACTAAATGGTCTTACGATTTTTACACACATCTAATTACACATAGGCATATCTAGTGTATAGACCTCCAGGAGTATTTGAGTATTATGTAGTAGACAGATGATAAATAGATAGATTAATAGACAGATAGGTAAGTAGATAGATAGATAGATGAAAGAGAGAGAGAGAGAGAGAGAGAGAGAGAGAGAGAGAGAGAAATTTGAATGTGCTCAGAATCTGAAGATCTGAGTTCAAGATATTTGATTTCTCTCTCAGATCCCTTGAGGGTGTTCTGCCAAATAATGTCTAGGTCTCTTTTTAAATATGTTGGTCTTTTGATATAGACTATTAAGAATGCCTTAAAATATCATAACCTTTAAAGAAAAACTATAACTTATGCCATGTACATATACCATACACCCACAATGAATGTAAACAGTGCCATAAAACATGAACTGAAAATAACAATACTAACAATAGTAATGAAAATGGGGGAAGGGGATCTAGAAACAGAGGGAGGAAGGTGGATGGGGATGGGAAGGGGAATAAAAAGAATTAATGTATGTTCTGTACATGCACCTACTCCCTGAGATGAATGCAAACTTCCAGTACTGTAAACATGTACTAATAAAGTAAAATTGTTAAAGGTAAACTATATTTTTGAAAAACAGAAAAATATAGAAAAAGACAGATGAGAAACAAACTTGTTCATAAATGATCTTCCAGGAGCCAGTGGAATTGTTTTTCTCTCAGTCCCCACAAGGTAAAAAGGCAGTCATCAGGAAAGAAGATGGTTTCCTTAGTCCGTCTCTAATCACTTCCCTTCTTTCCGACTTCTGTTAGTCTTCCATTCGCTATTTTTTATATGCTGTCAGTTCTCTTCTTTCAAGCACAAAGAACAGGCACGGACATGAATGGGAGAGATGCAAAGTACTCCACTCGGGGAAAGCATCTCTGGAAATGTTTACTGCATAAGCATTAATAGCTTCCAGAGAAAAGAACACTTGCCTGTCTTCTGAGACCACGGCAGCTATCACCTTTATCTCTGTTACCTGTGACTCGCTCTAGGGTACAATCTCTACGTGCTTCATACACAGGTTCTTGGCAATGTTAACAGTCGGCTGATGGGGAAATTTAACTTTCATCTTTATAAATTTCTGTATTTCATTGTATTTTCAGTGAAGCAATGGATGGAGTCTGACTTAGCCCAAGGATCTCTTTGTTGTTTATAGGAAATTTTTTCTTTTACCTGCACTTTAAACTCCAAAATATGGGAAACTTTCTAAACTTATTCAAAGGGTGTGGAAACTATTTCTTCAAAGCTCTGAAATTCCTGTGCCTGACTTTTAAATAAAACCCACCAAAAGAGGAGGAATTGAAAGAATTAGGGGAAAAATATGAAGCACTTGTCAAGTTAGCTAAGACATTCCTTCCCATAGCCATTTTCTAGCACTTATATCCATGGCCCTTTTCATCGAAGACATGAATGTTTGCCTTGAACATTAAAGAAGACAGATGCAAACAGTTTTTACATAAGAGTTAGGTTTTTGTATATATCATGCTAATAGTATATACAGGATACAAAGAAGGAACGCTACAATTTGGATTTGGAATGTCCCCCAAAGGCCTCATATGTTGAAGGCTTGGTTGTCAGCTTGTGCTACTATTGAGAAGTGGTGAGTTCTTTAAGACGCAGGGCCTACTGCAAGAAAGGTGGGTCACTGGGGCGTATCCTTGAGGGGGACTTTGGGGCGCTGGCCCCTGCCTCTCTGATTCCCAGCTGCCATGAGATGAGTAGTTTCCTTTGTCACACACTCCACAATGTGCTTCCTCATGAAAAGTTCAGTGGCAACAGGCCCCAGTGACCATGGACTAGAACCTCTGAAACCATAAACCAAAGTAAACCTTTTTTTGTTACAGTCTATTTATCTCAGGTATTTTTTTATTAAAAGGGAAAGTTAACACCCAGAAAAAACTTTCACTACTGTCTTGGTTACTTTTCTCTCATTGCTGATGCCCAAAATTAAGGAAGGGAAGGTTTATTTAGCTCACAGTCTGTGGAGGTTTCAGTCCATACACAGCTGGCTCTACGGCAGACTGGCACATGGCAGAGGGCCACAGTTCATGGCGGTGGAAAACAGCAAAAGCAGCAAGAGCAAAAAGGGAGGAGCAGCAGCAAGCCTCTTTCCCTCCCTTATACTGTATGCTGGCTGCCCACCCTGCTACACCCAGTACAGGGTGGCTGTAGCACTCACACCCATAATCCCAGCACTCACACCTGTAATCCCAGTGGACCGTGAGTGTAGCACTCACATCCATAATCCCATTGGACCATGAGTCAATCAAAAATTCTAGAAGCCTATCCCATGACTGCATGAGGTTTTCAGGGACAGCTAGACACAAACCATAACAACTACTTTTCTGAAACTACTCATGTGAATATCATGCTAAATAAAATATTATAGGTTTTAAGGAAGAAAATATAGTTATTTTTACAACTATGTTATTTTTCTAATATGTTAAAATTCACCTTGGTTTTTAAAGAAAGCATAGATATATACACAGCCATGTTAACTTCTACATGTTTATTTTTCCAGCATCACGGGGGAGTAGGCATCAAGGCAGGAAACAAGAACTACCCAGCAGACTACGTCAGGGCATGGAGACCATGCTCAGCCCACTCCTGGTGTAATCAGATGCTAGATCATGAATGACAGAGGAATACTAGTTCCAGTCACCAATGACAGAAAGTACTTGTATCATACGAACAGAAGCAGCCTTGAAATCTTAACCTGTTCTCCAATGGTAGCCCATATTTTCTTCAGTTTTTACTATTTTGGAGATCATTTGTACCAAAGCATATTATGAAGGCAATTCAAAGAGGCTATCAGTGTAAAAGGAGAAAAAAAAGCAGGCCTGGAGCAGGGCACGACTCACTATCAGGTCAGCGGATGCATTCATTATTTGTCCCCATTACCATGTTATGTCTTAATTACTCTGGTCTGGCTTCCCAGCCGAGGTCACTATGTCACAGCTGGTTTTCTGCCCATCCCTAATTAATAAAGCCTCATTTAGTATCCAAGTTTATTGTAATAAACCTCTGCTGAGGGATATAGAAGAAATAAAAGTGAGAAAAAACAAACTGGAAATTATCAGCATTGTTCTCCCAGTAACCTAATACCATAAAGGGCTTTGGTTCAGGCCTTCTCCGGGTTATTCTTAACCTAGGAAGGACTTCCATTTAATTTCATTTGGAATTTCTTATGTAACTGGGTACAATGGTCAGATTCTGCCTGAAGGAAGGAAAGTGCCAGAGGTTTGTAAACATTCATATCTACATCGTCTGGAATCTTTAAAGTGATTACTCGTTCATGCTTTGTGCATTTAAAGTAACATTATTTTGTAAAACAAGAATTTAATGTTTTCAAATGGGAATATAAAAAAATAGCATACATTCATCAAATAGTTGTATTTCTATGGCTCCGATAATTTTACTATTTTGACATACCAATTAAAGACAAATTACTGGAGAACCTTTTCTAATTTGTTACATATAATCTCTGTTAACAAAATTTTACAAATTTTTTAAATCCTACCTTCAAAAAAATCTCAGCACTATAGTGTCTGAATCTCTACCTGTCTCTTTTTCTCTTACACATGCACACACACACACACACACACACACACACACACACGGGTGTACCAACACATACACAAACATACACTCGCATCCCACCACCAACTCTATTAGAATTCACATAGGTCTCAAACAGATAGCTCATCTGCATTTTATCAGGTGTCTCTATAATTAAACTTGTATTTATTGTAAAGTGAGATATTATTGGTATATTTTATTACTTATCTACGAGAGGCTGAACAAAGTAAGAGTCACAAATGAATTCAGTTTTACAGTACTTTGTTTTAAACAAATGTCACTACCTACATACACATACCTAATTATCAGTTCTTACACATTCTGCCAAATATCAAACCTATAGTTCATAAGCCACACACAGGACAGGCAGTAAATATATTCCCCCTAATTTAAAATTTTATTGCAAAATACCCTCTGCACTATGTTAACCTACACTAAATCACATCCTACACCCTCAGCTTTACTGGTGTTTACCTACTTCTGATTCAAAAAAGGAAAACAATATGAACTCCTATTTCTAGATATCTACGGTAATAAAACTAGAGAGCGAATGACTACATCTATATACGGAAGGAAGGGAATCCAAGCAATGACATGAGAGGGTTGACTTCATCAACTATAACAAAGAATAACAGATCAAGGCAAGGCACTTTGTGCATCTTGGTGTGGTTTCCAAAAGTTCTGTGTTCCGAAAGTCAAGATTGCCTGCCATATTTCTGTACATTTCAAAGCCTTCTGCGGCAGCCATGCAAAAAATTGACATACAGATGAAGCCTCTTGAATTCGAACTGGGCAGTCAGTTTGGGTGCATGTAGGCTATTATTGCACAACATACAATTTTTCTGTTTGAACATGTGTAAGTAGAGGCCAGCCAGTCCATTTCCCAATGAGGAAATTCACGAGGGAGAGAACTCCTGAGAGGAGAGGCAACCAGTGGGCCTCCACCCACCTACAGGCAACGGAGGCTGGGCTCCACTGAACCCACGATTCTTCACAGGTGCTTTGTTGCCTTCCAGCAGATATCATTTCTTATTATGGCAGACAATGGGCTGTGGTGGAGATGGACACGGCGGTCATGTTCCATTTGCCAGAGTGAATTATCCTCCAATCCTGTCCTTTAGTCGTGGTGGGCTCTGAGTGGCCCATTTTGAAAAGGAGTCTGAAGCCATTAGAACAAAAAGCACTGGAAGGGCTTGGGCTGCTAAGGGCTACATCTGGGTTCAGCAGCATGCATACTAATACCATCATTACGGCCGAGTGGTTGGAGAGCGTGTTTACTTTGTTTGGTTGCTGTCACCTTCTACAGCTGAATTGTTAATATGTGGTTTTAAATTCAAATAGCACACAGGGCTAATTTTCTTGTATTTGCCCAAAAAATTAGGTTACATAGTTCATCTAATTCTCCTTCCACTTTTTCATGTGTGGGTGGTACTCCTTGTAGAGAGTACTTCTTTTCCATGACATTGAACTTGAACCTGACTGACCTTTCTATAATGAGTGAATTGAAAACATCTCCCTTTGGAATGTGGCTTGTAGATACTGGCTACGCCAGTTTTTCTGCATTTGACGAATTAAAGGGGCAGAGTCTTTTTCAAGAACCTCGACCAGAGGAGTTGGTTATTTAACAGGACCAAAAGAAAAAGGAAAAAGGGAAAAAAAGAAAGGGGAAAGATAGAAGGAAAGAAGAAAGGAGAGAGAAGGAGAGGGAGAAGAGGCAGGGGGAGAAGACAGAGCAAGAGAGAGGCAGCGAGAAGCTTTTAAAAGCCTTTTACAGATGCACTCTGCTTCATCAGAAGCTGTTCATTAATTTTAATAGAAAGTGATTCGGAACGGGCTTGGGTTGTCCGGCAAGGGTTGAGCTACTAGTGATGGTATTGTTTTCTTTCTGCATCTCCTGTATTTTTCCTATTTCAGAAAAAGCCTGATGCTTTCAAGTTCCATGTGTCTGGGTGTTTGTCTTTCAACTCAGATATTCTCGTTCCTCCTCTTTATTCTTTCTCAAATAAGTCCTCCCCCACCTGAAATCAAAGTTAAGTGGAGAGACACTTGGGATCAGAACCACTGAATAATCAGGAATAGATTTCTTCTCTTATGTGTTCATAGCACATAGATTCATGCTTCTTCATTTTTTTAAGGAGGAAAAAAACATACAGAATTGATGGAAGACAGCTGAAAACAGTCAGCAGCAGAAAGTCCAGCACTACCCGCATCTGATCTTAATCATAATATATCCGCTGCCTGGTTTGTCAAAATCTATCACTCAAGAACACCTTCAATGGACAGTAATTTGAGGTGTGGCTTATTAGATCACACGATCTTATGAATAATAAAAAGTTATGGAAAATTGCATCCAGGCCTGCTATCCAATTTTCAGTGGTGTCACCCACTTTATAGTAAGGCAGCATGTTTATGCATGATTTCTGTTTCATATGTATTGACTAGATCATTTTCTCTGTTGTCCTGAGAATTGATGACACACACTGTATTAAGAATGATGACCTCCACAAGGGGGATAACACTTCCTCTAGATTACACTATTGTCAAAACATATTGAAATTTTCTTTACACATGTTACTGCTGTATTTTTCTGCCTGAAAGACCCTGTTAAAGTGAAATCTTGTTGAATTTTTTTTTTTTTTTTTTTTTGCTAAATAAGATCCGAGGGACAGATGTCAAATTTTTCTTTCCTCTTAATACTTTTGTGGAATGACCAATGAAAAATAATAACATCATCCTTCAAAACAATCTCTGTCAGGACTATGTCAACCCTTCAGGGCAATTTTGATAACCTTTTTGGAGGAATTTGCAAGATACAACTTCCTACTGCATGCTTAAAGATATTACTGTGTAGAAGCCAAGGAACTCCATTATGTATGGATTCTAATATTTTGATGGATAATAGGCAGCTGAAGGAAACCAAATAGCAAAAAGCTCCTATAAAGGTTGTTTTCTGTCCCAGTTTCCCTGATGAAGTCTCACTGGGGGTGATGTTCTTTACTGAACTCCCCTCCACCCCCACCCCAGGCACCTCTTGTTTAGGAATGCACACAGCATTCCACAAGCAGTGATGTAACACCGCTGCAGATGCCATGGGTATGTGAAAATAGTGTGCAATATTACTTTCTCTCTTGCACTGGATCAAAATGCAAATCAGTCTTCTGTGGGAGAGTGACCCCTTTGTGGCCATGCACAGCACAGGTTGAAATGTCTTTGGAGGTTCAAAGAAAGCAAGGTAATGTGAGACCCAAAGAAAACCACATTGTTGATCCTAGGAAAATCCCTATATTATTTTTGAAAATACCAAAGATAGGCAAAATAAATGGCTGTACTATGAAATTAGTGGTAATTCTGAAATCAGATGGAAAATAAACACTGGAAGCAACCTCTCATTTTTTGGTGCATTCCCAATTCCTTCTGTGATCATTTTACCAAAGATTCTTGATATATTCCTTGTCCCATGATGTTGGATGATACAAGGTAGAGGGGAAGGACTGACTGGAAATCAACATCTGAAGCAGATATTTGTGAAGAAAAAAAATACGTAACATATCAAAGATAAAATGTCAAGAAGCATCGAGAATAGAAAACAGAGACACTGAGAGGGAATTTTACATTTTAATTTAATTTAATTTAATTTATGTGACTTTGTATTGAATCCCATAGAACTAACAGGAAATGAAGATAGTGCCTATCTGGCCTGAGATATGTGAGGCTTGTACTTGAAATTAATTGTATGTTCTTTACATTTTTCATTGCCCTTTTGAAGTTGGACAGGTGATGATGCTTCAGGTCTTAAGTTACAGAATCAGGTTCAAGCTCCATGAATCCCTCCAATTTGCCCCGCCAGCACTGACCTCAAACATTCCTTCCCCATTTCACCCCGCTTAAAATCACATGGCCCCACCCCCAGGTCACTCTGGCTGGCCGCCCATGCACACATTTCCCTCTGCCTTTTGAGTATTTTCAGAAGCCCATTAAACTGTGCCTTAGCAGGCCGGACACCTTCAGCTCGCCTGAGACCTGAGGAGGGGGCTATCAAATTCCTTCAGCAGACAAAGCCTGCACTCTCAAACCTGTAAAGAAGCTATGGAGCTGTACAAAGTGCAGTGTTAGGACTTGTGAATATGTCATGCAACATTCTAATATGCCTGAGGGGCTCAGTTAAGAACAGAGGTTGAGTAGGCCTGGAGATAGAAAGGTGGCCTTTCTCCAGAGCTGTCTTAATGCACATTAATTTTTGGAGATAGTACAATGAATATTAACTTTCATTATGGGGCTGCTTCTCATTCTTAAAGTGGCTGGCCACACAATGCTTGTTCTCTGAGATGCCTGAAACCCCAATGGCTACGTAATGACAAAGCATGCACAGCACCTTCATTGTCTGCTCAGTAATTCTGGAAGGCTTTATTGCACGCACAGGAAGTGCACCCACTTCCACCCCTTGTCCAAGACCCTGACACCTTGAGCACATTCAAAAGCCAAAATGACTTGGGTAAAGCAGCAAAAATTCTGTCTATTGTCATAACTGGCTTCAACTCCACATCTTCAGCCAAAGTGAAATCGATCTGAGTAGTCCCTTTTTCTCTGCTGACGTACGACTGATTACTTTTTGCTTTTACAGCTATTGGGATAGTCCTGTGATTCTGGGCTATTAATGATGTTTGACTAAGGTAGAACCTAGATAGGGCGACAAGTCAAGTAGTGTGATCCACCTGCATCTACCTTATTTCTTGTATGAGACAAGAAGGCAACTTATGAATGGGGGTGAGATGTAGCACTTTCTCCCCACCTCATCCACCTTCCCTTCTTTCCTTTTTTCTTCTCTTATCCTTCTTCCCTTCCTCCTTTCCTTTTTCCCTCATCCTGCTCTCTCTCCCTCCCTCCCTCTCTCCCTTCATTCCTTGTTATTAACCACAATCAATTCACCTTCTTTCAGAAATCTGATGGAACTTTACTACAATATGCTTCCAGACCTGAAGTACAACTACACAACAAAAAAGGAGGCAACAGAGGGGGGTATATTTTATAACACACAAAACAGGCAGGACTGCTCTGGACAGAAGATAATGCAAACTAGCTTTGCTGGAAATGAGCTGCAAAATACCTTCATTTTCTACTACAGTGAAATCCTGATAAAATCACAACTGTTAAGGTCATACAGTATATCAGGTGGAATCACAGTCTTTAGAACTCCATTATTAATGCAGACAACCTCACAATCAAAGAGGATGAGAGCATAGTTTCCAGGTGCCAGTGATTTGATCCTATCTTATTTGGCTGTTTACATTTAAATAATGTGACTGTATAAATTTAAATAATATAAACCACCAACAGATGGATCCCAGTGAAAAACTGTGCCTTTGCTAAAACCCTGAATGTACACTATGCAGTGCTTTACAGTTTATTTGAGCAGAGCTCATATTTAAAAAAAAATGGGGAGGGGATAAAAAGAGACTCATTTCTTCTGCCATTATGGAAATAAAAGGAGTAGCACTTTAGTTGGTGGCTGACTGTGCCAAGGAAACATGCAGTTCTCTAACCTCTGGTACAATGTACCCATAAGGTAGCAAGCATCAAAGCATATTAAAAGATATTAACTGCATATTTGCTTATGAACAAGATAAAAAGCTGTAGGGCCTCCAGGTTCTCAAGCTGTGAGTGGAACAGCTTTGCAATTTGCCTGCAAAACTGCATTTTGATCTTAATGAATATAAAATGGCTGCCATTAAAAGTAAAACAGATTATTTCGGGTCTTCCAGGGCCCATAGCTCTTTGCCGGCCTTGGAGGGCCACTATGATCTTTCATTAAAATCTCACAGCAGGGCTCCCTCACCAGCAAATCAAGCCTTGCAGTCTAGGAGATTGGCTACATTTAAAAGTAATTTTCAGAAATCTACACAGATTTTCAATTTGGTAATGAAAGCCATAAGAGAACGCAGGCGGCATTTTGTCGAATATTGTTACTGATCCAGCGCTCACATTCGTTAGAAATTAAACTGCCCCGTAACTATCACACTGATGGCAGCTTGCCATTTTGGCAGTGTTCTAATCTCCACTTGTTAATGAGTAGCATGTGCTAATTGTTGTCATTCCTACCACCCAGCAGTCCTTGCCTCACAAACATATTTTACCTGCACAGAGGCGGAGCCTTTCACTTTGTCACCTGTGACCCAGTTGGAAGGGCTGTTGGAGTTGCTGGTGCCTCGAGACATGTCCTCAGACAGTGCAGGAGAACGTCACATCAGCAGTGGCTGCCTTCATTTTATGTGCGCTTGGCCCTTGGTTTTCCAGTCAAGCCCAAGTTTTCTAAAGTCCTAAAAGAGGGAACATAAGAACACTTTCACGCATCTGCCCAGAACCATTTGAACACACCAGCAAGCTCTGAGGAAGGCAAAACCAATGTAGTGTAAAGTTAGGGAGGGGCTGATGGTTACCAGGAACGAAAGGCTCAAAAGTCTAGGTGACTGTGTTTGCCAAAGCCAGGAAGAGAGCAGTCCTAAATCCTAAAGTGGAAGTGGGACTGCTCTGGACTTCAAAGGCAAGTTTGACTTTGTGTTCCCTGGATCTGACAGGCTGGGAGGTAGGGGCTGTGTTATCCTCAAGTGGATATTCCTAGGGGGACAAGCATGTGAACTCACAGGAATGTGGTTCCCAAGCAGGTGGGGGTGAAGGGGACACGTAAATTCAGCATCTTGACAATGACATAGACACATATCTGAATAAAGAGAAGCATATAAAATAATTATGAATAAAAACAAGATTCAATAGAAAAAAATTTTACATAAGCACATTCTAAGACAGCCTGGGATTTTCGCCTTTATGCATCCCCCTACTTGATATAAGAACTGAGAGAAGTTATTTTTCCGAGATCCTAGAAACAAAAACGTCAAATTATGCTTCCCTTTTGGAAAATGTGCTCAATAAATTTTCTTTACTTGGCAATTCTCTTTACCTGGCACCTTTAGGGCAAAGCACTTCCCTGCACTAAAATGTGACGAACAACAAGAGCTGCTCTCTGCTTTCTCTCTGACTGGATATAAATTTTTCCTGCTGATACAGACAGAGTCTCCATTTAGAATAGCAATTCTCCTTGGCAGAGTGCTGGCAGCCCCAAGACAGCATATATGCAAAAGATATGTTTATTTCAGGGGGCCGAAGCAGGCACCTTGTGGCTCAGCGTAAGCCTGTTTTTTAGCTTCCGACCCATAAGAGTTTCCTCTGTGCACCTGAGCTATGCCTCTGGGGTTTCCACAAAGTACAATTTTAATTGAGTGGGATGGCTATGACTTTAAGAGAATGACAAAGGACCCCCTAAAAAGGTACCACTGCTAATGTGCATTGTATCTGAAGAGCAAATGCTGGCCAATTCCTGTCTTTGTGGCCTCAGGAGACGGATGGGAACAAGACACAAACAATGTGGTAAGCAGTTTTGAATCTGTTCCACCTATAGTTGCCATTCTAATTGCATGAACCATTCCTGTAATGTGTTAGGTTTTATAAACACCCAAAGTGACATAAGAAATTCTGCTGAATCCTCCTGAACTCACAAGGCTGAGACTTCTTTTACTTTACCAGTCATTAGTTGTTCTAATATTGCACTGAGAACTTGCAGGTACCTTTTGACAACTGTATACCATGAGGGCTCTTACATCATTATTTTCATGTGTGCTAAATTTGGGCACAATGAATGGTACCTTAACAATTTTGACTCTCAAGGATTAGAATATAACAGATATTAATATTCCTCTAATTACTAGTGTAGGAAAACTGGACTTTAGGTCATAGGTGCTAATATAATTATTTTTCAGATAATCAAATTATGTTTTACTAGTTATAATAAGGCATAATTATTTATTTGCTTTTCTTTCCAGAAACACAGTTCTATGGAAATAAGCATTGTCTTTGCTTTAGCACTTTGACCTTTATTAATTCTGTTCAAAAATATACATATGCACATACACATATATAATAAGTAGAGGATTTTATAAAAAGTAAATCAAATGAAAAGTAAAATATTTATGGCCTTGTAAAGAAGCATAATGTAACTTTTTTTGTTATACTATGGACATTTTTGGTTCCTATTGCAGTTTAGCTTTAAAACATATTTTTATTAATGCCTATTAATTTCACAGAATGCCAGATTTCAGTGCATATAATCTATCTTGATCGTGTTCATCCTTCCTGCCAACCTCCTTCCACACCCTTTCCCTTTGTTCTGGTCCCCTTGCTCAGTAACAGTCTCCCTTCTGAATTCATGCTGTCCTTTCAGACTCTATACATTAGGGAAAACAGGCAGCACCTCCCTTGCTGCATCTGGTTTATTTTGCTCATCATGATGATCTACAGTTCCATCCATTTTCCAGAAATGGTGGAACTCAGTTCATCTTTATGGCTGAATAACACTCCACTGTATATGGACCCCCAGTGTCTTTATCCATTCATCTGTTGGAGGGTACTTTGGCTGTCCCCACATCTTGACTGTTATGAACTATCCCACAATAATCATGGGTATGCAGGTATCATTATGCTATAATGACCTAAATTCTTTAGGGTTTATACAAAGGAGTAATATTTCTAAATCAAACAATATGTATTTTTAGTTTTGGGGGGAATGTTCATACCAATTTTCATAGGGACTGTATTAACTTACATTTCCACCAACAGTGTAGAAGGGCTCCTTTTTTCTTACAACCCTACCAGAATTTTTTAATATATATATGTATATATATATATGTGTGTATATATATATATATATATATATATATATATATATATATATTCTTGTTGATAGCTACTCATGGGATGGAATCTCAGTGTGGGTTTGATTTGTATTTTCCTAGTGCCTAGATATGGAACAAATTTAATCTTCTTACTGGCCATTTGTACTTTTTCTTTTGATAAGTGTCTGTTCAATTCATTGCCCATTTATGGTTCAAGCTGTTTGATTTTTTTCATGTTGAGTTTCTTCATTCATTACATATTCTAGATATTGATCCTCTGTTGGAAGAGTAGTGGGCAAAGATTTTTCTCCCATTCTGTGGGCTGGCTCTTCACTCTTGTTTTCCTTGCTGGGCAGAAACTTTTTAATTTGATGTGGTCCAATTTAGAGATTCCTGATATTATTTCTTGTACTAATAGAGTCCTATTCAAAAAGTCTTTGCCTATGCCTATGACTTCCAATGTTTCCCCTCTATTTTCTTTTTGCAGTTTCAATGGTTCAGGTCTCATACATAGGCCTGAATTGAGTTTTATATAGACAGATATTTGCCTTGTTTCAGTGTTCTACAAATGAATGCCCAGTTTTCTCAATACCATTTGTTAAAGAGGCTGTGTTCCCTCCAATGTATAGTTTTTGCTTCTTTGTTAGAAATCAACCGGTTGTAGTTGTGTGAGCTTGTTTCTATATTTTCTATTCTGTTCCACTGGTGTATGTGTTTAATTTTGGTCCAGTACCTTGCTGTTTTTGTTACTACTGCTTTGTAATATAACTTGAAATCAAGTATTGTGGTACCTCTAGTCTTCTTGTTTTTTGGTTAGGATTCCTTTGGGGTTTTTGGGGGGGGGTCTTTTTGTTTCTATATAAATCTTATAGTTGTTTTCTCTAGTTCTGTGAGGAATGCCCTTCGAATTGTGGGGACTGCACTGAATCTGTAGATTACTTTTAGTAATGTGGCCATTTAACTCTGTTAATGCTGCTGATCAATGAACACGGAAGCACTATTCATCCTACAGTGCCTTTCATCTCTTCCATGAACAGTGTTCTGTAACTTTAATGTTGGTCTTTCACCTCCTTGGTTAGATTGATCTTTAGATTTTGTAAAGCTATCGTGAGTGGAATTCTTTTCCTGATTTGTTTCTCATCTAGTTCCTTACTAGTGTATAGAAAGTCTAGTTTTTTAAGTGTTGACTTCGTATCCTGTACAATTAATTTTTAATTAAATGTTAATACTAAAACAAAATTTTAGGGGATGAAAATGTGCATTATAGTTTGCAAATAAACCTTTTCTAAAACCTATATATGTTATAATTTTATTGTTAAATATAGATCACTAATTCCAGGTTCAATATATACATAAAATTTTACTTGGAAAGAACCTTTAGAATATCATAGTCTCTGATTTAATCAAGTAGAGTTTTTATTTTGTTGACTTGACAATAAAATATACTCAAGTTTGTGCTAGACCTCCTAAACTGTTGGAAACTTATTACCACAGTATAGACAAATACTTGTATATTAATCAACAATCCTCATAGAGTCAGCCCCTAGGGATAAATATATTAAATTCCAAAAGTTTTTTGGCAAATGGTTTTATAATTTTTGATTAATTTTTCATAGAAACATTACTGAAGTAATACTTTGGTTCCAAACAAACTGATAAGAAATAAATTTATCACTATACAGCTAAGCTAAAATCCAAACTGCCTTGGCCTATCCTTTGCTTCCAGGAATCAGAAAACCCTAAAATACAAGGTGAGTGAAGAATAGGAGGACGGCCAAGGATATAGCTTAGTGGCACAACACTTACCTGGCAAGCACAAGGTTCTGAGTTTGATTCCAAAAAAAAAAAAAAAAAAAAAAAGAATGTGAGGAGTAGATAAGGATCGGTACAAGGAAGATTATAGAAGCCCATTTTCCTTTTTCCTTGTTCCAAACTTGAGTTCTTCCCTGTTATAGGTATATAACCCTAGACTCAAGACTAGACCCAAACATCTTTGGTCCAGTAGTGCTCCAAACTGCCCATAGACCCTGATCCAAGGGTGAACAAATTTAGTTTCCAGTGCTTCAAAAGCAACTACCTCTCATCTGTCCTCCTAGCCCTACTATCAGATTCCAACTGATTTAACCTGATGTTGTAAGAAATGAGAAGCAAAGGTAAATAGGAAAGCAGTGAGGAACTCACATTTCCAGGTGGGCTCTTGCACTTTGGTTTTGAATAAAGAAGTTCAGTAACTGGGCATGCTATACAGCATGCAGATCTAACTCATCCAGCACCATACCACAGTCACTACCACAACACACAGTCCTGTAGAAGTCTGACTGTGAGGAAGAGTGGCAAGCAGTTTATGAGTGGGGCTGTGACAGGCAGCAGGGAGTACTGATGCATGGGGGAATTCTGACCACAGAGGACCCTACCGAGTATTTCCACTATATTTGTCCTCCTGCCCGACGGCCTCAATAATAAGCTCCCTGTATATGCAGAATGTCCTCTTACATTGAGAAAGTAAGTATACATAAGGAGTGAACATCTATGATTAGAGCCTATTAAAGGAGAAAGTTTTTTAAATTACATTTAAAATAGAATGTCTCAAAAGTATAAAAGAAAATATATTTTTAAGAAGCCAGAAAAATTTGAATCTGGTGTCAAGAGACCAATAAGAAGAAAACTACTTTCATGGGCAGTAACTCGATACTTCTGTAAAAATGATAACAACCCCCCTCTTATTCAACATATAATAGGAAAAACTTCCAGAACAGTTACACTGAAAGAGTTTTAACATCTTCTCCAGGAAGCATACGTTAAGAAAAGGAATTGTTGGCCTCCAATCAAGTTCATAAGTTCATATTTAAACCATATGAGATAAAAGGGAATGAAGTATTTTCCTGGGATATAAATGTAAAATCTGTGAAAAGATGACACATCTCTGGTATCACATGTAACATGTCTCTAGAAGACCTGGTTACTTCATTTAGAGCAGTGATGGTGAATCTTTTAGAGAGGAGTGCCCCAATTGCAACCCAAAACCCAGTTATTTATCACAAAGTGCAAATACTGCAATTAAACCTAAATACTGGGGTTTTGGTGTAGAAAAACATCTCATGCATTAATATATTTTGCCTTAAAAGAAAGATAACACATGTGCCACAGGTTTGCTTCCACTGACCTAGAGGCAGGAAGGCACAGGTAAGAAGGGGCAAGGAAGGAGCACACAGGCACTAGAGCCTCTATTTCCAGACTTGGTTGAAATACAAGGAGGCTTTGGGGCATAACTAGGTGGTATGGAAGAGGATATGAGTTTTTTGAACTCTGCCTCTAACAGTAAAGATTCTTCTGCACATGGCAAAGTGATTCTTTGAAGATTAAGGAAAATTTGTATAACCAAAGAGTCCCTACACCAAGAAAACTGTACTTAAACATGAAGCCAAAAAGGCAAACAACTACATCAAGATTTCAAATATGATACTGGGTTGTGTCATGAGGTATAATTTAGAGAGAAGCAATGCATTTGCCCTATATGTTCATGTAACAATTAACAGGCTACACTGCAGTGAACATGTGATTCCATTTTGACCAAGGAGTAAGGTTTGGCTGGCGAGCTAAAATTAATGAGAAATTTGAAAAGAAGTGCCATGTTATTTCAAAGTTGATTATACTTACAGAAAAATAATTCTGGACATAGGCATTAATCCTAGAATTTAGGAAAGTGGGCATCAAATAGAGAAATTGTAGTGATAATCCCATGACTAAATTGTTTTAAAGTAAAAATAATCTTATTTTTACAATTCTGACAAGATAATCACAGATTATTCAGAGCTACATATAAAAAATAGTATAACATAAAAAGAACATTGTTTTTCCCTTTTTAAAGCTATTGGATGTAAAATGTATACCCCAAATGGAAGTCTGAAAATGTGGTGATGAGCCAACATAAAAAAGTGCTGTAAGAATATTTTCAGCAGGGTTAAAGCTTGACTATAGGCTGAAAAACTGCCAAGGACAACAGAATGGTATTTTAAGCTTTGTTTGTAAAGAAGAACAAAGGGATAGGTACACTGATTGGGGCCCACAGCAAAACATTAACAGATGTCACAGAAAATAAAGAACTAATCAACTCCTATTTTGATTCTATGGTCTCTATCAAGAAGAATGATCTTCAAACTGAAGAAGGAAGAGCAGAGTTAAGAGGGAACTGATGCCCAAGATAAGTCAAGACATACCAAGATATCACCTAGTTGCTTTAAATTATTTCAAGGCTCCAAGCCAGACAAATCATTTCCCAGGTTACTGAATGAACCTACAGTATGATTCAGATGTGACTGCAGAAAACCTCACAGTGATTTTGGAATCATACTGAAATTATGGTCTATAAAAAGAAAAACTTTTAATTTGCAAAACCAGAAAACTACTCAAAAATATCCCTAGCAAAATCCTAGAACCAATGATCATCTGCATGCATTGTTTTTGTTGAAAAATAAGTAACAATCAACTTAAGCTGGCCAGGGTTGGCTTGAGACCTGCCACACCAGCCTCTCCCTCCCACCTTCCTAACCTTACACTCCTTCTTTTCCTTTCTGTTTTTGTTTTGTTTTGTTTCATTGGGTTGGTTGCTTCTCCCTTTCTGGTTCCTAGGTTGACTAACCAAGCACTCAGATGAATGACTCTCAGCTTCAGGACATTTAGCACATTATTGCATAACATATTATTAACTTGGAAAAAAATTAAAATGCCTGTGTAATTAGAGAATCAAAACTGGCTGAATAAATGTTCCCAAAGAACGTTTGTTAATTAATTGGGGGCAATCTGGAGAGTTCTCTAGTGATATGTGCCCTTTGGACTTCATTTTACCCTTTTGTTCTTTCCTTTGTTCTTTCTCTTCTTCTGCAAAGCTTTACTTTAAAACTTGCTGTAGTCCATGAAAATACGTGCTCATGTGTCTGTCTCAATTAAACTTCACAAATGAACTGGTGTCGACTCTGTATGAGTCAGATCTAATACTTCCTTTAAGTAGCTTATAGTTTAATAGGGGAAGCAGAGTAAGTGACAGAGTAGGTCAACAAAGACAGTACAGTATGATACAGAAAAAAAATGATAAAAATATTTCTTGTGTCTCAACCTTTTGGGGGCACGAGAGTAAAATTCACATATTTCACCCCTCAGAAAAAAGTGTGAGACAGCTTTGGTTTTCCCAATAGTATGGTGAAAAAGACATGGCTCAGAGAGATCTGTTAAGAGCTAGATCAGACTTTGTGTTGACATGGAACCAAACTCAAAGGCAGGTCCATTGGGTTCCAAAGGCAGTGTAATATTATGCCCAACTGCAAACATATGAGTCAAGACAAAGGAAAGCAGTATTCAACACTGACTGTAGTACCCTGAGCGCTCTGGAGATGGAATGCTATCTCAGGCTCACTTCCCAGAACCTAATTTGAGAGAGACATAGATGTCCACTGCTGTCATTTCAGATCTCAAATGTCCCGTCAAAGCTTGCACATTGAAAGGTTGGTTCCTGACACACAGTCCTGTTGGGAGGTAGTGGAAACTACTGTGCAGGGTCTAGTTGTAGGAAGTTAGGTCATTGTGTGTGCTCTTGAATAAGGTAGTAGAACACCGACCTTTCCATCTTTTCTTCTCTCTTTGCTTCTTAGCCTCCATCGAATGTGCAGTCTCCTCCACCATACATTCCTGCTATGATGTTCTGTGCTGCCACAGGTCCAAAGGCAATGAGGCCAAGTGAATGTGGGCTGAAACTTCTGAGACCACGGACCAAAATAAACCTTTCATCTTATAAGTTGATTATCTCAGGTATTTTGCCGCAGTGATGGAATGCAAATTAAAACAACTAGTTTCTAAAGTTGCCATGTCAAAAAAAAAGTTATTCAGAGAGAATGATATGTACAAAATCAGAGGCTTGTGAGGAGGGTTTGTGTGTGGCTGCACTGTAGGTGCATGTGGAGGACTTGGGGAAAGTCAATCTATTACAAAACTGAAAAGCAAAGAGAGGTGATATTAGCAGATGTACATTCTGTCTCCCTCTGTCTTTCTGACTCCTTGTCTCTCTGTCTCTCTCTCTTTTCCTCAATCTCTCATCTAGTCATACACACAGAGTAGATATTTTATGAAGAATATGTATTGTTAAAAACTTATTAACAATATAGGAAGTTTTCATGTAAGCTCCCTTGATACTTTATTTTTCACATCTTCTTATCTGACTTATTCCAAACTTTCAACGTACTCTTCCTATTTCAATTTTTCCCATATACATTCAACAAATGTGCTTCATTTTATGCATAAAATGAGTTCTTATACATTTTTTCAGTAAATGAAATATTACATTAAAGATAGTAAGGAAATTCTTTTTTAAAAGAACCTTATGCCAAATTGCTTTGTAAAGCAAATAATGACCCTATAACCAATCCTTTGCTAAATCTAGATTTCCACATATCAGATTTGACTAAAACAGATACATCTGTACTTTATTTTTACATCTGTCTGTGAGCTATACTACAACATAATAGTATGCCAATTTGAAATGCCATAATTTTTAAACTTCTTCAGTTCTCACAATGCAATTTTAGAAAATATATTTTCCATATCACACTCATTCCTGCTTCCTTTATCTTAGTGGAAATTTAGAGTTTTCACTCTCCCTCTCCCCTAATTTGGGAGGGTTGGCAGGAAGTTAACAAGTCAGATGCTCGTCCTGTGTGCAGCAATACCAATGTGCCACGTTCATGTAAAGTACTTGGTATGCATTTTCAAGTTTAATTTTTATAATAAACCTCAGAGATATGAACAATTGTCTGACTATTTGATAAATGAAGAAACAGAGGCTCACAAAAATTTAACTTCTGTAGTTTACAAGCTGTTCTCCAATCGTATCAGCTGATTTAATTTTTCCCCAACATTGCTGAGGTATAATTGACACATACAATTGTATATACTTAAGGTGTTCAATGTGATAGTTGACATATGTACACAGTGTGAAATGACTACCGCACAAGGCAGTTGATGTATCATGTGTGTGTGTGTGGCGGGGGGGGTGGCAGCATTTAAGATCACTATCTTAGCGAATTTTGAGTGTACAACACAGGATTACTAACTACAGTCACCTTGCTGTATTTTCTCTTACATAACTGAAACTTTGTACTCTTGACCAGCATCTGCACATTTTCCTACCTCAGCCTCAAGAAAGCAGTATTCTACTCTTTGCTTCTAACAGCTTAGTGTTTTAGATTCTAGAACCAAGTAATTTTGTCTTTCTGTGCTTGGTTAATTCATTTAACACAGTGTCCTCCAGGTCTGTCTATAGTGCTATAAATGACAAAATGTCCTTTTTAAAGTCTGAATAACATTCTACTCTTTTTTAAATATATACATCACATTTGCTTTATTTGTCTATGGATACTTAAATTTTCCCACATTTTGGCTTTCTAAGTGATGTTACACATCGGAATTCAAATATCTCTTAAAGA
Organism: Chinchilla lanigera; assembly: GCF_000276665.1. NCBI lineage: Eukaryota > Metazoa > Chordata > Mammalia > Rodentia > Chinchillidae > Chinchilla > Chinchilla lanigera. Next base: position 24,629,971 of record NW_004955424.1, read on the forward strand.
TACTGAGTTCATTTCCTTTGGATATAAACTCAGAAATGAGACTACTAGATCATAATATTGTTCAAATTTTAATTTTTGAGGAGTTTCTTTACTGTTTCTGAGGCTCACCAACAGCTTGCAAGGGTTCCCTTTTTTCTATTTCCTGGAAATAATTATTATATTTTATGTTTGGGTAATAGTTATTTTCATAGGTATGAGATGATTTGTAGTATCAATTTGCATTTCCTGAATATCTAATGATCATAAATTTTTTACATTTTTCAAATGATCTACAAGCCACTTGTATTTCTTCTTTTGAGAAATGTCTATAGACCCTTAGCCCATTTTTAAGAGGGTTATTATTGTTATGGTTATTGTGTCATTTGAGTTCTTATATATCCTGTATATCAATCTCTTATCAGATATATAGATTTCAAATATATTTTCCATTCTGCAGGTTGTCGTTTTCACTCCAATGATTACTTTCTTTGCTGTGCAGAAGATTTTAGTTGATACAATTACATTGTCTGTTTCTGTTGCTTTAAGAGTTATATTTAAAAAGCCATTTCACAGAACAATGACAAGAAGCATCTTTCCCATGTTTTCTTTTTTTCATAGGTGTCCTCTCATGTTTTCTTTTAGGATACATACGTATCCTATGTACGTCTTATATTTAAGTCTTTCAACTATTTTGAGTATTTGTATGTGGCATTTGCTTACTGTCTACTTTCATTCTACTGCATGTGGATATCTAGTTTTTATAACAACATTAAAGAGACTGCTATTTCTCCATTGTGTGTTTTTGTCATCAGCCTGTTCTACACAGTAACTACTATTCTGTATTTTTTTTTTATTATTCAACTCATGAATATTAGGAAAAAATTTCTCACAAAAGGTTACAAATCTTGGTTGAATGTTGGTGGGGGAAAATCCAAAGAGATTCTAATAATTTCTTTACCATCATGATAGTCACTTGCTTATTTTGAATATCGATTTTCTCATCTGTGAAACACAATGACTAAGGTCTCCTCTGACAAATATATTAAAGTTTTACTATTGTATTGAGAGCCAGAGATCACTCATACTGTGTATTAGTCAGATTTTTGTCACTGCTGCACATTACACAACACACACAAAATAGGAGAGATGTGCTTGGCTCATGGTTTCAAAAGATTCAGTTCATGGTCAGCTGGTTCCAAGGCAGGAACATCATGGTGTAGGCACGTCATCAGACCTGCATAGTGGGGTGTGGTCTTGCAAGTCTGAGTCAGTACAGGTTATACTTTCTTCTAACAGGAAGTGGAAGGTTGGGCCAGGGTGTGGACTGACCTCAACCAATTGAAAAAAGACCATAAGTGGAGAGGTGACCACAGTTTAATCACAAAGAAGGACTATGGATGTGCACTGACTGTCCCAGGTGTCCTTGGGTTGACCTAACCTCAGTAACGTATGCTTAAGGCTTCATCCACCTGCACTGAATGTCATGCATCATATTAATTACTACTGAATGACTGGAAACACATGTACAATTCAAAATTAAAAGAAGGGCAAGGGTAAACCATGAACATGCAGAAGTAGGACAGGAAGTGTCCTACGCCACCTTAAAACAGGAAGTGTATGAAAATGAAAGACACTGGAACAAAGGAACTCCTTACCCACATTCTGGTGATGGCCCAGTTCGTCTGTTAGCCATATATTACTTTCCAATAAACCCTTGTGCTTTGAAACCACTTTTTCACATGTATGTGATCTCTCACTGTAACACGGTTTGGGCAAAATTCCTCTTGAGTCACCAAGAAGCAGGGAAAGGCAGGTGACAATTGTGGAAGGTCTTCATGGAATGAAGTTTCTTGGTTGATGGTGGATGGGAAGCTGAGGAGCAGAACAGTGCAACAATGGAACAGGCAGGGGACAGAGGTCGAGCCCAAGGTCACTCAGCTGTGACCTACCCAGATACATGCCTACCTGTGCAGCTCCCAGGGTGGTGAGGTTGATACAATCAAGCTTAACTAGATCCCCTTTTTAATTTTCTAATATTGTCTTACTAGGAAGTTAAATTCCCATTAACAGCATGTACATCATAAGAATGCCTTCTTTGCTGGCTAAGTAAAACAATTTTAAAGGATATAAAGGAAAGAAAAGTTAATTCTGCCTTTGTAGTTGCTATGGATCAGGCTACTATCCTCAGGCAGCTTTGTTCCAAAAGCAGAGATCTGTTATCAGTGGGGAAAGAAAAGAAGCAATACAGCCAGCATCTAAGATCTAAGAGGGAAAATTCAGATCTTTACTGACTGGCCCAGACCACTGGTTGAATAAGTTTCAGAGAAGAAAGTCAGGCGCTAACTCCTTTCCAGGAACTATGCAAGAGCCAACAAGTACTTTGTATCCATCACTGTAGCACATCAGCCTTCCCAACTCTGCCACTCAGGAAGAGAAGGAAGTCAAGTTTAGGATTACCTTTCTTTTGCTTCTTTACTGTTGTGATCAAGGTTACTCACAAACAGCTGCAATAAAAATGATTTTTTTCATAGGTGTCCTCTTAGTATCATCACTAAAAAAAGCAAAAGGCTAAAAGATACATGACATGCACAGATTTTTCCCCTGAAGCCAGAAAATGCACATGAGCAATTTCTTCACTGGACCAAAATGAATGGTCATCACAAAAATAAATGTAACATTGGTATCCCTGATTTGGCTGAGACAGCTTAAGGGTGCAAACTTAATAGACTTTTTTCTGACTGATTAAGATCTTTGTGGGTGTTGCATCATCCTGTCAGAGCCAATGGCATGTCCAAACCACAGGTACAGAGCTGCCCTTGATCCATGACCTTAGCAGACAAAACAGCAGGACATGGAATATCGTAAGACTCACAAGAAAAGAACTTTAAAGATAGTGTTCATTTTGCTTTGTGGTACTTTACAGAAGACAATTAAACATTAAGAATAAATTGGCACTTAAATAAAATGTCTAAGAGTAAAAGCAGATTTTTATATTCCAAAGGCCAAGAAAAGCTGTTCCTAAGAAGAGATTAACTGTTATCAGTTGATATTATGACTAGATTAATGACGTTTCACATTCACTATATTTATAAAAAAGGGGGAAATAGAATCTAAGTTTTATGTAAGTGATTTCTATAAATCTTAAAAGCTAAATGAAAACATTTTTGAGAAGATGGTTGTAATAGTATATTTACTTATAAATCTCTAATTTTTCCATCTAAAAAGAGTGCTATAATTTAAGTAAATTGCTGTTAACAGTTTGAGGAAAGTGTGTGTGTGTGTGTGTGTGTGTGCGTGCGCCCATGTGCAAATATGCATGCATGTACGACAGAAAAAGCAAGAGAGAGTAAATGTGAGAAAGGAGTCTCATATCAATGCTTTATATTCTGCCAAGTATTTTAAGCAATTCTTATTTTAGACAATTGTTTTTGTAATAGATATACTAAAGGTGATCATTTTATTTTATTGCTAGTCATTGCTGACTGAAATATTGTGCCAGATGAAAGTAATTACTATGACTATATTACTTTTCTATATTACCTGTTCTGTGTTGGATTCCAAGTACTTATAGTGTGAAATTTTGTTACCCTATTTTAAAAACATCACATACGGCTATGCTCTGACCTTACTTATATAAAGAAAGGCAATGGTTGTGCTGTTTCTTTTTAATTCTCCCTGAATCTTCTATTTTTAATGTGTAGATCTTTACATCTATCTAGTTTGCAGGCACATTCTCAGCTTGTGTGACAATATAGAGATAACAACTTGAACAATGCAATAACTAACCTGAGTATTATAATTGAGGATGGGGAGCAAATCATTGTAGACTAATACTAGTAAAAACAATCTATATCATATCTAAGAAAGGAAGAAAATATGGAAGAGAATGTGAAGTGAGGGTAGTTGAGTTTCAAAGCTGAAAAGAGAAAGGAGATCTTGTACCCTTGATTTTTCTTCATAATAAAAATTCTTTCATCTTCCCCTGACACCTTGCATCCCATAATCCTCCCTGTGTCCATGGTTTCCTTTAAAAAGTCACCCAGCTCTCCACTGGTACTGATCCGGAAGAAGGTGGGGAGACAACACATTCAAGCAGCACTGTTCCAAGAACAGCGATGTTTTCAATTGCACACACTGGACACCGTGTTCCTTGCTTGAATGTTCGTCAAAACCTGCAGGAGACAAGTTCTCATCGCTCAAGAGACAGACAAAGCTTGCCACAACATTTCATGGGGTGTAATCCCACCTGAGAGTCACAGTATGTTCTGATTTTTTTCTTTTATTCCTTTCCTTTTTAGTTTTATTTAATTGGAAGCACAGATCAGGTTTCCTGGGTCAAATTCCTTAGAAAAACTGGCTTGCTGGAGTATTGCCAATGTTATTGTTAAGAATTCTAAGAGTTGTATTTGCTACTGGAAAAAGGAAAATCTGAATCCACAAAACAACTAATAGACGGTCCCGTCCAGTCATTCTAAAAATCCCCACTACTCTGAGGGTGTGTACCATACACTGAAATCTGACCAAGCTGGTAACTGGTGGAGAGCGTATCTTTGAAGCCCTGATGTTATGAGAAATAATGTTTAGTAGATGATTTTCTCATAAGGCACCGATATTTTATAAAGTCTGCTCGATTCTACACCAAAATCATATAAAACTAATCACTTCACAATTGATTCGGTCTGCAGAAATTAGGACGCTTATTCACCTGACGCTAAATGAAAGTTTCCACCAAATGCGGTCACTGATAGTTATGGTAACTTCAGCTGGTTTCAGAGTGCCTCACAGCCACAAGCAGGAATGTGTGCTCACTGCTGTTCCCCTAAGGGATGGAGGCTGGAGGCTTGGTGGAAGTGCCCAGCAGAATCCTTAACAAGGAGACGTTTCGAAGTTGCGTGGGCGGATGAACTCTGTGAAGGTCGTGAGGCCAGAGGAGCCACATCGGGGGCGAAGTGCAGGGGGAGAAGTGCATGGCATGTTCTCCCTAGACATGAAGGAGAAGGTGGGGGAGTGAAACAGAGGTGGAAGACTGATCAGCACCTTGTGTCCCAGAGGCTGAGGGTCAATCTAAGGTTAGGGTCTGCTGGCCAAGTGCTGCAGACCGGTCAAAGGCACGGCTTCAAGAACTGATCCATGGCCACTGAGAATGAATACAAGGTCTCTTTCAGTAACATAACAAGGACAGATGCATGATTTCAAGGAGATCAAGGACTGAACATGAGAAAAGTGAATGTGGATGTCCAGAAGCAGCTACATCCATTGTCTACTTGAGAGGTTTTCAGATGACAACAAAAGTTGAAGTTGGGCCAGAGATGTAGCTCAGCAGCATGGTGCCTGCCTGGCAAGCAGGAGGTCCTGAGTTTGACTTCCAGGTCCAAATTAAAAAACAAAGCAAAACAAAACAAGCAAACAAGTTGAAATTGCCCCTCTGATCCAGTAGGTTCAAGCAAGTTGCACAATTCAAAGTGCAAGTTATTTGCATAGGAAAACATTAAAAATCTGTTTCTAGCCAGTATGGGGATAATTGAAAGTGAAAATAGTTGCATAGCTAAGCATGAAGTACTTTTACTATATATCATAAAATATTATGATATGCATATGATGGGAAAATTCAGTGAAACAGGCATTATTATGAGTCACATTCTTAGCAGGTACATTTGAAGTTTATTAGTTCTTTCGTGTATCATTCAGAAGTCCTACAAGGTAGACCTATTGTTATTCCTGAAGTACCATGGGGGTAACTTGTTGGGTTCTGTGTTCAGTTCATTAGTGCTGGAGATGGGACATGTGTCTTCTGATGTTTACCATCCTCCAACCCCATTATACTTCCAGAGCAAATTAATTCTTCAGTATAAGAGTGCCTGAAACTTACAAACTTGGAACAAATGTGGAATAAAAACACACTTCTTAAAATATAAATGGATCTTTCAGTGTATTATGTCCTACATAGCTTTATCTGAGGAATGTGAAGGGGCCACCAGCAAACTCAGGATTACTCTACTGTATTCTAGTGACTCCAACTACGAAAGTCATATCTGCTGCCCACTCCAGCATTGCTTTCCTGTGGAACGTCCATAAAGATAATTCCTCCTCAAAGATGTCGGTCTCCCCTAAATGCCTAAGACTGACATGCACACTGCAGGTCTGCTACAATAATCATAGTGATTTTTTGTGCCAAAAGTTCTAAAGTAAGATTCTTGTAAAGGATAATTAACTAAGCTAATGTAGTAATAAGTGGAATACACAATAAGAATATGTACTAAAATATCTGCTTTGTGTAATGCAGAACCGGTGTTTCAGGAGATTAACAATTATGATCGCCAGTCCTCTTCTGATTCTATAATACTCCACACAATCTTTTTTAAATTACTTTATTAACCTTTCCTCCTAGCACAGAAGTGCCCGATTATAGATAATATTTCAAAATCAGCTGAGGTGTAAGTGTGTTTGATTTGCTCGGTAATTATTTGTCTACTTTATTACATTGGCCAAGCACACAAGCTCCTTGACCAGCTTTATTTCAAGTCCAGTTAAGAACAGGGTCATATCATTTTGTGGATCACTCCCTTTGGGCCTCAACGTACATGAAATTTTCATACTGGAGACGGAAATGTGCGTGGAAACATAGTACATTTAAACATGGAGAACTCACTGCTGCTCTGCCATGAAGGTTTAAGGCCCTGGGCTTAATGGAAAGAATGCTGTTCATAAGTGAGTGGAAGGTGTGTATTCCCTGCATGACTGGGACACAGAGCATTTAAGTCTGAGCATGCAAATGTCCTCTGATGAAGTCTGAAAGCATATCACTTATTCCTCTCAGCAGCCTTAGCCAGTGTCTTTATAATCTGTCCCTTGTCATTCATACCATCCAGGACAGCTCTCCTATTTTGATCTGAATCACGAATGCAGAAAGAGATGGGGAGGGGACAACATGAGACAAAGTACAAACCTTGTTCTTTCAACAGCGATCTAGGGAAAGGAAAGAACCACGGAAAATCACACTGGGTTTTGCAAAGGGAAAGTTTGCCTGTTCCAATTTCACAACTTAGGGGCAAAGGAAACTGGTACTTATCCTTTAAAAACAAAAACATGTATTAAGATGAAACAGGGCCGGGGCTTACTGTGGAAGGCCACCACCAGGATAAAAAGCACAGAAGCAGAGGACTCTGTTTATTGTCCACAATCAACAAATCTTGAAATCTCCATATGTAGCAGGATTCCAGGGGCTCTGTTAGTAATACAGGATGTGGCTGGTCAGTTCAGTCACCCATGGAATTACAGTGTAGGGTATGGATGCCAGTATTTTAGACCCAAACCGAGCATAAAAAACACAAAGTAAAATTCAGTGTCAGCACAAAGTTGACAGCGAATGATTATAACAGCTTCGAAGCTTGAAAAAGAGTGTAAATAACTAGGATCCCCTGCGGGCTCACTCAGGCTGCATACATAACAACTGTGATGGACAGTCTCTGTGGTAAAGTCAGATCCAGACACCGGAAAGATGCAAAAATTCTACTAGCAAAGAGCCTTAACTGTCACCTTCCTGACTAAATCAGATACTTTCATATAGGGAGAGACACAGCGCCATAGGTCCACCTTTGGAAGGCCAATTGCCCTCTGCCTGGAAGCGGGAATGTTAATTATCAGCTCTTCTGTGGTTATCAAGGTGCTGCAACCCCACCAGCTTTTGCACTTTGCAAATACTCCTCTCTCTGATCTTTAATCCTTCATGCTTTTAGTTCACAAAAGATTGTTATCAAAAATGACTCTGCTCATTTATGGAATGTAAAAATAAAGAGAAAACCCCACCTAATAAAAAGAAAAAAATGTTTCTTCATCCCCAACGGAACCGTTCACTTAGAGGAGTGCTTTGAGTGCAATTTAATTTCTTTTTCTTTGTGTATGTGCATGCATACCAATGTGCACAGGCCATAAAAAATAGTTTTCAAGTACCGAAAGTCCATTATAGCTATGCCCTCCAGTCTGGTGGGACAGACATCAGCTTGGAGAGGACAGGGTCTCATCAATACTCATACTTGCAAACTCAAAGGAGAAACAAAGGCAGCAATTTCTTCTGCAGACATCTAACTAACACTCCACAAGTTTGTAATTCATTTACAAGAAAATTAATCAATTAGAAAATGATCCCTTTCCCCTTCGTTATTTATGCTACACAAGAATTGCATCTCCAAATGAAATGGCAGACCACTTATATTGAAACTTTGCCCTTCAAACACATTGGTCTTATTTATCTGAATAGAGCAGATGCTTTGCAGTGCCAGCCCATTGCAACTGGACTGCTTGCTATTAGAACCTGAGTAAGATTTAAGCTAAACAGAAGAACATAAATATGACATCTCATAGACATTCATGGTGATCAACTGTGCTGTATCATTGCCAGCCATTGCTACTTATTCATATGGGAAAAGAGGGCTCAAATGCATTTGACATTGCTAAAGGGGTGACTATAGTTAGTCGAAGGACAGGTGAAGATGGGACTCACACAGTTATTTGCTCTAGTGTACAACTCTGAGTTCTTAAAGTGCAGTTAAATTGCTACAGTGAATATCTTCTATTTACCAGCTCAACAATGCTCATTTCTTTGAGAACTCCATATTATCTGGCACCTCTCTGGAAAACACCGATGTCAGGTACCTTTTGCTTAGAGATCAGGATATTCACCAGGGCACTCAGGTAACCATCACCAAGAGGAAGTCTGATAATGGTAGAAATCCCATTAGATCCCACTCTGATTTGAGATTTGGTCATGTGAAGACATGACATTATAATGTCTTTACTTCCAAGGGGCTGGGGTACCTCTTTCATAAAATATGAAAGTGAACTCTGCTGTTGGTTTTTGGTTCCTTGTGCGACTGTTATGTGCTGAATCTTTGTATCCTTCTGTAATAATGCTGCTTCCAGGTGGGATAACAGAAAACATCTACTCTAGCCAGGGCAGGAGTCTAAGAATCTTAAGAAGCAAACAAGAAGGTCCCTAGAATCACACAAACATTTCAGCAGCCAAATGAACATAAAGTCTGTTCCTACTGCTGTTTTTAAGTCAATAATTACATATTAGATTACTCCTTGGTGTACAGAACAAAGGCACTTTTGGTCCATTTGTACAGATGAGAAAATGGGTCAGCTATGTAACACTGAACACCAGGTGTGCACATGGCAGAAAATGCTGTCATCTATGCTACCATTAGGGGCTTCTGGGATAGGCTCAGAGCCCTGCGTGGTCACTTGCCAGGGATTTAATAATAAAAGAACTACAAGGAAAACTTTCTCTCCACTCTCTTGAGAAAGGATTTAAGGACTAAGACATTTCAGTGTTTAGAAGAACCGTTAAACTTAGTAAATGAGAATATTAGAGAAAGATTATTATGAATGAGTGCAGTTAAAGAAAAATTTACCCCAAACCTTACTGTTCTATTTAATCTTTCTCTAAAAAAACAAAGGTCAACTCTGTACAGAAACAATCTCTTGTTAGCTATGCTGAGCAAAGCTGCATTTGTTCACACTCAGGAATGAAAAACCGTAACAGTGAATCTTGAAGGCATTATTTCTTAGCAAAATTAGCATAACCCAGCACATCAGAGTATTAAAATTTTAAAAAGATTTCAAACTGTCCTACTATCATCAGCAGTCATGTCACAGATTTTTTTTTATTGGTTCGGCAGTCTAGGTGTAATTGTATCAATATTTTAATGCTTGATGCATATTGCCTGTGATACATTGCTTGCATAAATAAAAAGCACCAATATTCAATTGCCAATGAAATAATCACACACTCTAGATCTTTATTATATCATGCATTATTTAATTACAATCATCAGAGTTCTTTTGAAGGAAAACAAGATTAAAAAGGTTTTGTTTTATTGGATCTATATATTTGATTTAAACTTTACATGTTAGCTTTACATTAAGAATTTATAAGGCATCAGTTCAAATGGTGCTATTATGAGTTTATTTCTTTTATAATTAGTACAGTACTCTTAAAGTACTCTGACTACGAGAGATAATATTTCAGTATTTTAATGAGCTTTTTAAGTGTAATTGATGTAACAATCATTGAATTACACATTTCTACCTGAAGAATAATGAAGGAAACATTTTAATGAGAAATTTAATCATTATTAGCAAATGATCTACTAAACTGCCATTTGCTGACATTTAAAAGCTTAATAGCAGAATACTGTATTTTCCTACATCTGCATCCACATCAATGGCGATTACTTTTCTGTTACTCTGATTTCTCAGGTTAAGTTTCTACCATCACTAGTTTATTTATAAATTTGAGAAAACTTTCTTTAACCCACAGTTGTCAGCTCCTTCCAGAAAGTGTGGGGCTTGACACTTAGAGGGATAATTTAAATAAATTAGCCCCTTTTCCAGCCTTCAGCAGTTTTCAGCATAAAAGGGCTCTTTCTTGTGAGTATTCATGCTTGCATCAGCTTGATTTTGATGAATGCCCTGCGAATTCCCTGATAGTACCTCAGACAGAGAGATCTTAGACCAATGTCAACAAGGGTTTTTAAAGCTCCCTTATTTCAAGCACACATCAGCATTTGGAGGCTGATAGGCATGTGTAAGAGAAGCCTACTAGGCAGCTTTGTCAACTCCGGGGCTGGCTTTTACCGACGAATTCAGTGGAACCTCCGTGCCACAGAGAAAAACCTTAGGATGGAGACATCAAAGAGAAATCCATGCAATGTGTTTTGAGAATATAAAAAAAAGCTCCAAGAGAACATTAGGTAAGCAGGATTTATGTAACCCTTTGTAGTTCAGGAGAGTTACAAGCTCAGCCTTCTATCTGAAGCACTGGGAAATGCCATGGTCAAGCCAGTGAGCACGTTGGCATAGAGATGAGACGTGTAAGGGTTAGCAGAGAGGGCTCTGCCCGCACTTTCCACTCCCACAGTGGCAGCAACCTGCCTTGCTGTCTCTGTATGGACGAGCCATTTGCAGACTCTTTAGCAGGGTGCCAATACTCTCCCGTGTGTGATTCCTGTTATATGATTAGTCAGTGCAGAGGACGGAAAAGGATTAGGTAGAAACACACTATTATGACTCCAACACAGTGAATGTTTTTTTAAATTCGAGTTTTGAGTTGGACTCATGGTGTGAGGAGGCAGGAGAGAGGAAGGAGAAAATGCCAGCGTGTGACTCATACCAGTCTTCTGACGCTCCCCCAGAGTCCTTCGCAGCAGAGAGCTGCTGGGTCTGCCCCAGCTGCCAAGGTTTTCCATCTCAGTATTCTCAGCCCTTTATTCAGTTTTTCTCTCTTGCTTAAAGTTCTTGCCCTTTTTTACTTCACATGCTCTTGAAAAGACTTCTAGAATTTTTAAAAAATCATTTCCTATACCTCCTAAATGAGGGAGCTTGATATTATGGCTGGTTCTGTAGCACGCTGCCTGCACTTTGGTGATAACTCTAACCTTGACAGGGTGTGCCAAATACCGCACCTAGGTATCCAGTGCCCAGTCTCACTACCACATGCAAGTGATTAGATGAGGATCACATTAGTAAATGACATGTAAGGGGTTAAACCCTCAATAAATGCTGATAGAATCTCTTTTCCATTGAAGGATAGAGGTGGGAAGCAATAGCTCAGCTCCTTTCCTTTCTTTTCTTTGTGATTTGTTGGTGATGTCACGTGTTTGCTGGCATGGAAGATGTAATTCCCAAACTCCAAGAAACAAGGCTGTCATAATGTACTGGGATATATCATAAAGTTTACTCATAAATCACGTCTGATCCTCCAGTGCAAAAGCATATTTGCAAGAGATGACTAATAATGTGGATCTCTTTTTCTAATTACCATATAAGTTACTTAGAAAAATGACCTATGGGTCCTATCCACATAGGATGATGTTGATATTTATTTATTTATTAACAATTATTCTTTCAGATTTAGTTACCTTTTGTTTATAACAGCAATATGTATTCACAGAAATACAGGATATTTTTTGAACATCTTTCAAATTATAATTTAAATTTAAAAAACACATTTACCTTTCAGCCTTTATATCAAGTGGAAGTAAAAATACAACATCAAGGAAAATATAAGGAAATATAGTGCTAGAAATATAAAGGATATTTTCAGAGAAGGTGGGGAGGGATTAGCCATCAGAAATTTTTACTGAAATAGTATCATGATAGTGTTATTCACTTGTAGCATGATGTATTTAGATATCTGAATCATTACATGTGAGCCACTAAATTTTTATCAATATCTAAACTTTTTTTGGTTACAAAAGCATTATGTTGATATCTTTCCAGTGGAGCAATTTAACTAAACTAGCCTCAGGATAAGAAGAGAAGTACAACTTTCTTCAAGATTAAAAAGAAAAGAAATAATTATTATTATAATGTGCAGCACTGCGCCAATGCAAGATACAAAGGGAGTGCTTTCTAGAACACGGAAGAACTTTGCCTCCTGAGAGACAGCATAATGGAGTCAGCCCAGGACAACAAGCAGCTCTGCTCAAATAGCAACACGGTGAGAAAGGGCAACAGCATGAATTGTATGATAGTTGTGGATGTAATTTAATTACTTCAAGAGTGCAACCAAATATTCTGATATTCAAAAGTGAACCATTAGTGCAAAAGGAGGCATATACATGGAAAACAAAGAAAACTCGAACAAAATTTGTTAAAATGAAAGATATTATTTGAAAAAAAATCAGTACTCTTACAGATACTCAATGTTTGTCTCTTGTTTAATCCCCTGAGTTTTATCCAATATATATTGGGATCCCAAAAACTCTAATCCAGTTAGCAAACTGGATATAAACAAATGCTATGTTAAAAAGTACACTTGTGAATACGCCCATGCCCCTGTTATGGTAGCATGGACGAAAACCACAGATAAGGCTAACAGTGCTTAATTTTCAGGGTAGGGTCATGTTGTCACCAACAAGGGCAGTCAGGGATGTTTCTCTCAGCAGCTGCTGGGCCCTGATCCCAATTCAAGAGGTGTTACCAATTATACAAAGCCTGATGAGAAGACCAGAAAACACATTCAATGAAGGGAAAGGAATCTGCTGTCATTCAAGGAAACATTTTTCACACACACGGAAAATGAAAGTACCCCATGAGATCCCAGGTAAATATTGGTCAGTTAAATCTTTGTATCTGTGTTATTAGTGCATCATTCTGGTTTTGACACATTATTTAAACACACACCTACACTTCGTATTACACACACACACACACACACACACACACACACACATTTCCCTAGATTTGACTAGCCCCAAAGTACTAAGACAACAACCAATGCCTCTCAGCCCTTGTCTCTAGGAAAAGACTGAGATCCTGAGGATTTGTCCAGCTGCCCAGTCCCCTCCATTGGTGGCTGGCTCATTTCACTGCTACTTGAACTGTACTAGGTACTAGGTACTCACTTCTAAGGAGAGATGTGGTTGAGCTTTGTGTTTAAACGGTAGCAGGAGTTCTATCTGAGCCCACAATGTGTCCATCAGAGAAGCCAGGCATATGTAGGTGTGTTGTAAGGATGGGTGGTACAAGTTTCTTCCCTATATATTTATATGAAGAATTCGGGTCCTTGTAAGGAAAAGATGAGACCTGTGGTGAGTTCAGTTAGAGCACAGATGCATACGCTGGGGCTCTGAACTGCGTCAGAAGAAGTGCTCTTTTTCCAAGACGAACTACCTGACTCTGGCCCTCACATGGCCACTTTATCTTACGTGGTGACAGAGGGATGGTTTTTTCCTTTTTTTTGGTAGTTTGGTCACCACATCTAACTTTCTCTTATTTGATCTTCATATAACAGTTCAAATATTACTTCCTTTGAATCCTGCTGTAGAATGATTGCAACAGAACGGGATAAGACAAAGATCGGTTCCATCACACTTTGCTGAGTTATTATAGTAAACAAGGGTGAGATGCACAATAGCTTATATCTTCATGCTGCACACACTCACCACTTTCTTTCCAAGGACGCGAAGAATCTCAGTGTCAGTATTTGTTGACATCAACTCTGGGGTGGAGGCGCAGTTCAAGAGGTGAGGTGGCCCCTGAATCGGTGCTCCTGTGAATATAGCAGTATGTTAGACATCAGACATGGGGGGATATGATGAGGCCATGAGAATTCTCATTTTTGTAACCATTTGCAAGATACACATTCATGGGAAATACCATCCGCAGAGAGAAAAATGAAGACATCTTATGCTGTAAAAGGACTAGTTCAAGAAGTATAAAGCAAGTGCTCCCTAGAAATTCCCAGCACCAAACATGTAAGGAAGCCTGCAGTGGTGATAAAAAATGTAGAGAAGTAATCCAAGAAAATAGTGTTGGATGATGCTGTAGCTCTGACCTTCCTCTGGGTATTCCAGACCTGTGAGCCCTGGGTTACATAAGCCCGGAAAAGCAGCACACTTGGAAATGAAGGGAAACACAGTTCCAGAGTCCTGAAGTTGAAACATTAATTCTGAGCCAGAAATGAAAAAGGAGATTTCTCCCCTTTCCTCAAATATAATATTCATTTCAATGTTACCATCCTAAAGCCTTTCAAAACATGGTGTGAGGACTTAATGGTGTCTTTTTTAATCCCCAAAACTTTTATTAAAAATGTTTGGTCCTAGTTTCTGCAGATCAGTCATACGAAATTGAGTGACACATTTAAAAGGCAAATGATACAATGAAATGTCAAGGGCAAGAATTTTAAAGCTGCAGTTGGTAAAAATCTGACAAAAAGTGTGGAGATTCCTCAGAAAACTAGGATTAGAGGGCTCATTCAACCCAGCTTGGTATCTTCCCAGAAGATTTAAAAACATCATACCACATATATATATATATTCTCTCTCTATATATAGTTTATATATATATAAGATATAGAATACATATATATATGCACTCACGTTTATAGCAGCACTATTTGTCATAGCTAAATCTTGTAAACAATCCAAATGCCCATCAACTGAGGAATGAATAAAAAAGATGTGGTATTTTTATACAATGGAGTATTACTAAGCTTTAAAGAAGGATAAACTCAAAGCTTTTATAGGTAAATGGATGCAACTAGAGACAGAAACAGATATTAGTAATTAGAAGGCAAGGACATTAAAACAGTTATAACTGTATTCTATGTGTTCAAAAAAAAAGTGAAGAAGAGACATAAATGATTTTAGAAAAGACCAAGGTCAAACTTCTATAGATAAAAAATAACCTGGATAGCATTAACAGCATATTAGGCATCAGGTAAATTTGAAGACATAGCACTTGACACGGGCTAAAATAAAATGAGGAAAACATTTAAAGCATCAGTGAGCAGAAGCACAACTTCTATTTACCTAACAAAAATGTAGTCAAGGATCCCACAAGGACAGGAAGGAAGTAGGGCCAAAAAATTAATAAATAATGACTGAAAACTTTCCAAATTTGGTGAATAAAAAAAGCACAAATCCGAGAATCTCAATAAACCCAAGTATAAGAATTATGAAGAAAAACTATCCAAAGTTGTATCACAACAAAATTGCTCAAACCAGTGATTAGAAACAATACAAAACAAACAAAACAAAATGCTATGATTCATACAGAGGAAAACAGTTAAGAATGATAACAGATTTCCTCTTTAAAAAAGTACGAAAGAGAAGCTAGCAGAATACCATATTTGGAGTACTCAAAGGAAATATTAAAAGCAAACAAAAACCCCAGTTAACCTAGATGTCTATGCTGAAGGAAAAATACCTTCCAAAAATGAAGGTGAGATGAAATTTACTTTCAGAAATACAAAAGCAGATCTGCAGATCTGTATATGAGAACTGTTAAAGAAAGTCTTACAGAAAAAAGTAAAATGATAATAGTTTGATACCAAATGGAAATATGGATCTCTACAAAGGAACAAACAGCCCTGGAAACATAAGAAACGAGAAAATATTCGAGATCTTGTGGAATACGAGAATAGGAAGATAGAGGGAATGGTTTACATAAAACTCAGAGCAGAAAACTGAGGCAGACAACGCAGAGCCCTGAGTGCCGTAATAGCCAGTGCAATGTGATCCTGGTCAGCATGATAAACCACTAATGGATTTGGCTTAAGAGTGTGTCATAGCCAGATCAGTATTTTTAAAATAATCTTGGGGAAATTGTGGAAAATAGATTGAACAAATGGAAGCCAAAAGTAGAAAAGCTAAGAAGTTTTATGAGCTTTTTGTCCCTGCAATAACAAAAGTCTAAACACAAGTTTATCATCTTTCACTTCTGCAGGTAGAGTTTGACACAGGCAGTGGAGGTATGGCGTGGTAGAATGTTTGGACACAGTGTCGCACACTGTGTTACTGGGTTGGACACAGTGTTGCTGGGTTAACCTCAAGGTGTTGGAAGGATCATCTCCCTTCTGGAGAACCCAGGGCAAATCCACATGCTTACCTTTCCATTTTTGAGAGGTCACCCTCATTTCCTGATTTGTGGCCCCTTCCTCCATCTTCGAAGTCAGCAATAATGGGTCAAGTCCTTCTCATATTGAGTCTCATGGACTTTCTTTTCTGTCCTCCTGTTCCACTTTTAAATACCTTGTGGCAAATTGGAATCACTCCCATAATTCACAACAGTCTCCCTATTTTAAAGTCAGCTGATTAGCAACCTTAATTCCATCTGCACCTTAATTTCTCTTTGCCATGTAAGGTAACAAAGTCAGATGTTTTGGAGATTAGGATATGAACACCTTTTGGAGGAGGTCATTATTCCTTCTAGCACCAAATCTATTACAAAGTGTCAGGTAAGTTATGGTGCAAAGTGTACCAGTCTAACTGTGAACCCCTACAGAGGGGCATTCCAAGCCTAAAGAACGTGCAAGTATAATAAACATATGTTCTACCCTGAGCAAAACACTGGACACTGGACAGAGCCTAAGACTTTCTAGTGCCATGTTCTATGCACTATGATTTGAGCATGTCCCTCCCAAAATTCATTCGGAAACTTAGTTACCTGTGCAAAAGTCTGGAAGAGGCTGTGCGTATAGCAGGTGATTAGGTCTCCTTCAGGGAGGGCTCCTCCCTCTGTGACAGCTGAGGCCTACTCTTCAAGCACTTTTGATTCCTTCCTTGGTTTTCTTCCCTTCTGCCACATCTGGACACAGCATCCATTCCTTCCAGAAGATGTAGCATATAAGATGCCATGTTGGAAGCAGAAAGCCCCTCTTAGCAGATGTTAGACCTACCAGTGTGCTGATCTTAAACTTCTTAGCCTCCAGAATTGTGAGAAAATAAGTTTCTGTTCTTTATAAATCACTTAGTTTCAGGTGTTGAGTTATAGCAGCACAAATGGACTAAGATGTCTTATTTGTTTCACAAAGTAACACCAGTGTTCTCACATTTGAAACTAGATCTTAGATTTGAGGCATCTCATCAGATAGATAGATAGATAGATTTAAAACCATTTCATTATTAGTTTTTGCATAAGTTTTGCATAATTTGGATCATCGTCATTTCATAGCACAAAATTAAAATGTATTTTAGGAACTGCTTACAATGAATTATGAGTCCTTTGAAATAAATTTGTAGGAAGCCTAATATAAATATAGTTGCTGGATTGATTTACTGGCAAAAATATGCATAGAAAAATTAGGCAGCATAGTACTATTAATATACCTATAAACAAGGGTAAATTTTAAAGACAAGAACTGAGGTATTACACAGATCTATTAACTCATAAGTAAATGACACACAATACAAAACATAAGTAATAGGACATTATGCATCAAGAACCTCAGGACTTATAGAAATAGTTAGAGGTGGCTGAGAAGAGAGGCAGAGTGGAGATGTCCACATAGTGTAGGACTTTGATTAATTTTCTTCTATAGTGGATCCCTAATAACAAAAAACAATCTCACAGATGCAACTGTGGTGATACATGAGATGGAACACCTGGCATGTACAAAGGTGTGTAATAAAAATGAAGCAAATGAGCAAAAATATATCAAAAATGACTAAAATTGTATGTTTTCATTGTTAAGAGATGTGGTGAAATTCTCATCTGGTGAATCCCAATTCAGCATTTCCTTGATATATCTTTTATAATTTTCATTCTAATTATAATGAAAATCATTTCTCAATGTAATTTTGCAATAAAAATGTTTCTTTCTTTCTCATTACATAAGAACATGATCTCGTACAGTTCCTGAGCAGGCTTACAGTGTGCTCAGTGTATCTTCTTTCTTACCATTTAATCTCCTCGTAGTCTACAGATGTCAAGAGGTTCAGATTAAGCTTGTTAAAGATCTGCTTCACTCGAACTCACTGATGATTATTTATTTAGCAGTTTTATGTAACCTTGTCATTGATAAGCACTCTATTAATTTGCCGAGGGACAAATCAACACTAGTTATTTTTCTACCGGCTATTAGACTCCGTGCTGCTGTTTGTTACAAACCACTTGCCAGTTAATTATAAATTATGGTTCCTCTTTGCCTATATTAATTGATATCTCCTCTGCTTTTGTAATACTAGACAAATAAATTGAAGGCAAGATTTATTAAGCAGTGTATGTCTTGTGTCTCTTGATTAGTATTCTTTACTTTTTCAGCATTTATACTTGTTTATACAGATTTGACATACCAATGCACCAGAGAAATGATGCTTACGGTATTTTGTAGTTTGAAAATAAGAAAAAGAAAAGGAGAGAGAGATGTAATAGGCTTCCTAAACATTTATTTTAAATGACTCACAGTCCGTTGTAAGCAGGTCCTAAAATACATTTTGACTTTGTGCTTTGAACTGGTGATGACAGCCCTCCCAATTTGCAAAAGCTAATATTTTCAAATGGTTTTAAATCTATGCATCAAGTTTCTATAACCAGACCAATATGTTGTATATCCACACACACTGTAATTTTAAATCTACATTCTTTATACATGCAATATCCAAAAATCTTTGTTTTATTATATATTTTCAACCTGACACATGTGCTTTTGCCGACACACGGAAACTTTCTTCCTTTTAAAACAATTTCTGCTCACTGACTTATTTACTTATGTATGTAATACACAGCAACAACAAACAAACTACAGCCACTCTTTCTTAAATTTCAGAAACGAATTATTGATGGCACTTGCTGCAGAACATGTCCCTTTCCATTTGCAGTCCACAGAACTGGAGTCAGAATTTAGGCCAGATAGGAAGAAAAAATATTTTACAAAAGGAAGTCTTAATTCGTTTGCTCCCTGGACAGTATGAAACATTGAAGAATTGCAAATTTAATGGGAAGGTTTACCCCAGAGGGTCATTGTACTATATTCTGATTTCAAAGGGCTTCAGGACCTAGCTATCTGCCAAAAGATCTGGGTCTCTGAAATCCTAATTTTGTACATAATTTCTCCATCTAATTGACAGTTTTGACCCAAGTTGCTCTTAAGGTACCTAGGATTACTAATAATTCCCCGTCTGATATAAATCCGGCAAATGAACATCCAGCCCATCGGGTTGGACTGTTGTTTCTCCATTTGTTCTCCAGGGAATTGAGCGATGTATGAGTCAGTAGATCTATTTCTATTTTCAACTTACAAGTAGTTGAATCTTTTCTTTGTCATATTTGTATTTGAAGACTTAAATACTGTCCAAGTGCAATTTGGGGGAAATTTCCTTAGTAAAATTAGATGGTCCACTTGGAAAACATGCACTCTACTAACACGCTGTGAAAGCAACCTTGAGCCAAATTTTGATGATGAGGTTTCCAAGGTCATCTTGAGTTACTATGCTACCTTTTGTTGGGTGTTTCTGAGCACTCCTCCCAATGTCATGAGCCACAGAATTTCCTGGTAGCCTTGATCTGTTTGATTATTTAGAAAACATGTCTTAATCATCCCTCACCAATTTGCTATTTCATCTCTAGATCCTCTGGCTTACCCCTTCTATCACTTCCTATCTGACTCCTCAAAAACTCTATCCCCTGTGGTCAAACAACATCAAACGGAAGTAAGCTTTCAATTATTAGTTACAACTCTAAACTACTGTGATTAACATGGTGGATTGAAATTGAAGAATTGACACTAACCTCTCAAATAAATCACTTTTTTGATTTTTCATATTTCTGATTATTCACATAACTTTTGAACTCTATTACAAGGTTAATCCATTGTTTGTTGAATGATTCTATACTTTTTCAGAAATGTCTGCTACTATTTTATCCTAAACTAAATGTCTGCTACTATTCTATCCTAAAAAGCAGTTTTCTACTAGGGACAATTTTATTTCCCAGGGAACATTTAGCAAAATCTGAGATGCTTATGGTTACCACAAGTCGGGGAAGGAATGAGGCTGCTACTGACATCCAGCGAGTGCAGGGCAGAGATTGTACCAGCTATCCTACAGTGCACTGAATAGCCCCACAACAGCAAAGAATCTCTGGCCGCAAATGTATACAATAATGAAGCTGAGAAACCTTGTTATATCACCTCAAAATAGACCCCAACTTTCTTATTTGATAGGGCAAATGCTTTGAAGGGAAAGGATTACAAATTAAAGTATGGCTCCATTTTCTAGTTTTGAGTGACCCATAGAAATCATCCTGAGGACTCACTGGTAGGGAGGCCATTTGGAAATGTGTAGACAACACTGGGTTTATAATGTGGACCTTTGGAAGCTGAGATGAATCTTCCATGAAGTTTCTGTAATATTTGCTCATGAAAAT
This sequence comes from Chinchilla lanigera, assembly GCF_000276665.1. Classification (NCBI taxonomy): domain Eukaryota; kingdom Metazoa; phylum Chordata; class Mammalia; order Rodentia; family Chinchillidae; genus Chinchilla; species Chinchilla lanigera. The sequence goes on from NW_004955424.1 coordinate 24,650,602, forward strand.
ATTATCAGAAATACAATCAAGGGAGATAATTCAGTTCTATTCAACTCAGTAGCTGAACTAAGAATTCTCAGGTGGAAAGTGAAGGGTGGCGTGAGAGAAGGACTGTGAGTTACATGGGTCACTGCGGCAAGAAACTCTCGGGTAGCAAGTAGCGGAAATGGCACAGATGGACACAAAGAGGGTTCGGTGTATCTGGGAAAGTAAGATCTACTCAGATGAAGACAGGTCTTTTATTCAACAGTAATGTGCTAATATTCAGTGAGTAAAAAGTACTATATGATATGATAGTTGTTTTCAAGCCTCTATCTCCCTATCACTAAAATATTTTCGCATATATTTATGAAAAATGATTTATATGTAATCCACATATTCCACATTAAACATAGTTTCTCATTTGAAATATGTGCTCTAATATTATCTGATATTCTAATATTATTAAATGTAAACTTTCCACTCCTTCAATACCTCACTGTGGAGACTGTACAAATTTAACTCTTAATGAAATCTACACATTTGCCATGAGTAGTCTTCTTCAACCAGCAATGTTTTTTCTCTTTCTTTGTATTTCTACTGCTCAGAACAAAACAGGTTTTTTTGTGCTATTTCAGCTACACCTGTTTTGTTTCATGAATAATGACAATCTGATGATCTAGTAGTAGGGAATATGACAGATACATTTATACCAATGCTATAAAACACAAGTATAATGCAATAGTGGCTATAAGAAAAACAAATTTGTTTCTGTTGTAGAATTTCCCAGATCCATACTAAAGCATGACCAAGGACCCCACAAGTTTTTTGTTTAATTACTGTTCTCATTGTTAAGCAATTCTTGGGTTTGGTCACATTTCCTTTCGTGTAAGAGTAATCAACTAAGCTTTCTACAGTTCAACGAAGATGGTTCTGTTGTACATATAAATCTAATTTTAGACCCCATTGTGTGAGCTGTGATCACACAATAAGGTGAATGCTCAAGTGGAAATAAAAACTACTGCAGTGAAGCCAAGTGACATTAATTCCCCTCAGGATACTGTCTTTCTCTTGGAACACACTTCTCCCGCTTTCTGAAGTAGTTCTAGAATATTCTTTCCTGGAGGTCTTTGCATGGCTGCCTTATTGTCCTTAATCCATTCATAATATTTAAGGAGGTTTCTGTCAAATAAAAACATTGTTTATAGTGCCTGCCTGGGAAGCACAAGGTCCTGAGTTCAACTGCCACTACCAA
>NW_004955424.1:24652218-24727229 GCF_000276665.1 Chinchilla lanigera
GCTGGGATTACAGGTGTGTGCCACCACACCCAGCTTCAAAACTTCTTCAGAAAGTGGCAAGAATCATGTGATAAGTGTTCAGAGCAAGAGGGAATACTTTCAGGGAGATAATGGAAATATGTATTTCAGTGGAATTATTTTTAAAATGTAAACACTAACTGTATTTTTCAATTATACCTTATACATTCACCTAGGATCAAGATGAAACCAACCATCCTCATCAATTTAAGACCCATGTCAACCTTTCTCCCTCCAAACTGAGTTTAAATCTTTGTTTCAGACAAATAGGATTCTATGTTCAAGTCAGTTAACATGTTTGACATAAAAGGATATACTTGCTATCATACCACGGGACACATTTATCTTGAAAAAAGTTGGGCCACCATTTTAGCACTTAAATTTTGAGTCCTGTGGACAAACTTTGCATGTCCTTTGGTACTGTTTCAGGCATTGACATTTAAAAACCTGTAAGCCACACTGAAAGGTGGGCACGGTCTCTCTTTAGATAAGCAGGGATTTTGCACAGTGTGAAAATAGTCATTACCACCCCTCTTCTGCAACAAAATAATTTTAGTGACTTTTTATTGATGAAACTCTGAAGTGTTTTTATAGTATGAAATCTTATGTTCAGTGCTAAGGGGAACTTCAGTAACACTTGAACAATTAGTCCCCTATCAACAGAATAAGTTGAAGAAGTAACCATCAATTATGAGGATTTAAGGTTTTTACTTTGGAGGGCCAACCCCAGTACCTACCAAATTCCCTTCCTCTCATTTCCTTTATACTTTTGGGATGTTCACAAGCACCTATTATATTCATTCAGTTGAGAACCCATAGATTCTACCATTTCTAGAGAAAATTGCTTTGTAAAGGTGTCTGAACCCACAAATTTTCTCCAGCCAAGGAGTCATCAAATAAATTTTGCCTTTGTATAGTTTACTGAATACAACTATGATAAAATTGTCAAAATGCATCACCAAAAATTACCTGGGCAGATCTATTTACTTAACAAGCATTAATATAGATGAAATTCCCAGCACAGAGTACACTTTACATAATAACTCTGCAAAAGGAAATATTACTATCTGTACTATATACATGAGGCAATAAGAAATCACAGATTAAATATCTTGCCATAATAGGGCACTAAGTATATGAACAAGCAGGTACACAAAGGAGCAAAATATGCATTTATTTAGAGATAAATATGATACTAAATTCACTTTACTACATAAAAATCCAGTGCACTTTAAAAGGCATTGTACATCTGATAGGGCTTTGGAGTTGGATTGCAGAATTCTCTGAAAAGGGTTGTTTGGGATGTAATTAACATGACAAACAAGGGAAAGACACAAGTTTAGCAAAAAGCTCACTTTGAGTGGATAAATTTCTCTTTTTCTTCTTTCTAAACGAGAAAGGCTGGATAAAAAGCACATAAAATAACTGCTGACTGAGTGGAGCTCTTGAGCTAAGGACTTGTGCAGTGAAAATTCTACTTTGTGTAGCAAACGTTGTCAAACAGAAACCTTGAAAGAGGAACATTTATTTTTCTCATTTTCTTAAAAAGAGCTCCTCTCTGACCCCATGACTTGAGTAACAATACTGAAGTCACAGGTGGTAGGAGGGGTACACAAACTAGGAGCGGGCTGGTTCCCTCACTCCCAGAGGCTGAGCTTTACTGGGGAAAATGAGTAGATGTTCAGAGCACAGAAACAGAGATGCTTCTGGGTAGGTAGGGTCTCAAGAGCAGCCCAAGTCTGCTGCACATCGATTCCAAAGCCCTCCCAGGGTAAAAGCAAGAATTTACACCACAGTCTCTCAACACAAACCCAAATAAGACACTTGCTTATACCAATCCCTTTATTTTTCAATCATGGTAACATTCACTGGAAAACAACCAAACACACTGACTATTATTAATACAATTTTGAGGGAAGTAGCCATTCCATTTGCTTCAGAGAGGCTCTAGTTTAGTGGTACAGATCATGAGCTCTAGAGTGGAGTAGAACAACCTCCAAACAGTAGCTCTACAGTCTAGTACCATATAGACTATTTTATCCCTCAGAGAGATTTCTTTTCCTCTCATCAAGTAAATGTAATTCTTCTCTCTTGGGATTGGAGAAAATTAAATGAAACAAGACAATAGCACATTACTTGGCAAGTAGGAAAGGTGAAAAAAACAAATTGTATAATATTACTACAATATTAATTTTAAGATCCCACAAAAAGCAGATGCCAAGAAGGGACTCAATGTGCACAAAATTTAGTACAGCACCTCCCTATAAAAGAAAATGGGAAAGAAGAAAGGAGAGGCCAGGAGAGCCTTCAGACCACGATGCAAGTCTGATACAGAGTGAAGAAAGAAGGAAAATAGAGTGGAAGAATTTTAAACCATTGTGCATTTCCCACGGAAAGGACAGCAAGGCCATCATGCAGCCCCTGTGATAACTCCACCTGTCAGATGATCATGCCTGTCCAAAAACAGATCTGCCTCGGTCACAATGCCAGGCCTACTCATACGTGGGAACAGCCTGTGGGAGGGAGGCACAGACACTCACTGGGATGGACTGCCAAGGCAGCAGCTGAGGCCCGGGGTCGGTCACTCATGTTCCCTACAGTCAGAGGCTTGTTCTTGTGTTACCACAAAAACAGAGACAGACAGAGACAGAGACAGAGAAAGGCCCAATACTCTGAGTAGTAATAAAAACATACAAACTTGAGGCATCTTTTAGGCTATATATATGTTTTAAAAAATAGGAATGAAATCACATGGATGCAGAGACATCATCTGAAATTCTAAGATAATTTTTGCTCTGACTAAAAGCACATGATGAAAACAATGAACTTTTAAGAGCTGCTTTTAGTCAATCCTTCCCTATTTAGGTCTTTCATGCACAACTAGGTCCTAGATTTCCTTAAAATCATTGTTTTTCTTCTTTTCCTCATCTGTAGTTTACATGATTAAGTGATTTCAGTTTCCATCTGGTATTGCTCCTCATTGAGAATCTGAGAGAAGCCAAGTCTGTCCTTACTAACATACACACTTCCCATACTCAATAGGGCATCACTCCAAAGTTGTTTGGGCCCTTATGTCAACAATCACCAGCAGATTCAGGTCTCCCAATATTTCAGCAAGAGTTATATTTATAAAGCTACGAATCTGCAGAATTTAAACTATCCCACAAATTCTTGGGCTTTATGTGGATTAACGCAATTACTTATTTCTATTAAAATGTATAATATTTTACCAGATCAATCTTAGCACACACTAAGTCATCATTCAGCCAAGAACACTTAAATAATAAAATGCTTATTTGGGCGTCTTTATTCCTTCTTTTCCCCATATGATGCATCCACATTTAAAATAGAGATCTACATACTTAAATAGGTCTTAAAGCCCTTACTTCTCGTATCTTTTAAAGTTAATATGATGCTACAGCTGGAGTTGCAGTGCTGTAAATGTCTGCTGCCTCGCACTAACTCTTTTCCTTGGTTAATGTTGCTGTTGTAGGATCCATCTTCTCTTCCTAGATGCACATGTTTCCTTTTGCTTTTCTGCAGCTCACCACCATGTGCATTTCCAAGATGGACAGAAAAGGAAGGAGGAACGGCACCAATGGAAAGGCTGTCCTGACGGTGAATTCCCTCTCAGGTGGGAGCGATCTGCTGTGCACCAGTCATTGCACGGCTGCTGCTGAACCCACCCACTGCCTCTGAGCAGTGGGGTGAGCTCCTCACATGTAAGGAAGCCAAATCATTGCCCAGCAGTAGTTGCCTCCAATAATTCAGCCTCCAAAGAGCCTGCCCAGCCTTGTAGTCCTACCGTTCCATTTTCTTTCTTTTGGAGGGTAGAGCCAATGCTTCAAACTGGTGTTTTTTTTTTTTTTTCACAGAGTTTAAAGAACGTGGTAATTGACAGAGGTCTAAAAAATATATTTTGTCCAAAGCTGGTGACCAATTAGTTGCTTGCCACTGACTGACATTTCACTGCTATGAGTGCTGTGTTCTTGTAGCTTGGTGATAGACGCACTGTTTATTTTCCACTTTACAGTCTTTGCCAATACTCCCAGTCCCACACTGCTGCCTTTAATGCTGCTCTTTTGAATGGCTTGTGACAGGGGGAAGATAAAAGGTACATGTGAGTGCAAGATGGCAGCACCAAGCAAGCTTGTTCAGGCTGCAGAGCCAAGAGAGTAGCTATTTTACTACTTCACCTTTTATTTTAATGCTTCTAAATGAAATTGTGGAAAACATCGAGTCCATGAGGTTAATGCTCAGACATAAGTACTGTGGCTAAAGACTTGGGGAAGGTTATTGAGCTGTTGACAAGATGAGAATCAGACGTATTCACTACTGGTTCAGTAATTTTCTTTCATTTAGGTGCAAGTTCCTTTCTCCCTCCCCCAACTTTTATGATTCATCATATTTATTTTTTGTTTCCTCAAGCAACATCTTTTATTAGTTGCACACTCACTGCAGAAATTTAATTTCTGCAAGAGAACAACAAAGCAGTTGATTATTATTATTGAGAATCTGGTACAACATCGAGTGAAATAAAATCTATAAGGCATTAAAATGACAGATTAGGCGAGAGCTATATTCATTTACAAGTGTTAGAGCATCATGCTAATGCCTCACAAGCACAACATAAAATGAAAATCAACGCTTTCAAGCTGCTTTACGAACGAAAGCTGTGAAGCTCCCAGGCACGTATGCCAGAGCCTCTGTGAAAGAGGCAATGTCTTTTGGTAGGTTCCTCCTTGACAAACAAAAATAAAAACACTCCTCCCATTTGCACAGTCCAAAACACCCCATGGTTATCCGCTGGTCATCCCAAATTAAACACTGCTAATTCTGCTAAGATTTAAAGCATTCACATGTACCTCATTTTTTTAATGGAGGATAACACTTCACTTATTAGGCAGTCTCTATCCTTTATATTCTACCCTAGAAACCAAAGAGAAAGTAGAAAAGGTTGAGCCCAGGGATTAGCAAAGTAGGAATACTATATCTTACAATAACCCCTCCCCTATAATTTGTACAAAGCCTATTAACTTGTACTTTACATAAAATATATATTTTTATTGTGTGTTATAACTAAAGATAAATAAGAGGAAGTAAATTAATGTGGCACATGCCTGCAAGCCTAGCACTCCTGGAGGTTGAGGTGGAAAGGCAATAATTTTGAGCCCAGCTTGGACAATTTTGTGACCGTCTCAAAATAAAGCAAAGTAAAAATTTAAGAAGGCCCAAGGATATACTTCAGCAGAAAGGCTCTGGGTTCAATCCCCAGTACCATGAAAAAAGGAAGGGAGGGAAAGAGGAAAGAGAGAGGAAAGAAAAAAAGAAAGAAAGAAAGAGAAAGAAAGAAAGAAAGAAAGAAAGAAAGAAAGAAAGAAAGAAAGAAAGAGAGAAAGAGAGAGAGAGAATATCAAGTCAAAATTCCTAGCACTAGATTGGTTTTCTCATAAGAGATACAATATATAATAGACAGAATGTCTCAAAAATTTTAAGTCCATCTAACTAAGAATGTCAGGAAAAAAGAACAAATCAATTCTGATTATATTAACATGAGCCTTTCAGAACAGGCCACATGAGTTTAATACTGGTCATTATCTCCTGAAGTAAAAGTCTATAAAATAGTTCGTGGAAAATTTTATCAAAAAAGTGAATTTTTATAAGGTAGTTTTTAAATAAGGAAGACTATTTCATGTATGTAGATCAATTTATTCTCTGGCAATACTGAATAAAAATGTGGTACTCCTGTATTTTCTATATATGAATGAATATAATTGAGAATAAATATGAGGTATAAATATGCTATAAAATATATTAACATGTACTATAGTTAATTATATAGTATTAATTATATTGTAATTATCTCTAGGTCAGATAAACAATGCAATTTCTTAATATACTTTTAGAGATTTATTTCAGACTCACTTACAGTTTAATTCTCAGAAGACAATATCAGATGCCAGAGCTTCAGTTCTTTGAACTAGAGATAGGGAAATGTGAAAGTTTGATTTCTTTGTTCTTGCATGAGTGGTGATTAAATTGCAAGAACTATTTAAGTGACCCTGTTAACTATCTCCTCTTAGCACAGAAGACAGCGTGGGCAAACTCTCATCAATAAGATGTCAGACCATTCACATGCTGCACCTGCTGTTCTGGTCACACCCATGAGGTACACTAAGGTGCATGTGTCACACACAACTTCTAGAATACACGGGCTGCTCCCATTCCTTCCCTTCTCTTCAAGGAAACCTATTGGAATATAAATAAATAGCAAGGAAACCTGACGTTAGAATTTATTAACAATCTAGAATGATAAATCATGGACAGACTTCTAGTTTTGATACTAGTAACAAATTCCTCAGGACACAGCTTGGTTACGGAAGCAGGGCAAGGCTGACAGAAGGGAGGATAGTGTGGGGGGGCAAGGGGTTTGTCTTCTAGTGCACACTGTGAAGCCCTGGACAATGTACTTCCACCACTAGGGACTGTAGGACTTTGTAAAGAAGGGACTGCGATAGAGTTCCTGATTTAGACACCTCACAAGGTATTGTGAGAGCACATTGATATCATTTCATGTATGAAAAGAAGAGCAAAAAGATAAGGTGATATTTACATCAAGGATGGGACCCTTATTTTCTAATGCCTTTTTATAAAAATATCTTCTTTAATCAGGCTATGACTTCTTGAATTCCAACAAACTCTCTTTTGTTTTGACCAAAAGTATGAAACTGAGTATACCTTGAACCCAAACATAAGCATTCTTGGAATTCATGATGCAATACATCTTACCTGATGAGGCAAAGAGTGAATTGGCAAAGAATCATTGAATTATAGATTTCACAGCAAGAATACGAGTCTGGCAGTCATGAGCTAAAATTAAATAGCTAAAAATATTTGAAACCATAGGAGGTACCTACAGATCTTAGGCATATGGTGAGACCTAAAGTTTTAATAAAGAAGAAACCGTTCCTTGAGGTGAGTAAATAAAAAAAAAAAAAGAAAAAAAAAAGAATTGAAAATGCATATGAATTTGAGTTTTGGCCTACTCCCCATTGACTGGCTGTTAGTTTTTGAACTTCACCCAGGCTGTGTGTCCAACAGACCACATGGTGATTGCTAAATTGCTCAGTGACCACAAGCTACAACCATGGGGAAAATATTCATGAAAATTAACATCCTATTTAATACTCACCACATTTCCAGCCAACACTCTGTGTACCAGAAAGTCCTCAAACTGCCTCCAAAACTTTTCAATTCCTGACAAATGCACTGGACCCTCTCCAAGGGCTGGGCAACAATCTGTGCTCAGTACCGAAGTGCCCTTACTGAGAGATGAGGAGGAGGAGGCGAAAGATCTACTAAAGGAGAAAATCTGAAGACCGGTGGCCTTGGGACTCACCCAGGCCCCATGAACTCCAGTTTGGCATGGCAGGGGACTGGGTCATAATTACTTTCATTTCTGTCATCTGTGAAATTGTAACAAATACTGGATGACTTTTGTTAACATTAGAGACAGAAATTCACATTTGTTTTTAAAGTATGATGGCACCTATGGGAGGAAAGTTTCTAAAACAGGAACCCTTTAAAACTTTCTTAAAAACAAAAGTGACAACATTCATAAAGTTAGTCTTGTCTTCCTTTTTATGAGCTTTCATATAACTTCTTAATTGTTGGCTTTTCCTACATTTCTCATAAAGCATGTACTTCAGTCATAACTCTCTGCTATTAACTTCAAAAATTTACTGTTTAATTTACATTGGTGTGACTCACGCTTGTGAGTGTGGCCACTATAACACTATGCCTACCTCCTCTCATTCACACGTACTTAATTTTCTTTTCTATGCTAAGAAAACAACTACTTGCATTCCTCAAATATTCTCAAAATTCTCTTCCACGTATATTCCATGAAAATGTTGGTTTTCAGGGACAATTGGACACACTCAAGGTCTGTTTGACTCAAGATCTGATTTTCTTTAGGCCGAGTTATTTTCTCTGAAAGACTACATTTATACAAATGATTAATTTCAAAATAATGGCACAAACTTATAGCATTGGGTGGTATCTTACAACTCGTCATTTCCTCTCTCAGTCCTGCCAGTGGCTGTGTACACACAGTGTGCTCAAAATACACATGGGATGATCATGGCCATGGATCAGCTTATATTGTAAATATTACTTGTATCAGTGTTTCAGTTTTTATCTAAAATATTCCCCAAAGCCTCGTGTGCTCTCTGGTGACACTTTTGGATGTGATATGATATACTGGCTTAACAGTGTATGATAGCTGGGTCAGTCTACTGATTGGTTCAGCATAGTTCTGGATGTGCAAAATGGAAGGTCTACCCTGGGTTTGGGTGGCACCATCAGCACCATCCAATAAGCTTGTAGCCTGGATAAGATAAAAAGGAAAAGAAGGCTTGCTGCTTGCTACTTCCTGCCTGCCATGCCATGAACTATTTCTCCTCTTCTATTGTCCTCTGCCACGCCACCCTGCCTTGGAGCCAGCAAAATATGGACTGAGACCTCTGCAAACTGGGAGCTAAAATAGACCTTTCCTCCTTTCACTCATGGAGCTGTGGATTTTGTCCTAGGAATATGGAAAATAATTAAGACAGATAATTATATCTATATTTGGAAACAGAAATCACTCAATGTCTAAGGTAGAATATTCTCCTTTCTTCCTCAAAATAGACAAGCAAGCATAATATAACACTATATGGAATCAAAAAAGAGGATGGAAAACTGTCTCAATCCTACATTTGCAGTCAGCAGTGCGGCTGACTGGTGGAGCTGAATCTTCACTTTGATATACTGGATAAAAAAGCATTTATCTAGTTTGGATACTAGACAGTTTCCAAAGACCCTTATATCACTGAATAACAAGTAAGATGAAATTTTTAACATTAGAAAGAAAAAATATGCCCACAATGTTCAGATCAATCCACCGTATCAGTACCCTGGCAAAAGAATAGCATGGTTGTGTTCCTATAATACTTGTATCTGGATGTTGAATGTCAAAAACTTGGATGATTGGCTGAGTTTTCCACTTTAATGTTTTGTGTGTGGATTACTGTGTTGTTTGGATCACGTCTGAGAACACTGCCAAAGATTTTTAGTCTCAGATCCCCAAAGTCCCTTTCTTAAAGATGTTTAATAAGTAAGATGTTAGTAAATAAGTGACCTCCATGCATCTCACAGTGACCGGCAACAAAGGTACAGGAGGCCCTTTGGGAGCCCAAGGGCAGCTTGCTTTTGGTAAAGTGTGGCTTTCCAACACCATGCACATTGCTCAGCAGGCTTCACATCAGGAGAGCACCATTTTTACAGGATACCTAAGAGAGAGCCCTGCTGTTTAGGTAAGTACACCTAAAGCATCCTGAGCCTGTGAGATAAGCAGTGAAGAACATCCTGAGTCACAGCAGAAGCATCTTCCTTTGGAAGTACCATAAAATCCTATATAAACTCCCATGATGAGCTGTCTGAGACACTGCTCCAATACTTTATTTGACTTGATATACTTTGTAAGAATTCACTCATTTAGTAATCTCCAGGCTAGAATGTGCCATAAGAAATTTCCAGAGAAATACTAAGGGGGGATGAATAAGCAATGAGTTGTTACACAATGTTCTGGTAAAACTGGTTAAGTGAATATGAGCATCTATCCCAGAATGTAAATAATTAAATCAAAGACAAGCTTTGTATTGCTCAAAAAAATGCTTGAATTGGTGGCAGCTTTCTTTTCCTATAATTGGCTTTAATGGATTTAAATTTTCTCCATTACTAACCAAAAGCGATGGGGGCCCATTTGCTTCACATGGAAAACTAGCCAGCTATCCCCTGTTCAGGGAAATAAATCAACAGTACAGTCCTACTCAGTACAGTCCTACTCAGTCCTACTCTTGTTTCTCAGCTTTGTAACTTTGTTTAAGTCATGTGACACTAGGTGCCTCAGTTTCTTCACCTGTAAAATGTGCCCTCTATCATATCTTGCTTAATAACTCTTCAGAGATATATGCTAGGCGTGCTACCTTGCACATAGAATAGTAGGGGATAGCTGTTTATATTATTATCACTATACATCAGCTTCATCTCATGCTGCCTTTCAGATTAATTAAGCCATCTTGAACGGCATATTTACATGTCAGTAACAACCACATAAAGACTAGTTTCAGACAGAAATGATGTAGGCTCGTGTTTGTGTGGCATTTGTATCACCTGGTTGCTGAGAATACAGAAAAGCTAAATAGAGGTTCAGTATTTTAATTTGAAAGCTAGCTTTCAGCCCTGGGGTGGGGGCTCATGACTTCAAGGATTCCCAAACATTGATTCAAAAAATATTAACTATGTATATGTGTGGAAAGTTTCCAGAAAGGGAAGGATATGCTCCTTGCTAACCTCTGATCTCTGGCATAGGGTAAAACCCAGCTCAGTCCCCTGGGTGAAGGTCAGTATGAGGACCAACATTTGATACACAAAATAGGATGCCTGGAGCACACTGCCCTTCCCAGGAAAGTTCGCCAGATCATTTCAGTGGCAGATGGCTGATGGTTTAAGATAGCCAATTAGTGGGTCTTTTTAGTTTTTCTAAAGTAGAGACCAGTGCAAAGTATAGAATGAGGAAAAGTAGTGTTAAATCAATCTGGGGCATAACTTTATAGGAAGTTTTAGTTTATCTCTGGGCTAGGAGGATGAGGGCAGGGCTGGAATTCTGGGAGCAAGAATGGATACGTACAAGGATTATAGTAGAAAGAATGAGGCTTATTTTAATAGACTAAGTCCCAAGAACAAGCATGGCCAGGTGGACACAACCTGCCATGAAAATGATCAGGAAACTATGAGTCCACAACTTTATTTTTTAAAGGTTCTGTGCTTGATCCCTCTCTATTATTGGGAGACCATCAATAAATGCATAGTAGATGCAATACCTCACTTTTGTGGTGCTTGAGAGAATGAAGTCCATGCTCCTAAGCATGGCTGAGGATTGTGGAGAAAGTGGAACTTACAGTCAGAGGTACCTGGGAAAACATAGCATTTATGCTTCCTCTCCAGGTCCCTAGCAATCTTGGGGAAGATTATGTCATGGGCAGGAGAGCCACTTTATTTTTATTGTAATGAAAGAATGATGCAGGAATGCTGGGAAAGGTTTGTGAATCTCCAGGAACTCTTTGTTAGGGCAAGGGTGGAAAGTCATGTTTCAAAAGCACAACTCTCATCTTCTGTACAGTAACCAGATAAGGGACCCTTATGTCACATGCCAGGTAGGTGGGGTATAGGTTTCAGAAAGGCTCAAGTCCTTGGCAAAGAGGAGAGAAAAAGGAAAACCACCCCAAGCAACTTGCAACAATGACTGTACAATGGACTCCAGCTTTAATTAGAATGAGTATCTGAACCAAATCCTGAGGACAGAGGCACTCTTTAGATGAACAGCTTAGTCATACCTATCTATCATCTGGTGAATTTGGCCATATCAGAAACTGGGCAATGAATGAAAAGGGCACAGGCTAAAGGTACAAACTTGGATTTGGATCCTGGGTCTCTTTTGCTAGCTATGTAAACTTGGGCAGACAGTGAACATTCTGGGCCTCAGTTTGCCTATGAAAGTGTGAAGAATATTCTCCGTAACACAGGGTCTGCTGAGACCTAGTGTGTTACTAGTGCTTACACATAGCTGAGATTTCTCCACAAGCATCACTGAATCCTACCTAGTGCACACAGCCCTGTATTAGCTGCTGTAAGGTTGTTCCAAGTAAGACATAACCTTAGCCATTAGTCAGCTGGAGTAAGTAGGCTTAGCCAATCAAAAGCTATCCACAACTTCAGAATGATACAGGGACAGAAATTCTCCTGTTTTCTACTGTATCACAGCTTCCCTTTGTTTTCCTTTGCTTCACATTTCCTTTCTTTTTTTAAGTCTTTTATAATTCCAGCAAAAGCTACCAAACAGCAACTGTTTATAATTTTAAAAATACACAAAATATATAACATATTTATTACCTAACTTCAGAAATGGCAGTGGAACTTTTTAAACTGTCATTTTATTTAATAATTCCTTGAGAAAATTAATGATCAAACTGGTAGAAATGTTAGCACTTTTTTTGACATTTCCCATACACACTCAGAGTCCGTGCTGTCTCAGAGGCAGTTGCAAGAACACACCATGAGCAATAATACAACCAAGTATGCCTGCTGTAAGGAAGCATGTCTTTCAGGGCCCTGGACATGAGAGCTGGGTGGTGGCCACTGTGCAGAGGACAGAAACGGGGCCCAAGATGGTGTTTGAATAGCATGGAGGAGGCAGGGCTGTGCTTGACAATTGCAATATTATCACAGATGCCGGCATTCATTCCTCACTCAAGGGAAGAGGAGGAGGACTGAATCAAACTGCCTGTCTCATTTCTGCTGGTCTAACAACCCCCATGTCATTCTTCCCAGAGGGGTGGTGTGACTTAGTGGGACCATAGTAAAGGGCCTGAGGTTATGAGGAAAAGGACTAGCTACTGGCCCATCCCTGCCCCAGAATCGAGAACTAGGCACACTCTGGCTGACCAGCAATCTGAGGATATGCTGAGACCCTTAAAGTCCACAATCAAGGCCTGGCGCTGCTGAAAATGGAATGTTATGATTGCCATGTCAGTGTCAGTACTGCAACTATTATATTCCACCCACTGGTACCCAAGTTTGTCTGAGCAAGTGCTTTCAAACTACAAGCTGGCTTAGGTCCTGTCAAACACTATCACTGAGCCGATATGTTCATTATCACCACATGACATATTGTGTATTAGGTTAGACCACATGAAGTTGTCATTTTTCTAGATCACATATGGTCACATAAAGTCAAATTCATTCAGCTCCTTAATACCTGTTCATGCTTCTCCTACTATAAAGCACAAGCACTGTGAGAGTAGGGTCACTGTGATGTTCACTACTGTGTGCCTGGAGCTTAGAATCTTGCTCAACCAAGGGGAAGCATTCACAAATATTTACACAATGTATTAACATGTGAAATCCACTGATATTCAGTGAAAATCTATCATGTGTAGGTACCGTCCTCGGAATGAGAAATACACCTATGATGAAGAGCTTTGATTTATATTGGGAGAAAGAGACTTAAATCAGCAGCTACAAACTAACAGGCAAACACCCTGGCAAGGGTAAGCAGTGCCGGATGCAGTGAGGCTGAGGGTAGCTAGCTGGAGTTTGGCAGGCCAAGGAGGGGAGAAAGAGGCGGAGGCTTTGTTGTCTGTCAATGATGACATCAACCTTGACGTCTGAAGGGTAAATCATTCTCAGGCAGATGAAAAGAGAAGTAGGAATAGCTGTAAACACAGGCAGATTTCTGATGTCTGACATGTTCATACCTGGCTCTACTAGCCACAGAAAACTGAGGGGAGCGGATTATCTACTCATGAGGCAGACTAAACGAACTTTTAGTTGCTACTACCAGGTTAGGCTATTTGGACCCAGATCCCTTTAAAAATTAAAATAAACAAAAGATATGGAAACAGGAAGATTGACCAGGAAATAGCAAAGTATTTATTACATATGCCAGCAAGTGGAGAGCACCATCCTAGAAGAAAATGTGATTTTTCAGTTGTCTTTTCTCCTGCCTTCTTCACAAAACAGGAACTGTTATGTTTGACCAGTTCTGTATCTATTCACTGCTTCAGTGTAATGATCCTATGTCAAACACATTCTGAATAGAAATTTCTGAGTTCAATGAGAAAATCATCACAACAAGTAGCATTTATTCTACCAAAGGCATTAAATACATAGAACCCCATCTCTGGGCAGGGGAAGCTCCAGATGGCAGCGGATGGGTCACAAAGCTGACTTCGCCAAGATCTACAGGACGGGAACGTTCAGGCTCCTTCGCTGTCACCTGGAAAGAAGGTGCACCCGGCAGTTCCTGCAGTTGCACAAAGAAGCCCTTCCGGATCGTGGGCACATTTGAAATAGACAAGAGAGTTGTGGAAGAACGAAGTCCTTTCTGTGTACCCCCTAAATGCAGACTTCAATTCTTTGCTCTTCTTCCAGGCAGTCAGGGGAAGGATCACATCGTCCCTGGCTTCAAGTCCCTAAACAAATTTCTTCACCATGGCTATCACAGCCTGGCAAAGAAAAGAGCTGCTGTCCTCACAACCCTGCATTGAGTCCAAGCTCATCCTTCCCCGGAACGGCATCCAACACTACAAAAAAGCAGCTTCCTCACAGAGTAGCTTCAGTCCCGACCGAGCCTTTGGGAATAGAATGCTACAAATCATGGTGCTTCTATTGTATGAGCAATTCAATGGGCATTTCATTTCCAGTCAAAATCCAAACTAGTTAAAGTCATCGCATACAGGCTGCCTTGCTCAGAAACAGCAGCTTACATTAAAATTACAATTATATTGTTTTGCCATGTCAGAAGCAAAGGTTAAAATCCTATCTTGGCCGGACATTGTTTCTGTAATATTGGCCCTCTACAAAGCTGCTGTGTGGATGAGCCCAGAAATGATGTGAAATATTTCTAATACAAATTTTATTTTTATGTGAAACTATTCAAATGCTGCTGTACAACATGAACTACCTGAACCAAATCAAATCCTCAGGTCAATTCCTTCTTCCGAGTGCTCCTTAGATAACAAAGTCTTGTTCCGCGAATCTGTTCAATATATTAAAGTTGATTCACTCGGACAGTGTGTAAGATATAATACATTAATCTGGGCCATTTCAATTTCTGAGGCTGGGACTATAAAACTGGTGTGCTGCATATCTAATTTTTTTGAATACCTGATTTATGCATTCCTCTGATGCTGGGTGTCGATGGTACGGTGGATGCGGTTGCTGCATTAACAACGGGCTGCATCAGCCCTCAAATCTTATCTTGTTAAATCAGACAAATGTAGCTCAATGAAAAGGAAGGAATAAATGCCTGGGATGGTTGAAAGGAGTGAATTTTAATCCTGTTTGTTAGGCGACTTTCATGGTTTGCACTGGATGACTAAGATGGGCGGCCTCTCCTGAGACTTTGGGTGCCATGATTTATATTTATATATGAGACATATAACATACACAGAGCACACATATGAAAATATACACCTTATGCAAATTGGCGCACACCCTCATAGCAAATATAGTGCTGGAAGATGCAGTGTCTATATTTTACAGATGCTGTAAAATCTCTATTAGATAGACAATTTGTAAAAATGGGTTTCTTTTTAATATTTCCATTACAAGTATAAAAACTGCTCCTTTGTGCATAATTCCCTATATTTTTTCATCAAAAAGAAGTTACCAAGAAGGCTAAATACCAGGAAGATGGAATGGCGTATCACAATCATTATACGTATGATGTTTCCAGGAACTTTTGCGGCACACTGATTACTGCTACTATGCTATAGACAGACAGTATTAATTCTCATCGAAGCTAAATGTCCCTGTGTTTGCACAATCAGCAAGACCTTAAGAAATTATCTTTGTACTATACAAGGAAAAAATGTTTCATGTCTGCATATAGCACAAATGGCCAAAACATTTATGAATGAAATGCACTTTAGAAATAAATTTTCACGGAGGACCCTATACTAACAAATTCTAATGTAAATTTCCTTCTCCTAAAAATTCATGGAGCTCAGATTCAAAAGTCAATCAAAATCCTTCATTTACCCGACAAAAAATATTAGGAAATACAGGAGCACCATGATATAGTTGTAGAGATACATCACCTATTAAAATGTAGGCATCACAAAATAGAATAATTTCAAAGTGGCCAAGGTGGAGCTGGAATTATTTAATTCCCTTAAGGATGAACTTGCCTGCTCAGTGACTTACTCGCTCAGTTTGGGAACATATTATTTAAGCATAAATCAGTTGTGCTTGCATTGGCTTCTCCCCTTCCTTAGTGTTTAATCATACAAGGTGTACGTATCAGTGAGGGAGAGGATGAAATCCTGTAAAGGGCAGACATATTCACAGCCCTCTCTTCCCTGTGGCTGTTAGACTGCCACGGTTTCCCTCTCTTGGTTACAGTGATCAGAGCTGTGATGTGTAAAAATTGACAACTGTAGTTGATTAGGACATAGAATGGGGACAAAGTTTTACTGTATATTTTAGAAATATAGAATATTATTGCTGGCAGAAATCAGAAACAGACTCTTGGCCAAATCTAGTCATTTTGCAGAAAACATTCAGGCTGAGAAGAAGAAAAACAACCTTGGCTAGGTTCAGAGCCTGTACTAGACCCAAGTCATCTGATATTCAGTCCTTTGCTTTTTTTTTGCACCACAGGGCTAAAACTTCCCACAACTCATGCAGCGCCCATCCTTCCAACAATAGCCCCAAGACAAAGCCCCTTCCTCCCCACAAATCAATATTCCCAGACTTCTCATTAGCACTAAAATTGGACACAAGTTTTCCAAAAATGTCGTAAAATCACAGCTCATGTGAGCCTTACCTTAAAAGTAGTAAATTGTGAATCATGTTTGGGTAAGATTCAGAGAATGAAAACCTCAAAATTATTTAACTCTGAAAAGAATGAAATATCTTCATTATCCCCATTAAAGGATTAAGAACTGGGCTTTTGTTTGATGGGATGTAAACATGCTGAAAATGACCAGTAGCAAGTTCAAGAGAAGGTGGAGTCAACAGAGTGGGGTGCAGGACCCGGGATGATGCGATGCCTGGTCCAGAAAGGCTTCAGTGGGTTGATGGGAACCACAGGGTGAGGATAGCACGTGGTCCTGCTCAGTGCCAAGCGCTAAACAATGAAGTGTGTAGAACAAATGTGAAAGTGACTTCCAGGCTGTCAGGTGGCTTCTCTGAATGGTTCTCCTGGATCCCCACGTTGCTAAAAATGAAAAGCTGCCAATTTTGCAGACCACAGACCAACATGTCACCTAATGAGGAAAGCCTCTGGACACTGCAATAGCTGTACCTCTCATGGACAGTTGGTGGCACACTTACTGGCACTCTAGCTCTGAGAATAAGCAGGAGCTATAAGGGTCCTCAGCCATTTCCAAAACACTGTCCTGTCTGAGATAAGGTCAGAGGCACAGAGATACACAGTGCTCCAGGACAATGCAGAGTGGTGGAGCCAGAGTGGACAGATCCACTGGGTCACTTTGATCGGTAGAAGAAAGGAGAGAGTTGCAGCGTGAGTTAAGACTTCACTCGTACACAGGGGCTGCTGCAGATGTATTAAGAGCAAATAATGTAAGATCCAAGCCTCACTAGATGATAGAATTTATGTCAAAGTAGCTCCATTACATATGTGTCCCCCAGGGTCAGACTACATTAGCTGCCCTCCTCATTCCATATATGATGAACTAAAGAGTCAATGGAGTGTACTTCAAAAATGCCTCTATAAAACAGGTTTTTAGTGTACGTAGAACTTAGATTCAGTTTAAGTGTGTATGCATATGTGCACATTGTGTGTGTGTGCTTGTGAAAATGGGGGGAATAAAACATGAAATGTCTCTAAGGTCACAGAACACTGACCTCATTGGCGGGGCTAATTTGATTGTGCGGGAACAATAGCAGCGCACTCCTCTGCCGGTGAAGTGCATGCTAATTACGCGATTTGCCCTTGATAAGACCTTGGTGGGTCATTCAGCAGTTGTGATCTGTCACTGACTTCTAATCATGTATTATCGTCTGGGTGAGTCAGAATGGGACCCTAAGCTTTCTGTCTTTACAGCAATGTGGCACTCTAATTACCTTATGCCAAGTGGATATGCAGCAAGTGAATTAAGTGATCAGTGCGATTGCCTTCAAAATCTTCCCTTTCTCCTTTGTGTTGCTTCACGGCAATTTACATTTTAAGATGCCACGAAGCTTTTGGTGTGACGGAAAATGCCACTCTTAAAAATAATTATTTTATTTTTAATTTGAGCGGGATGATATTAAATTCAAGCCATACAAGGGTCTTATCTTATTTCTGAGGCAGATAACCAGCAGCAACAATGAGAATCCCATGAGCAAACAGGTTGAAAAGCATCACATTGGGAGCCTGGGTTTTACTTTCCAAAAATAAAAATATAAAAAGAGTTGGGAGTGTTCAGAGTTACGGAGGGACTCAAGAGAGTAAGAAAATTTTCTAAAACCCTTAAATTTTTACTATGCTAATAATGTGCACTTAATAAGCAGACCTAAACCTGAGGCCTTATTTTCTGCTTGTATAGCACTTGGAGTCCACCAAAGAAATACATGAAAAAATTACAGTCTGGGTAATACAGTCTCACTGCAAAATATTCACTAACTAGGGTAATGATAAATTGACCTTTTAAGTATTTGAAGTTCAATAACAATTCCTGACATATTAGTTAACTTGTATCATGACAGTTTGAAGGTGGACTCGTTCTAATTATGATAATGTGGCTTATACTATTTTTGTTACTTTAAAATTTTGTTAGAGCTGTGATATAATTCTACATTGTTGCATAGCAACTCTGAAAAACTACAGAGCAATCTGTTATGCTAATCCAGTTGTATCAACATCTGTATTTGCCTAGAAAATGATCTAATGCCTTTTGTAGAGAAAATGTACTATGACATGTATAAAATTTGATAAGATACCTTGATGTGGATGATCCTTGAAAATATGAACTCTGAAGTGCTTCTTGAAAGTTGTCATAAAATAGACCAAAAAAAAAAAATCCCCAACCATCACCACAACAACATCATAGAGCAAAAGTTACTGTGCTCCTAACAGAAAATATAAAAAGGATTTTCAAAGAATTTCTGCCTTGTGTGTCAACATTGCTGCAGAATTCTTTTATAGTAACTGAAAAATCAAAACCAAAGAGGACAATTGAGAGAAAAAATTGCAAGCCTTATTTTCCTTGAATCACATGAGGTGGAAAGAACATTATTTGTTGAATTCTTGGTTGCTTTGGGTGGGAGCGGGAGGGAAAGAGGGGCTGAGACAGTGAAAGAGATGAGGTGGAGGGAGAAGGAGGGAGACCGAGTGCCCAGAGAGAGGGAGGGAGGGAAGAAAGAGAAGAGGCGAGAAAGAGAGAAACCTACACTCAGAATATTCTGCATTCCCTGGGTGGCAAAACAAAAGAGACCGAGGAGGGGAGGTGTGGAAAGTTGACACAGTCAGGAATAATGGCTAAATCTATCAAGTTTGATCAGGTCTCCTATAATGAAGTGAGGCTTCATACTCCAAGCAGGGACAATGAAGACAGGAGTCAGGCTCTGGAAATGCGCTGCTCACTTTGTGCTTGGAATATGCAGCAGCCAGCAGGGAGCCACCAGATAATTACACAGTATTTGTGCGGTTCCAGGAAGCTTCCCGCGCAGGTTGAATGCCCGTGCTATATTAAAAGGCTGCACAGTGAAATGTTTTTAATGAATATTTTTGTCAGAGGAAGAAAAGGCATTTGAATGATTGTGTGTATGTGTGTGTGTGTGAGAGTGAGTGTGCGTGTGTGTGTGTGTTTACACTTGCATATGAGGAAACCAGAGGTGGAATATCACTGTCAAAATACAGGTACTTTATTTATTTTTGTTCCATTATTTACCATTTCAAGAGGCTGACGTCCTTTCAATAATACAAATCACAACATTCAGTTAACATTATTTAGGGCTAATTGTACATATAATCCCTAACTAATATTTGCTAATAATAACTTTCAATGAAATAATACCTCAAGCAGATGCTTAAAACTACTTTTAAAAAATTCCAGTAGTAAATGAAATGTTTAGACACATTGAATCAGGAAATCTAAAGAAGAAGTAACACAGATGTTGATACTTACTAGTCAGTAGCCTTTGGCAGTGATAGCTCTAAAACATAAGAATACATTATTTCAGCACTCTTTAATTCTCACCTAACAGATGTGAATAATCCATTGAATTTTAAACCTACACATTCTATTCACAATGCCCCTTTAAGTTCATTTTTCAGGGGAAGGCAAGCCACAGAGGAAATTCACTGTAAAATGTTGCGATGTTTTCTAAGTCCAGTCCCATTAATACACTGCCACATATATTTTATATATTCATTTGTGAGAAAAATGTAACTTCCTTAAATAATTTTTCAGGCTGTGGTTCTGCAAAAGTAAAGGCACCATTTTAAAGGTGAGAGGAAACTCAGCAATTAGAAGTAGAACATCACACAATAACTTTGTCTCCCAAATTAAATGAATTCAGCAGTTCAAACTCTGGATAACAAAAGCGTCACACAGATATGTTGCCTTTATATCAAATGATTTTCAGATAATGTAATGGTTCGTGAGCCAAAGTATTAATTTAGGCCTGAAACCTCCACATTTTAAAGAGGATATTGTATTTCACGTGGCTAAGTACCGATTGTGAACCATTATCACTTTTAACAAGCACATTCTGATGAGGTAGCATGGATCTTTATTTGAAGGGAGAGTTCCTACCATATTGCATGACACAGATGGTAGAGGTCAACAATTAAGAACAGTGAGAGTCACAGGATTTGTTGGTTGAAAGATGGGTCTGATGAGGCAATTTTCTCTCTTTTTTTTCCTCCCAAAGAGTAATTTCAAGTAGACGTCTCAGCCAAGAAGCCTGCCACTCCCTCCAGCAACTGACTAAAATTTAATAGCTCTGACCCTCAAAAAAAAAAAAAAAAAATCACTGAATTCAACAAAAGTGGAGACCAGCCCCAGATTATTGTAAGAGAAAGCAATATCCATTCCAAATTCTCAAGGATTCGTTTCAAGGTTCCTGTCATTGAAATGTTTCCTTTTGTAAGCTGTATTAATAATTGCAAATACCTAAATGGAGTCATTTAAATGGAAACTGGTTTCTTTTATCACAATAAGGAGAAAATCCAACACTTACAGTAAATACCTTCAAAATGAGCGTACATAAAACCCTGAAAAGGAAATTTCGGGGACTCTAAATGACTATGTATATGTAACAAGAAAGACAGGGGATTACCTTGACATATTTAAATCTGATTGGCAATCTATCCTCGAGACTGTCAATACTAAAATGTAAACAATGGTCAGATATGTTTTCTTCATGTGAATTACAGCTACCTACACACAGCGCTGTTGTCATGCTACAGATTAAGAACATAAGCATAAACTGTTTTTAATCATCCTTTCCATTTTTCAGTGTTTAATGAAGGTCTTCTATGACTGTATAAACAGCTTGTGCTCCTCAAAAATGCATAAAGCATACAGTTCAAAATGGTCTGGCCATTTTTAAAGGTGCTATAAGCACAAACAATTCATTTTCATATCATTTGACCAGAAAGAGAGAAGGCTTGGATATTGGGTCATGCGTGGCCTTTCCTACCTTTATTAGAATTACTGGAAACAATTGTACAAGGACAATTCTCAATCACAGATAGATACCAGGGACTCTAAAGGGGAGGCCTTTATATTTTAGTCCAATCATAATTAGTAAACCTTTTCAAACCTTGGGCCAAATATAAAGAATCATATCAAAGTTTTATGCTATATCTTCCTCCCTTATGGTTATAGTGAAAATGTCAATTTACATATAATAGAATTTTTAAAGACTATTTCTTCTATAGATCCTCAAATTTTAGCTTCCATTTCATTTTGAGCTGTCCACACAAATCTCTCTGAATTAGACTTTAGAGACTAGACTCAGAGTGAAAGCACCAAGCCAAACACTTCTGCTGATTTGGTAGCTGTGGGTGAGGGCGTGGAGGGAAGCAATCTTTGCTTAGGAAAACTGCAGCAATGCTTTTACAATTCATGGCGTCATTTAAATATGCCCCGCTCTGCTATTGCAGCCATCTAGAACTAAATTAGAAGATCTGCCTAGTTTTGCATCATTTGCATCGGACTGCTTCATTCCGAAGTCTCAGATTTCACAGATCTCTTTTGTGAAATGAAGACTGAGGTTTCCGTTAATTTCCTCAGCCTGGGTACATTTGTAAAACATTAATCTGTTTTTTAAAAAGATGAAAAGTGAGTAAGCTTCTCCATATAAAATATAAAACTACTATTTTCCTCCACCCTGGAAGCCTATGTGTTGTTTCACACAAACGCTGGCATATTCATAGGCAACATCCTCATATTTAAAGCAACGTTACCCCAAGATTAAGTGGTCTTTGGAAATGCCAACGGCTGTGTTCCAGCCCCGTTGTGTGCAAAGAGCTTTGTGCCATAGAAAAGGTTCTTTTCCTTCTTCTAAGCTTCATTTTATTCATCTGGCTCTTTTTCACATTGTTATAGCTAGTGAATATAGCAAAGTTGGATCCAGAAGAGAACCTTAAGCGTTATCATAATGCTTAGAAGAAATGGCTTTGCACTGTATAATCTATCAAAGGTGTCAGATTTACAAAATGCAGATTTTCTGTCACATTTGGGCACTCTAAGCACTGTATCTTTTCAGTAAGGTGCTGACTGCTGTTTTAATGAGGCCCTTTGGTGGCTGTAAAAAACTGAAAGAAGAGGATTAGAGGGGTTACCCTAGATATTGTCTATTTGTCTTACAAATTTCACACTAACTACCAATTACATCGCCATAAACCTTTTGGCTACTTCAAGCTGTATGCCATATAATACATAAAAAATATGCTATGTTAACCTCTCCTATATTATACATGTAACTACAACCACTGATGCAAGTAACATATCTAATGAAGCCAATAATGAGGCTCTTTAAAAGTAGTCTTGTTATAGGAATAATATTAGAGCAGTTCAGTTAGAGGCTAAGATCCATTATGGAACGTTTCCTATATACTTTGGTTTCAGGTCTGGAAAGATGCTGACACACTAATTCAAGCTCAAGAAGGGCATTAATCTTGCAACCTTCTACTTGTCATGCTTAATGGGACATCCTGCCTAGGTGAAATGAACCTGATGTATTCAGGTAAACATAATTTAATAAGTAAAAATAAAAAGAAATAGACATCTGGCATGACCCCAGGGAGATGAAAATGTCTGCCATTTTATTTGAGAAACTAACTGCCCAGAAGAATCTACATGGTACCGGTACATGGCTATTCCTAGTAGGCACTCAAAAATGCATTTCTGGCTTAAATAACAAGTGGACAAAATCATGGTTAAAGTTTTCAGATGTGTTTGCTGTTTCAGTCCCTTTAAATTTCCTGAAGTTTATGTTTGTTGGAGGAGAGTGATAAAACCAGGCAGGAAGGCAACTGCGTTCGTCTTGAGGAAGAAGACACATATTAATGTGGGGTTAAGCATCTGAGTGTGAAATCAAGATCCACAACAATACAGCATGAGTTTCAAAAAGCAGGCATGAATGTCAGTGAGTAACCATGCATCTTCTTTCATTTGCAATCACTCCTAAGTCTAATGAGCTTCCAAAAATTGTGTCAAGGTTTTACATAAGCTTAAAACAGACAGATGCTAGAGAAGGTGGAAGTCCCTCCTGTCAAGCCAACTACTACATCGGACACACACACATTATGTAGTGGAGCTCTGCATCTTTTAGTCCATGCCAAGACACTAATCTACTGCTCTGAGAGAGACAGAGATCAAAAACAGTCTCAGGGAACAGGGACTGGCCCTACCACTTGATGCAGCTAAGCAGATCAATAATAAAGATAGAAAATATTCTGGGTAATGAATCTATTCTCCAAGTAACTGAATGGGGTTTATCCATGGGTAATTTGGAAGTTCTTTTTGAGGATAAAATGAATATAATAACATTTGGTCAAAGTTTAAACACCTGGACAAGTGGTAAATGTGATTCAAAAACCTGAATCGGTTTTCAGGCATCTGAAAGTCCCTCCAATTCTTCTTCTAGTTATTTCCAACTAAGTGAATAAATGGTTAAATGAACTCTTTGGACAATAATGGGGTGAAATCTTTTGTTATGGATTTGAATTTATCACATTTCTATATATAGCTGCTCAGGCACTTGTAAATCTACAAAGCTCAATTTTATGGAAAAATCGATACAGTTGTCTTCCCTGGATAATATATGTTACTTGTGAAAATGAGTCTTTTACTTACAATTTATCCTTAACAGGGGCAGAGAAAAATCGTCCATGAACCCTCAACAAATGAATTAAAATGAAAGAATAAAAAGAACTTTCAGTAACATAAAACTAATGGTATAGCTCTGTGATGACAGGTCCTCGTGCCTTGTGATTGGAATGTCTGAGACTTGCTCCACCTAGATAAACAACTCCTGCTTTTGACCAGCCTTCATCTCCTACTAGGCATAAGCATCATCAATACCACCAGCCAGGAGTATCAAACATGATGAGGAAGCTGCTTGTGGTAGAGAAACAAATTTTACCTGTACTGTTTTTATAGGATATCAGAAAGTAATATCAACAGAAGATAGTCATTTTTCTAATGCAGTTAAGTAGACAAAAGTATACAGAGAAAATCGGGCATTTGGTGTACCACTGCCAACTTTTTATTCATATTGTTATTTTTGCCCAAATCTCTTAAGTGTCTCATCTGCAAAGTGTTAAAGGAGTTACTTATTCATTAAGCACTTTGCATAATCTTTATAAGTAGCACCATGGAAACCAAAAGTACTGTACTACTTTGGTCTTCTCCCTGGTTGAACTCAAAGAATTTCTGTTCCATCATGAATAAAGAAGAAAGGAATGAACACAAGGGAAGAGGCTCTTACAAGAATTTTCTTAATAACTAAAATCTCAGATTAGTGTCTATTCACTTCTAGTCCTTAGGTCAGAACTGGAAATCCATCTACTGCTATTCTTGGAAGTAAGCGTGAGGTCCATCCCAAGTCTCCAAGGCTCAGCCAACCACACTCCTTGTTTACAGAATGCTTCTGGACATTATGAGAGAGAGAGAGAGAGAGAGAGAGAGAGAGAGAGAGAGAGAGAGAGAGAGAGGTTATTTCTGGAGTTTCTGCTTTGCTTGTCAATGCTCTTAAACTCTAAGGCTGGATTCTTGCCCTTAGATGGCACATAATTCTACCAGATAGGTACAATAAGGTACACAAAGGGAAAAAAATATCTATCCATAGAGCATACCAACAACATTTGGAATCAGTGGGCCTGATTCCCGGAAATCAGAATTCAAATGAGATTTGGAATGAAAAACATTGTTTATGTTTCTAATCATTTTAATAAAGTTATCTAGTTTCTGCTGGATCATTTTTTATACCAGGAGCTGTGCTCCATTCTATATGCAATAGACTATGCTAAGCTGTATAAAAAATGTCACCTAAGGCACCTGAATTAATAGTTGGGTTATGTACTCGGTTAAGTCTTTACTATAGATCAGCATAAGTGTGCTAGACAGACAATTCTTTAGAGCTAACATTTAAAAAAGGTGCCAAAGCCCCTTCGAGATCTGCATGAATTATCCAGATTCAGGGAAAAAAGTTAAATATACAGTGCTTTTTTACCCCCTCCCTTCCCTAGTTGCACTGAATAAGTAAAATTGCAGCAAAGTTGGCAAGAATAAATACTTCTTTGGTTTTTCTAAAGCTGCAATTAATGATAATGAAGCCATACCTTATATGGCAAGAAATACAGTACAAATTGGATAAGTAAGAAAAATGATCAGCCATTGTGTGCCTCCGATATAGTACATCAAGGTATTGCCACTGTGCAGCTATCTTTATTTTAAACCATTAAACAAAACAATATAAATCTGAATGCAGGTGTTCCTTGTTGCAGAAGTATTGAAAGTTGTAATGCAAACAATCTAATTTTAGCATCTATGCAGAGTGTGAAGTAAATTTACTGATCACTGATGCATTGAGCATAGGAAGAAACAATCAGCAGGAGCTTTCAGCGAGATTATCCTATTAAAGCAGGAGGACTTCATGTGGTTGTTAAGGAAGTAGTCAAAAGCAGGTGATGGAAGTGGGGGTCTGACGACTCGTCAGTGGGCCCAGTGTACATGTTAAGTTGTTGTTTTCTGCTCAGCTAAGCAGCAGAGAATTGATATGTTAGCAATGAAGTGCAATGACAATTAAATTGTAACTGACCTACATGTTACCGTCATTACGCGTTCTCTTTTTTACTGCTTTCCCTCTTATTTAATCACACAGTATGGGGTTTTTATTAGGCTGTAATGTTAAAATCTTCATCCATTTAGCCATAAATGTGTGACTGGATATCTATCAGACTTCCTTGCACTATACAAACAAAGCCATTTTGCTGAATCACTGTTGACTTGTTTGTGGCCTAATTTAATGAGTGTAATAACTTACATTACTATCCAGTTAACATTTAGGAGCCCAGAAAAGAACTGCTAGCATGCAGTAAGCTACTGTATACATTCTCTATTCATATCACTACTGTCTGCAGTAAATTTTAGACAATAATATGCACTGCTTACAACCCACGTTCGGTTCCTGTCAGCAGAGGGTGGCCCTGCAGAACGCTCCCTGTGCTGCAGTTGAAATGTACCATCCACACAGGAAACGAAACTGCATGATGTCCTTTTTCCTCGATACCATACTGCAGCATCTAACCCTTTAAAAATACCATAAATACTGACAAAGATAGCTTTGTCTTGTCTCATGTTTTTCTTACTGCTATTTTAATCTGCCTCTCACCCCTCAAATACTGGAATGAAATATAATTTGCCAAGGTGAAGGAGGGAAAAATCATGGTTAATTAAACAAAATAAAGTTCCTGGAGAAGATATGAGAGCAAGTCAACAAATAAAATGGGTTGTCCCTACACACATTTGTGAGTCATGCTGTCCATGATCTTGAATTATGTGGCATTTTATGTTTCCCTGAAAGAACACTACTCCTCCTCCCTCTCAGCCCACAAACATCTATATGTTGTCTTGTTAAATGTTTAACACAAACATATTGTAACCTAATTATGTTTCCATTACATTTCTGTCACTGCTCTCTGCCTTAGCCATTTAACTAATATCTCACAATTCAGTGATCAATTAAGGCACAAAAGTTTTTTCATTATTTCCTTATGAATATTATGCACAGATGACAAAAATCAAAGCTCTTTATTTGCTCAAAATAATGATGATTTTAAAAGTGCAAAGACAGGCAAAAACACTTATACAGAGTTGATCATTTACAAACAAATCTTTTCCATACTGAGAGTCGAAACAGACAAAATTTAATTTTTCTTTCTCCTTTTCAGAGCAGCATCACTGCATTGTTTCAGTCAAGATTTAAGTCTTTAATTACTATCCGTTAGGCACTACTTCAACTGACACTGCAATCTTAGAAGTCTCTCCTACTAATACAGTGAGAAGAAAATCGTAGATGGAAAAGATGCTTTTATATTTTATTTCTTTAAATGAAGTAGACAAAGGGAACTTTCAGGCCTCTTATCTCAGAGAAAAATATATTACTCCATTGGGAAATGACACTGGCTTTATAAATGAGAAGTCAAATAAAATATTTGAACATGTTAATTAGGGGCTCCATGTCTAGAGTTGCATCTTGACCATTAAAACAGCATTTCATTGACAAATTTATGAAAAATAAGTAAACCACCAGATCCTGAAAGTTAAGAGGAAAGAGCAACAATAATATAATTTTCTTTCTTCAATATTGAACTCCTAAAACTTTGAACTCCTACAAAATTTCAGGCACTGTTCTAACATTGGGGAGGTCTATTAAGGCAAAATATCAAAGTCCTTGCCCTCATGGAGGATATATTCTGATATTGGGGAGGGAAGCACACAAATCTGAACAAAATAACAATTAAGTAGTATACATATTTGAAAATGAGAGATGCTAAGAAGGAAAAAAGATAAAGAAAGGAGGAGGAGTTCTATGGAGAAATTTGAATTTTCTATTGAGTAGACACAGCAGACCCCCGTGCAGATGTGTATATAAAGACTTGAAGGAAGCAGTATATATACCAATATATAATTAAATTTATATGGTACATAATATTAATGAGTAACTCCTCATTTATAACACATGCTATACTAGTTTTAAAAGTGGATGTTGAATTGAATTTCCATAAAAGAAAGGATCAAAGAGGTTAGCAAAAGAAATATGGGCTGGAGATGGTGCGGAGCCAGGACACCTAGAAGTCTGGTCCTTACAATGTCCTTATTTTAAATCTAGTATCCATTATTTTCCTCCAGAGAAAACCTGCCATAGGTGGATCTGGGGAGAGTAATAAGTCAGGTTAGGTGAAGATTTGCCTATGCTATCTCTACTATACAACACTCAATAATGAGACCCCTTTGAGTACTTACTCTAATCCCATTAAATACCCTAGTGAAGTAGGTACTAGTATGCTCAACGTAAAGTGGAGTAAAAGAAAATTCTGAGAAAGTAACCAATATGATCAAATTCAGTCAACTACTGATTAGAAGACAGAATTCTTTGATTTCTGTGTTTCAGTTTTTTCCCCTTATTAGGACTAAATAAAAGTGAAAGCAAAACCAAACAAAACGTCTGGAGTGTAAACCAAGAATATGAAATGCACAGAAAAGTTAACATCAATCTGGTGTAAAGATTGAAAGTATTAGATTTGAAGTTTGATTCTGTTGTAGAGGTTAGCAAGCAATGATTACAGTGGTGCTCCTTAACAGAAGGAGTGGAGCCTAGGTTAAACTTTTGAGGGAAATTGTTTTGGTTTAAATCTAGCATGTCGCCCAAAGGCCCCATGTGTTAGAGATGGGACTTTTGAAAGGTGTCTGGAGCACAGGAGCGTGGTCCTCGTCAGCAGATTGATCCACAGATGAGTTCAGAGCCAGGTTCACTGTTGGAGGCTCGGCTTACTCGGAAGAGGTGGATCACCGGGCTATGACACAGCTCTTTCCTTTTCTCTCTGCTTGCTTACTGCGGTGACATGCACAACCCTTCAACCATGCTGTGTCCGCCTTGAAGCAATGACCGTGGACTCAAAACATGAATGCAAATAAACCTCACCTCCTTTAAATGGAAGGCGCTGGCTATTTTGCCCCAGTAACAAGAAAAATGACTAAGAAAGGACCAGACAATGTGTTGATGCTCGTTTCATGAGGACTGACTCTGACCATGCATATGACTTAGAATAGGTCCTTTCCTCCAGTGGAGATAGCTCAGTGTGGGACCAGGTAGTGGACTACAGGTGTACTGAGCGTGCATGACCTGCACAACTGTTCTTGGCAGCTCTACTTTCTACATTTAAATAGTGGCAGCCGCGATAGTGGAAGAAGTTAGAGCAGATCCACTTTCACTGAATTGGTCACATTCTTCGTGTTCTTGTGTGATTTCATCCTACATGATCTTTCTTTCCCCTTGTTGTCATTATTATTCTTTCTCTTTTTAAAAGTTTTGATTGGTATATGTTCTTAATACATAATGAATCTATTCATCGTGGGGTACTGGTACATCTACACATCTCCTCTTGATCCTTTTACTTCTCCTCCCCATCCTCTCCTTCTGTTTGCCCCTACCCCACTTCTCCTTCCCATCTGCACAAACCATCTTGGCTGGCTATTACTTCTTGGCATAATAAAATTGCTAGTTTTACTAAAAACCTATCCGGAGAAATCAATTTATTTCCCAAGGAGACAATCTTGGGTGAAGAGGTCTGAAATTCCTAAGCATTTTCTATTCTCCCTTTTTTTCTATTCATTTCCTTTCCAATATGGAACAGTGCTGCTTAAAGCAAGACATCTTGAGATTGTAAAACAAATGTGAGTTTTTGAGCCAGAGAGAAATGGACTTGAAGTCCAGCTCTTTCCTTTGAAAACTAAAATGTCTAAATTTCTTCATTTTTCATTCTGAACATCAGTTTCCTTATTTATTGGTTTACATGAAATAGGATAATACCTGTAAATTTACTTTTCAAAATCTCCTGAGATAGTTAAATTTCTACCTGCACTTGTTTCTGCCTTTACCCTGCCATCCATGTGTTATCTGTATGAAAGGATCCATGGTCCTTGGCCCAGGGCCCTCCCGGGTGTCTCTGCAGTTCTCTCTTTAGGACCTCTGCTACACTCACTACTGTTCTTCTTCTTCACACAGGCACAGAGACCTCTCTGCACTTCCTCTTAAGCACAACTAATACCAAAACAATTTTAGTTCCTCCGAACACATGCGAGTTCATGCCACTCTACTTTTCTTACATACTATTTCCTCTGCTCAGGATGGATACCTCTCCCCATAGCCTCCTTGGGTGATTCCTGTTCACACATAGAGCGTGGCTTGGTTTTTACAAGCACTAAATGAAATAATCCATGTTAAGTGCCCAGTAGAGTGACTGCACATAGTAAACACTTGGTGAATGTTAGCTTCCTCTCTCCAGGATAAGTTCCTTACATTGCATAAAATGCACTCCTCTTCTATGTAACTGCACCGCATAATCTTTTCATATACCCCATTATCAGAGAGAGGCAATATGGATTGTACAGTGAGGAAAGTATTAGATTGAGATCATTCTGCCTCGGGTCCAATCGCAGTTTCTCCACTTTGCTAATTAGCAATTGAGCAGATCATGTAAGCTTCGTGGCCTTTATCTGTACATCAGGGACAACACTATTACTTTACTGGATGATTGTAAGAACTAGAGTTAATGACTTTATAGTACACTGTCAATAAAGATCCGCTACTCTTGTCTACTATTCAAGTCATCTACCATTACTACATTATTACTATACAGTGATACTCCTCCATATCTCTATGAATGGGATCTACATTATTCAATCCTAAAACTACAGCTTGGTCTCATTTGCAGTGAAGTTTTCCATATAGGTGACTTTGAAGCCGGGAGTGAAATACAATATTCAATCACATTACATAGGAATTTGCTTTGTTACAGAGCACGTAATTGTATCATTATTATTGGGCAATTCTTTAAATACAAGACTTAGTCTAGAATAGAACCTAAGAGTTGAACTTCGTGTGTTCAAATCTCAGTCTTGTAATCTCATTCTGTGACCCTGGGCATTTTCCTTAAACTTTCTAAATCTTGATTTCCTCGTTGTAAAATGATGATAGTGATGACGATGCCTACATTGTAGTAGAGGGCTGAGAGGACTAAATGGGCTGATACAGGTAACAGAATCTGGCTCCTAGTCAGTGCTCATTAAAGGTTACAAATTACCATTGTCATCCTCTTGTCGTTGCCACTATTACAGTTATTGCTACTGACCTTAGCACCTAGCCAAGTCTTCGTATATTAGGCATTCAGTAAATCTTAGCTTACATTTTTATCAAATCCTATTAAAATTTGGAAGTTGTTATTTGGGTTTGCTTCCCAATTATAGGCTCAGTCCCCTTACAGGCATCTCCAGATGGCTGGGTGTGAAAGGATCATTCTCTAATTGGCCTGAATTCCCCCAAGTCAGTTATTTTCTCAGCACCATACTGAGGGCCTCAGGCCTTCTCACTCAGTTACTTCTCCTTCCTCTACCTCCTTCTACCAGAACTGGCCAGCCTCGGGGCAGTTGGCTTCTGTCTGTCTCTCCCACCAGCCACTGCCAAAGATGCTAGCCAGTCCTTTATTGGAGCCAGGTGGAAGTAGCAAAGCCAGCTGTTGTCCGCCTGTGTTGCCTGGACTTGTGGATGCCAATCTTCCTCCTCCTTGGCTCAGGATAAATCTTTGGCATCTTTGCATTTTTGTACAAACCCCAGGCATGGGGTTCTAATATTTTAGATTTTCCTTGTGGGAACAGTGTCGCTATGACAATGATAATCCTACCATTCACTTACCTACTTTCATATATTTGTTTTACTGAAAGTAGATTAATGTAAATAAGGCACAGCCCATTTTGCCCTCCAGAACTCAAAGAAAATGAAAACAGACTCACTAAAAGAGCGAGAGACACATCCAAAATATCTAAGCAAGCACCTTCTGGAGCTAGGTGTTTCTGGAACCTCTAACTCTGGGCACTTCTTCTGAAAAGTTTCCACTTGTAATTATGCTGAGCCACAAGCTGATTGATCTCTCTTTAGAGGGGAAGTGGAAACACAGAACTTAAGTGTTTTCAGCATTCAGCTCTCCTAACTGCTATAGCCACGGCAGGCTTATCTGGCGGGAGCTAGCAGGAAGCCTCTAACCGCTCCATCCTAACTCTCCAAATGCTGGCAACAATTAAATGAATTCTTAAGAAGAGAATCAAAAAAGCAGGAGGCAAAATGAACGGCGTATCCAAGTGCTGAGGAAGGAGAGGCTGGGTATTCAAGATGGAAAGAATATAAATACACACACATGCATATTATGTTACATATCTATAAAAATGTGAAATGTTATTTATTTTGAGAATACCCAGTCATTTCCATCTGTAGTAAGAATCCATAATAACATTCTCTGTTTATATAACTCTTTTCACCTCAAGAGATCCCGAATGCATTTCAGACAGTTCTATATACAAACAGAGGCCAGGAGCTCCGCCATCTCTGAAACTGGTGCTGGGAGCCAGCCGGAAAACCCATGCAGGGCTGCATTCCTCTGGGAGACCACTGACAGAATGGGCTTGAGGGAGTGGCATGGTCAAGGAGAGCAGGAAACCTCATGTCCCTGAGACAGTGTCAGAGGGGCCTTCAAAGTCTGGGTGGCACCTGAAAATTGTGATATCTAATTATGAAAAAAAGCTGAAACCTTCCTGCATTTACTTTGGAAGGAGAAGGCTGGTGCCGGGCAGGGCAAGGTTAGCAAAGCACTTACTCCAGGGAGTGCAAAGAAATCTGAGGTATAGACCACAAAATGTTGCCCTCCAGGTTACATACTCCTCATATACTGCACATTCTCATAATGTGGCCCTAGTAAAAAGGTAATATGCTGATTCACTTTTCCCCATGTTTTTACGCATAATCTACTCCTCCAGAGAGGACTGATTGAATCTGCACAATTCCTCTTCCCTTTTTCCTTCATCAAATCAGTCCTGATCAAGCCACAACATAGATGGTGTAGTGTCCACACAATTTCCATTTTTTTTTAATTTTTAAAAATGAGAAATAAGATGGTACTAGAGATTCACAGGAACTCACATCTTAGAAATTAAAGCTTTACGGAAGAGGATATTTTTACATGGTTCTAATATATGCACTGGGAACTTCTGCATGTTCAGAACTGTAAACGGTTAGTCCTTGTCCTGGACCAAATGTCCAGGCTTGTAGTTAGAAGCCTTAAACCATGCTTATCTGATTTATGAATGGAAATCTACCCTTTTCCAGAGGGGCTGGATTGAGGGATGGAGTGAAGTGAAGGAAGGAGAGAAGAGATTCTGGTATAGACGTGGCCCGTGGGCAGATCTGGAAGCTCTTCCTGTCCCACAGCACCCTGGTACTCTTTTGGTCACTCCTCCAGTGCATTGGTATCCCTAGGATATTAGGTCCTTCCCCTGAGACTCTCCAGGCTAGGAAAGTCCAATTTCTGAGCACAGCCAAAAAGCAGTGCCTGTCACCTCAGATATGCACTTTTAGAGATCACACAACCTCTGGGACTATCCCCAGCATCTCAGGAAATTTCAGACCGACAGGCATGGTGATACTGAATTCTTCAGCGGGTTCAAACTGAAATGGGGAAAGAAGTGATGATTACCAAATGTGGGGGACAAATCACACTGCAACTCCTTGGGGTTGTGCCCTGAAAACGTGTTTGGAGGCTGAGAGGAAAGGTGCAGAAGGCTTACTGAACCTCCAAAGAATTTTGGGACAATTCTTCCTGCCTTAAAATGTGCTTTTCTTTGTCATGTAGCCAGGAAGACTCATAAAATGCCTATCACATCCAGAGTAGTGCATTTTAAGGGAATGTTTCCATGTTGAACTTAACTTTCAGGTCACCATCATGAAGAAGTGAGAGTTTAAAAAGATCTTACAAATAAGGAAAGTGAGGCACAGACAGGCGTAGAGCTAGAGCTAGAAATTTCTCACGGCAGAATATCAATTTCTTTCTACTGTACCTTTCCCGAAATTATGTCAGCAGGTAGGTGATCCAAGGGGTTTTCCCAGGCTTCGTGTTGAAGCTTTTAACCTTCAGCTTTCATTTCTCCACCATCCTGGACAGCGTCTCTGGTGAGGGAAGGGACCATGAGAGGAAGCAGTAGGAACTCTGTTTCCTCTTTAAAGTTTCCACTTAATTCCTCGTTACTATTCTTTACATTATCCAAACACACCTTTGGACAGAAACAGTAAAGACCGTAATAGACATAAATGGATCAAGGCCAGATATAGTGGTGCATGCCTATAATCCCAGCACTTGGGAGGCTGAGGCAAGAGGATCACCTGGAGTTTGAGGCCAGCCTGAGCTACAATGAAACCCTGTCTCAAAAAATAGATGGGTTGGTGAGTGGTAAGTTATTTTTAAAATAGTGTGTTATGTTGTATTTCAGTTCTTATGAACGATTAAGACCATATTTATCCTTGTAAACAGCTGTAAAGTAGAAAAAGAGTCGCTCCTGGGCTGGACAGTGATGTTATTCAAGACTATAAAATCTCCAAGGTATCAGAAGCGAGAGTATTTCCTAAATTTTGGAAGACATTGCTCAGAAATATAAAAGGGACAGTCTATCTGCACACCATTCAGTAAATCTTACCACTCATTCTACCAGGTAACTGGTGGCTTACTACAAAAAAAAGAGTAAATATATCCGTGAGTTTAAGGACAGTTTCAATCACGGCAGGGGCACAGTGGGTTGCTGGGAGGTTTGGAGAACACCCGTAATTTTCCCAGCCATGAAAGGCAACTGAGCTTTCCAGAACATGGCTCTTGGTTCCCTTATCGTAGATAACTCAGAGCCGGATAAAGCAGCAAACGGGCTCAACGCGACATCTTCCTAAACATGAAATGGGTCACCCTGTTCTCTTTCTGGCCTTGTGACAGATTTCACTCCCTGTTCTGGAGTGTCCTACAGCTGTTGGCAGAACTTATCATGGGTATAATCATCTTAGAGAGCTTTTCTTACACTGAGTGGAATGGGGACTTGCCATATATTTAGAAAACATATAATGCATGTTTCTAATGGCAGCTTATCACAAGGGGATATAAAATAAAGACAAAACAATAGTCTTCAGATGCCAAAACTGCCAAGTGGAACCAGAGGTATATCAAATCAATGCAGACTGCATGTCAAATACTACAAGCACTTGAAATTTCAGAGGTGTATCGACAAAGTTTGTTTTCTCCTCACTACTTCTGTATGTCTGAGCTGCTGTAGCAGTGAAGTTTGGGACTCTCAGCTCACTGAGGAAATCACTCTCCAACATTTGGACAATCTTTGTTCATAAGCAGGGAGAAGAATTTCCTACTAAGTCTTAGAGGTTTTGTGGTTTTTTTTTGTTTTGTTTTGTTTTGTTTTGTTTTGTTTTTTTGTTTTTTTCTGAACAATACCCATATCATTTCATTGACCAGTGAAGGTCACCACACTTTTGTTAAGGGCTTGGAGGAAGTGAAATTCCACTATGTTTTATAAAAGAGGGAAAAAAGAAATATTGGTGAATAAAAATAGCCTGCCAGTAGGCTATTTCTTCTTCTGGCTCCATGTGGTTGAGAGGATGCCATGTGTAAGGTGCAGGAAGCAAGTATCAAGTTAAGAAAGCGAAGAACGTCCGTATAGTAGAAGGGACTAACTAGGAAAGCTGAAAATTTCCCTTCACTGGTGGTATTCTAAGACAAACATGAAGACCCACTCTCCAAAATGCTAAAGAAACCCCAAGTACCTTTAAGAATCTGATGGTGACATAATGTGTGAAGTGTTCAAAAAAAATATGTGTTAAACCTATGGGAAGACTCTATGGTTTCATAAGGGCATCTACTATCTCCCTCGTTTCTTCATAAGTAGAGTGTTTCCAGTCATACTTGTAAAGGGCATTCATTTGCTTCAAGATAAAATTGGTGACAGGAAAGATAAATGATGACTGACACCCAGTGTAGCCCAATGGCATTGAGGGGAAAGGGAGAATGAAGAAGGGATGCCAGCTGATCACTGTCATGTGGAGGGCAGATATGCTGTGGCAATATTTTCCAGTTTTATTGTTTAAGCCAGAATTCTTGATATGTACCTGCATTCTCCCACTTCAGATGTTGGTGCAATTATTTTCAAAAGACACTCCTTGAGCTAAGCCAAGTATGACGTAGGCTGAATCTGGCCAATAGCCCACAAATTCATGGCTTTTGCTCAAAAAAAAAAAAAAAAAAAAAAACCAATTCTGTTGCAAGTGTGTGCATTGTGGGGCAGGAGATGAGGAATTGCACAGACTGTTGGATCTTGTTGGGAGCCTAATAACTAGCACACCTTTCTCTGAATTTTGAACCAACCTAAAAAAACAAGATGAGGGAATGAGCAAATGTAGCCCAAATTGTACCTTCCTTACTGAAGGAAGCGAAGCTGGCAAACATGGACAGCTGAGCATTCTAGAATTACAGACTCTCATGACCAGTCTCCTGCTCATCCCTAACCACCTTCAACAGACACACAAATGAAGTGTGCTCCTTGCAGGCAGCTGGTTTCCTGAAGAAAGACAGCAGAAGGGGCAGAAGCACCCAGACTGAGTTTTTCCTTCAAGACCCCTCCATCAGATAACTCATTCCTCTTTCCACTAACAGGTGCAGGGGGTGGGTGAACTAAGGGGTGGCGGAGCATAGGAATACACAGGAGTGATGAGCCAGACAGACTCCCCCTCAAAAGCCGTTTCCAGCCAAGCCGCCTATAGCACAGTGTACCACTGTGCAAGTTACGAAAAGGTGCTTCACCCTGGCAGACGAATGGCAGCAAGGCCCTTTCCTCCTGGCCAATGCAGGCACAGGCTGGGGCACAAAGATTGGCAAGCAGCATCGGGGCTCGATTCCAGCCCATACTTGCCTGCTCGGCTGGGTGCCTAGGTAAAAAATCCCACAACTGTCCATGGTAGTCCTGTTTTAAATGCTAATCATTCTACTAGTTGTGTTCCAAAGTCTTCAGTTCCTGAATAGCCACGTGGTGAGCAGCACCCTCTGAGTGTCCACCTCGATCGCTGAAATTAACATTGGTTCAGCTTGCATCAAGTGTGCAGACAGTGGTGTGAGGAAAGGTCGGTGCCTGCACAGCCTGCGGCTTTTTATTGTTTTTCTCTCAATTCACAATCATTAAGTTGGTACAAATTCCCCAAGAATGAATAGCCAATTTTTCAGCATGTAAGAACTTAGTGAGGCTATAATCATTTCCTCACAATGTTTTTTAGTAAAGACTATATTAAGGGAGACTTTTTTTTTAAGTTTCCATGTGCAACTGTCGCTTGTCCCCACATTCTTTGTATTCAGATGTCAGACTGTAATTGTTGGTTGCAGGAAGGTTACCAGATAGGTTATAAAATGCATTTCAAATGCATATCGAAAGGACCTGAGGAAATACAACTAGCAGCTAGTGTGCTTGAGGCAGGCTCCAGTTTCAATGCAAAAAAACTGAACACGATCTTCACTAGAGTTGGGCACATTTCTCTGTCTAGGGTACAGCATCTTCATTTCTGGAGTTCAACCCAGGAAGGAAGGCATAGGGTGCTAATTTAACTAAACAGAACAAAAAGGAGTGGAAAATTCTACTTGTCGCTGGTGAGAGACATGTCCAAGGAGGGGAAGGCAGAAAGAAACACCAAGAGTGTTTAGCATAAACTGACCTCTCTAACATTTCATAAGCAGGGAACCCTGGTCAGCACCATCTCCAGAGAGATCAAGAAGGTTTTAGGCTTTTCCATTCCGTCACACCTCTATATGTCAGGTGCTTTAGGAAAAAAGTGAAATGTTCTGTACTCTAGCTGGAAGTTAATTCTTTCTTCTATCACATTGCCAACAAACAAGATTTCACATTTTTACTAACCTATTTCCAAGTCACTGATACGTTTTTCAGAAAAGAAAGACACGCCCATCTGGTTAATTTGTAAAGGCCACTCTCTTAAACTGTTTGAGACCCACCCGTTCAATCTTTCCTTCATTCACTCACCTGATCTCATTCATTTATTCACCTAATCAGGCGTCTCTGAGCAGTCATAGTGATAACTGCTTCCACGGCCTCCCCACTACTCCTTTATGAGCACAATGAATACAGCCAGAGGTGACTTGTGTACAGTTTAAAACTCTAAAGTGTTTTCTCAGGGAGATGAACAAGTGACCCATTTACCCTTCAATAACTTTGAGGAAAAAACAACCAAATGAGCATAGAAGTCTATTCCATACCACATGTTCCATTCCCAAGATGTAAAAAAAGGAAAATATGTATTTATCATAACTTTCACCTTAATGTATAGAGAGGTATGCTGAATATAGAGAAGGCCTCTTGGGGGGAACAAGAGCAAAAGCATCTCCGTTCCTAGTTGTATTTACACCAATCTCCGGCGGGAGGCTGCGGCTGAGCCCTCTGATGCAGCACACATAGTTCTCATCTCTTCCTAGTACTCTCCACGTGGAGATCTGCGGGTGAAATGCAGGCTCACAGATAAATACCCTTCATGTAAAGTGCCCGTAACGAGCTTGCTTTCTCATCTCCTCTCCTCCCTCACGAAGATAACAAACAGAGGAGGCAGGCACGGCACACGGGGAGTGGAGTTAAAATGTACCGCACGTTACTAATCCTAACATAACATTGGCAGCTTGCACCGTCCCCCTGCCAAACCCAAATTAACACACTGCCTTACTGGAAGGCAAAGGCTGCAGCTATATTTATAGCTCAATTAACAAGTTTCATAACTGAACCTCCAGAAGTCCTGGGCAAACCTGACAAATGTTATGCATCTTAGCACCACGATGACCCTGCCAGAACGCCACCATCTTCTAACGAGGAGCAGCTCCTGCTATCACCTTGGGAGAACAATGATGACTGGCACCGGCCCATCCGATAAAGGGAGGCTGGCAGAGCAGCTCCGCTCCTGTCAGGGGTCTGTCTCCCAACAACTCCCGACCAACACATAGGGTGGATTCAGGCAGGCAGCTACTTCTTCCCTTGCAGACGATGGAGATGCCTGCTCCTCAGAAGCCAGTGGCTGCAGAGAATGACTGCCATCTTATGACTCAGGAGCCTTGGTCCTTCCCAGAACAGTGTGACAGAAACACAGAGTACATCACTTGGAGGGTACTACAGCTTCAAAAGAAGCAGAAAACCTCTTCATAATATCTTCTAAGCAGGTTATTTTTGCCTGAGGGAGAAAGGTTCTGCAGGGGATTATTAGTGCACTGTTCAGATGCAGAAAAGTAGTTTTAATATGGCACTTGACTTGGAGAAAAGTCCAGGTGGGCTTTCCCTTTATTCAGGAGCAACATCGATATTCATATGTCATGTGCACTGTGATGATTCCTCTGAGTGTCTGGCTCCAGCATGAAACTCTGAGTTCTCTGAGCCCATGGAAGGAGGATCATTTTGCAATGTTACGTCCCCCATAACAGTGAGGTAAGAAGTAAATGGTAGTAAGGACTGAGCATTTGGGAATGAGGAAATGAGTGAGTGAATGCATAAATGAATCAATGAATAGATAAACAGTATCAATCTCACACACACCATCAGAAGGTATAATTATGCAAACCACTGGCTTCACTTTTCAGGCTGGAGTCAAATTTTCCATACTATCATCACATTGTCATAACAACCAAAATCTGTCTCCAGCCACCTCCACTATAGCTCCGTTCTTCCTTAAGAGATGATTATTCAGATGAAAGAAATTTGGAAAAACACAACTGCTGGTCAGCCGGAGTCTTCAGTGCATTTCTATTGTTTGAAAACTTTGGCTACTAACATGGGAAAGAAGATGGACCAACAACAACTTATAATAACATGCATTTACATGCCATTGAGTAAGTCCCTAATTCCTGAATTTTGTGTCCCTTGGCTGTTTAAAAGAGGTTTAGTGTAAAATAATCTTTAAGTGTTTTTTTCCAATTTTAAAATATCATGCTTATTTTCACTATTGAGTCATAACTACATATATTAATGGTATGCTTCTTTGCCAACCTAACTCTTAAAGAGGGTGATTGGAGAAACTATTCTTAGCACACCAAAATTTCTTACCTTGGTAAGACAAAGCTTACTTTCTTTTTGCCCCCTTTGAGCTCTCATTGCTGGGCCCTCAATTCCTACAGACAAACTCTTCTTTTCAAAGAATACAAATAACCATTTCTTAGGATAACCTGTAGCTGCTGAGAAAATCTTGTAGTTCTGCAAGCACAGGATAAAGATGAGAAGACAAAATGAGGAACTGTCATTATGCAGGCTAGAAGGAGAGCACCAGTGAAACCATTCCACTGTTCAGTGATCTATTGACTCCTCTTGGCTGTCAAATAAGATCTAGAGCAAAGATGCCTTTGCAACAGGTAGGGAAGTATTCACTGGCCAACTATACCCCGAAATAGGTGTAAGGGAGGGGCAGATAATATGTAGCTGATGCTATACATGTCACAATGTGAGTTTAAGTAAATGCCTTTGAGTGGGTCTGGACCACCCAATTTTACATGGATCCTCATAACACACTATGTCTTATACCTCAGTGTTTTCACTCATTCATGGTAGTTGTCCTTTGCCAAACTCACTATAACTGTCTTCTCCTATTAGAATAGAATGTTAACTCAGACAAGTGTAAGATATTCATCTGTTTGTTCAGTTTTATGTCCAGTGCTCATAAGAGTGCCTGAGTCATTGTAAATATTTTATACCTATTTGCTGAATGAGTGAGTGAATGAATGAATGGAATTCTCCACAAGCTCTCCCTCTTATTTCATCACATTCCCTCACATTTCATCACACATCACAGTGTTCTTAGCTCAACAGAAATATAAGTTGCAGACATAGGTTCAGGAGATATTATGATGAATAATACAGAGTTTCTTGTCTGAAAAAGCTCACACTTTACCTCACGAAATAACAGACTGGTCTTGATGAAGGAGACATGTTAAAAAGTACTTTTCAAAGACTGATAGGAAAGCAGGGAACATGGGCAATGTGCCTCAGGCATAGCAGGAGTTCATTACCTGGATAGCAGAGGGAGGGTACTCCACACAGGCAGAACTATCTAGGCAAAGCCACAGAGCTGTGAAAGCACGTGTGCTCAGGGCACAGACCATTTCAGTCTGTTGGAAGGCCGAACCTGGAAAGGCAGTGGCTAAAATAAAGTAGCTTGAGAAGACAATGCCTTTCCAGGGTTGTGGAGGCTCTTCTGGACCAGGCTGACATGTTCAGATGCTCTTCCGCAGGGAAGAAATATTAGAAAAGAATTTTGTAGAAAGTCACACTGACACCACTGCGGAGAACGACTGGCCCAAGGAGAAGCAGAGTAGCTGATAGAGCAGCCCAGAGCAGAGATGTTGGGAGATAAAGGAAGACGGTAAAGGCGGGGCTTTTCTTGGGAGAAATCTATGCAAGAGGAACTTGAAGATATTAAAAAGGAAAGAGAAATAACAAGTGGAGAGGAAGAGAGGGGAGAGTCAGGAATGGATCCAACTTTCTGGGCTGCAGGGAGCCAGAGGAACGGTGCTGGTTGTTGGCATTGAGAGGAGGACAGTAATAATAAGTAATAAGTAATAAGAGGGGCACAGCCTGAGCTGTCAATGCCACAGTCAATGGCAAACTTTCACAAGAAAGTTTTAGAACAAATTCAGGAGATGGAAATAAACTCAGTGGATCAAAGAATGAGTGTGGAATAGAGAATCTAAGGCATGTGGATGGGTTCAGTGCTGCTCTCAAAGGGACCCTTGGTTGCATGATGTCAGCAGTTGGGTAGGTGCATGTGGGGAAAGCAGTGAATGGCGACTCTGTACTTTCTGCTCAGTTTGGCTATGAACTTATCATTTCTTACACATGAAACTTATTAATATAAAAATAAAACTCAATGACAGTAAAGAGGAGTCAGAAGGATAGGTTCAGCAGAAAGCAAGTCAGAAAGGACAACAGTTTTGTGCCTCTGTGGAGGGTGTTTGAGAAAGAATATATAACTGATGAAAAATGTCCTTGGGAAGGACTTAGAATAGGGTCTGC
Organism: Chinchilla lanigera; assembly: GCF_000276665.1. Classification (NCBI taxonomy): domain Eukaryota; kingdom Metazoa; phylum Chordata; class Mammalia; order Rodentia; family Chinchillidae; genus Chinchilla; species Chinchilla lanigera. The sequence continues at coordinate 24,693,996 of NW_004955424.1, forward strand.
TGCATAGTAATTGCTCAATAAATGTTATGTTATTATCACTATGGTAATATCCATTATTTTTTTCTTTATTGTATAATAATTTAGGGCATGACTACAGTTCACTAATTAGACCATTAGTTCACATAGGAAGGGTTATGAATGCTCAGAGTTTGTGTTCCTTATAGTAAGCACTAGTACAACTCCTTGAAGAGAATATTCATTCATTGATTCATTCCTTCAATATATTATTTATTCAGCAAATGACAGCATTAGAATCTGTTGCAGGTGGCCAGTACTTCTATTCCAAGTACATTTAAAGCATTTTCAGCCTTACCTTTGAAATGTCACATATGAAACAAATGGTCATGGCCCTCTCAGATTGCAATGCCAACCTTCTGTGTGTCAATTGTGAGACTTTAAATCACATACTAACATAGGTCTAAATTGTGATATGTAACTAATTGTGTCAACTTGAATAAGAAACACACAACTAAATTGGATTAGCATAGTTCTGGGTGTGACTGAGGGGATTTATTGAAGACAGAAGGTCCCCCCAGGGTAAGCTTGTCGCCTGAAATGGAATAAAAGGAAAGTAAGCAGGAAGACTTGCTTCTGCAGTTCTGGAGAAGCTCTAGTCTTCACCTGCACTTTCAGTGTCATCTCCGGGCTTCGAGTACAGGCTTGTCAGCCTTCCTGCACAGAGCAGTCTGCCTCCTGATATGAATTCACGTGGGACTTTACAGTGAGCTCCAGGCTTTTGACATTCAACTGGATCCTTTCGATCTTGAGCACACAGACAGTTCTTGGGCACCCTTCTACCCCTGGCCCTGTCCGTTAAATCTGGTTCTCTAACAAGTACTGACTAATACACAAGTCTAGACAAGGGAGATAGGGCTGTAGCTGAGGGTGCTGAGATTTAACAGTGACATCGAGCACTGGGCCCATCTCTTTCCGCTACACTGGTCTATGTTGGTTCACCCTGAAGGATGCCTTCTTCGCTGTCACAAGATGACTGCCACTGTATTAGATGTCACAAATAGAAGCAACAACAGCCAGAGAATAAAAAAAATATTTTTCTAGGTACCTTTCTTGTGAGAAAGAACTTTTTCAAAAGACGTCCAACAGATTTTCTGATGTCTCACTGGCCGGAATTGTACACTAAGCCTTTGTCATTGTTACGTCACATTAGGTATGGGATAACCTTGCCTTGGACTAAGCAGAAGCCATCTCTTGTAGAAAAGAAAAAAAACATTAGGAAGCACATGGTTTCGAGAGGATGGGGGGTGCTGGAAAACAGGGTCTGAGAAGTGTGGTAAAGGGTAAGGTAAGGCAGAGCAATAGATATGGGGCAGGCAACTAATTGTGTTTGTTAGATTTGAAACAAAGAAATTACAGCATAGAGGGAAAGGTGCTCAAAATAATACCCATCTAATGTGTAGATTTAAAATTTGCTTTTGGAATTTACTTCATGAACAAACAGATGAGGTAATAGTAAATTTATAAGCATATAGACAATAATTTCAAATTTAAACCGATTGATGGGAGAAGGGTGTTGTCCAAATGCTTGTACCTCACCACACACTGCTTTCTCAGTATGGTCTCCAGGATGCAGGAGGGCAGACTCGTCACTCACTTGGTTAACTGTTGAGTGTCTGTCTTAGGTCAGACCTAATACACAAATGTGGAAATAAATTGTAATAAATCAGGGCCACTTCATAAAAGGAGAATATAGTCTGGAAAGGAAGAGTAGCAGCTAAACTATAATATATGTTCGGAAGTAAATGATGAGCATAGAAGGCATATTCTGGGACAAAATTAGCCACTGTCAGTTTTATTTGGGGGCAGGTATGATTTCATCAAGGAATGCAATGTTTGAACCGGATCTTGAAAAAGTAGGTGTTTGGTGGATGAAAAAGAAACTCTGAAGAGTACCTTCCCCCAAAAGAAATATTGTACCAAAAGACATAGAAGTGTGAACTAGTATTTTGCACCCATGAAATGCCAGGCAGACCTGGATGGCTGGAGAACAGATTTCAAGCAGGAGATTTGAGAACAGAGATGAGCCTAGAGACCTTGGCAGAAGCCAGATGATAGAGTGTACATAAATATTTTCCTGTGTGTATATACATTGGGCTTTTGTGCAATACACAATACTGAAAGCTAACAAAGTAAATAACTACCTTCAAATATCACCAGAATCAGAGCTGAGGGGACACTAAGGTGATAGCAAGCCTAGAGGTAGGAGTTTAGTTTAGACATTGCTTCCTAGTTCAGGCAAACCTATGACATTGCTTAAGTCAGGCAATAACAGAGACCAGAAAAGGGAAAGGAATTAGAACAGTTTATGAATGCATTAGAGATTTGGATGTATACAACGAAAAGGGGAAGTCTAGAAGAACTGAATAGGTGCAATCATAATTACAATAAAAATTATAAGAATTGTTAAAATGTAAGGAGATCAGTGCATATGGGTTTGGCTGGGACTTTCCTAGTTTGAGCACTAAAAGATGCACATCCTGGGAAATCCTTCAGTTCCAGACAAACCAGGACAATTGGTTACCATATATGGTGAATGGTACAAGTAGTATGATAAATTCAGTTTGAAAGATAATGAATTCCAAATCTATTGTACAGTAGAACATTCAATTTGCATCTACTTGGCCCTGAGACAGATGGCCAGTACAGTGAAAATTCAACTGGCTAGCATTCACTGTGTTCCCTAAAAAAGGTAGCTTTTAAAAGTTTTCCTCATTTCCACTCCATCTTGTAGGTATCACCATGTAGCCTTTACACATTTCGTCTGGGAGGCCTGACACAAATGGTTAAATATTCATTCTTCACTGGAGTTTGTAGGCTACAGATCTACCATAAAGGATGATTGATAGATTCTTTTTGAGCCACTTATGCAAATTGCCAAAAAATTATCCATAAAAGGAATAAGTACTATTGTAACCCATGGTCATTCCCATCAAAGAGGTTACTATCTGTTTTTACTGCCTACAAAATAATTTTTCATCAGAAAACAGAATGCCTTATTAATCTTCACATCAGAAAGCCATATCTGTCCTCTACATTATAGACAACAGTTATATTAAGCCCATAAGTATACGTACTTTACTTACTGCACATTACATCACAATAGCTATATTCCATAAATTCCTTCACCTTTCTTAAAAAAATGGGAATTTGGAAACAATGCATAAAGAAAATTTAGGTTTGAACAACAGCTCTGAGAGGATGTAACGCATTCAGTTTAGCCATTTGAAAGCCTAGAAACATCACAGCAAAATGGATGTTCCATTGAATACATTTATTTGTGCTTGAGACCAGCATTTTCCCACCACTAGTGTGCTCTATAAATTGACCCAGTGTTCTGAGTCCCCAAAAGTCTTATTTAAAACAATAGGACAGACATTGAGGGTAGTGTTCAACTCTGAACTCAGCAATTCCCACTACTGATTTAAAACAGACCTTTAGTGTCATTTTAACATAGGGTTAGGATTTAATTATCTTAAATGTCTAAAAGAATGTGTACAATTCCCAAACTGTTTATCTCTTTTATGGTAAAATCTCTAGCCCTATCCCTAGAAATCTGTTTTAATTACTTAATCAGTTTGGCTGAAACTCACAAAGCATTAAATTGTTAGTTGTTACTTAACATTCCTTATAAATTGCATTTATTAATTTCTGGATAGAGACTTGTCCATTGCTACAGTAATTTAAATTAGTACCACATGGTTACAGACCACTGCTGAATGATGATTAAATCTTTGGGGCAAATTCAGTCTTTTAAGATATTTAAATGGTACTGGAGGTAAGCTAACCGAATTTGGGCCCAAGAAGTTACAATTTATCAAAAATGTAATAATCCGTGGCCAGAATATTCATCGTAAGCAGCACATAATGTGGTCCATGAAATGACATTTTAGCATCTCTCTCACTGTGGTCACAGGGAGGTGCGCTGACGCTGCAGACACAGCGATGCTCCACTGATATTTAACACTTCTCACCTACAAGGTGTTTTGCAATATTGTAGCTTTTTATACACTCAAGGCCCCGATACTCTAGTAGTCATTTTGTTATTTGACACAGTGACAAAGTCCTTTCCTAGTGTTTTAGTTTCTCAGGCACAAACAACAGAGCACACACATAATCCTGTGGAATCTTAGCAACAGGTAGAGGAGTTGTAGGATCTTGGTGGTATTTCAGGATGACAGAAATTGCTAGGAGAAGTGCCTCTGCAGGGACTATTACCTCTAAACCTATTAGGTACACATGAGGAGAGGGTCCGAGACTACAGGGCTTATCCCAGGCTACAATAGTGAAGAGAGGCTCTAGAACCCAGGATTTCTTACTTGCAGTTCAGAACATTTCTTCAAAACCTAGTCCTACCACTGACTCTGTTCAACAGATCAATCTAATCCTTGACCTTCAACCTCACTTGGATCATTGAAAGAATCGGATCATTTCTCCTCCAAGAGCTAACTGGGAAAATCAAGTGATACAAAAGTAAATATACCCTTGACAATATACCTTGAGATATATACCTTGAATATACCTTGCAATATAGCCTGAAATATAGGGTGACGGGTTGGAACAGAACACAGGTGAGGTCCTAAGTACCTCTGATGGGAAGGACGGATGGAAACACTCAGGTACAATAGAAAAATCTACTCATAAAATAATAGATTCATCTTCCTGCAGCTAAAGATAAATATTAAATAATCCTCGGTGCTGCTGGCTGAAAATTAATTTCTGTAAGGCAAATAGTCTAGTACGTATATGTGTTTCAATTTCTGCTTGGCAAGGTGCCTATTTTGAGCATCCTGCACAGACCTTTGAAGTACTTGGGCTGCTCTGATAACACAGATGCTTAAACAAGAATTGCTTCCTCAGGGCTCTCAAGCACTGTACACAGTCTAGTTTGGATCATCAGGCTCCCCACTAATTCCAGGTATTCAGCCTAAAAACACAACATTTTTTAATACATTAATGATACATTGCAGCCCTTCTGAATTGAACTGTGCCAGAACATAGGAGTGACATTCACTTATTAGAGAAGTCATGAAGTAGTGAACCACTGCAATTTGTGTTCCCCAAATTATAGTCAGGTGCAGTCACCCACAAGGGGCAGGTTGAAACAGGATACACAATAAGAAAACGCTTCAGTGGGAGCCCTCTAATGATTAATTTACAATAGAAAGAAAAACAAAGGGCTGATAGTACACTGTATTCTAAATCATGAAACTATTACAGTCTTCCTGCAGCCAAGCCTTTTTGTCCCCCTAGATATGTTAACTGTGTTGCTTTAATCCTGGTGTTTGGCAAATTGTGTAAAATGTCCCTAGGAAGCCAAACACACTCAGGATTAATTCTACAGAAACTTTCATAATGTTAAAAACAACCACCCAAATAATAACAAAAATCCACAGCCTGGACTTTTTCATAAATTTCTTAAAAAGTCAAAACCATAATTTCTTTTTTACATCATGAAATCTCATGCCTGGATGAATCTTTTATGAGTAGCACGGGGATGTGAGTTTGTAGTGTTCCGGACCGAAATGAGTTCTTACTGGTCACCAAGGGAAGGGGAATTTTGCAAGGAAGTCGATGAACATAGGAACACTCTCTTTAAAGGTTACTTGGTTTCTTTCTCAAGGTTTTAACAGAATTCTGGCTCTATAAATGGGACCATAGAATGGGATCCCTTACTCTGATATCCCACCAACACTGCATCTCTCCTTCCAGAAGGAGCAGGCAATCCAGCATCTTGACCAAATTCTAACTTGTGCCATTGCATTCTGTTTCTTCCAAATACCTCCTGGAACTTCATCTGGTCTTCATTCCATGATGTAAATCAGTATGAGCTGCTGGGAAATTGCCAGTAAGGTGGCTATACTTCAGCACTGGGCAACATGACTCATGAATATTTTTAACAGTCAAGGCCATATGTCTCTCTCCTCTCTAGAACATGGAGCAGAATGGAGTTATTCAAACAACACACAGTGTGGCATCTACTGTCGGGGACTCAGGGAAGGGGTTTAGATGTGTTCTCACAAGCAGAGGTGGGAAATGCCCCTGAATTTATGAACCAATAGCAGGTGGCAGAAAGCTAAGAAAATATTGAGAGAAGGAAGGTTTTGTATTCTGATTTTTTTGTCTTTGTATCTATGCTCTTTATTTTACACCTTAGTTAATATAAAAAAAAATCTTTATCAATTAAATGTCAAGTTAACCCAAGCCTTCTCCTATACCTTGCTCTCTCCCATCATTCTTTTTTTTTCTAAGTACTGGGAATCTAACTCAGGACCTCATGCTTGCCAGGCAGGTGCTGCGCCACTGAGCTATATTACTGATGTTCTTCCATCATTCTGCAGGGTTTAGGGTACTGGGAAGAAAACCGCCCCCTTTTCATAACAGAACAAAGGTTCAAAATGCAAGCATAGACCTGGGCCCGTGTACAGGAGGAGCAAGTTCACAAAAATAGCTTTGGCAGGGGGTATAACCCTGGCAGGGAGAGGGAAGGAAGAGAATAACAGAAGTGCAGACACTGCTAAGGTGATGGGGAATAAGAGAGACCAGCATGGAAAAGGAAAGGTGGTGCCGAAAGAAAAGACTGCAAAACAAGACTTGTTTTATTCTTATCAGGTCCTTCTTTTACTTTTTAATGAGAGCCTCCTAAATTTTCAACTTTCTTTCAATGTATTTACAACCACCCAGCAGCAGTAGCCAACTGAACTTATTTTGCAACCATACTGGGTACATTTCATAACCGGATAGTAACTTAAGAGTGTGGCATTTTAGGGCACCACTGGGTGAGCACTTTCGATTGTGAAAGGACCCAGCCTTGTTCCAACTCTCCACAATCTTAGGTCATTACAACAGCATTTGGTAAGCATTACAGGAACCATGAATAGGGTGAGAGGAGCATCCCAGGGGAACTGTGAACCAAGCTCAGATTTTCATGATGTGGAGAAACCACCTTTGTGCATCTAATCTCACCATTTTTAAACTTAAGACTCTCCTTTATGTCCTGGCTTACTGCTCACAACTAAGAAAATCTGAGGGAATAGGCAGAGCTGGTTAGAGAGCAGGAAGTGTAGTGAGACACCAGCCTAGGGGCCATGAAGACGCCAGGTGGGGGTGGGAGGAGAAGGTTCACTGTTACCTGGAGTTTCTTTAGAAACTCCATGTGCATTCTTGGTCAAAAGCCAATACTACTTATTTATTTCTCTCTTCTCTCTCTCTCTCTCTCTTTCTCTCTCTCTCTCTGTCTGTCTGTCTGTCTGTCTGTCTGTCTCTCTCTCTCTCTCTCTCTCTGTGTCTCTGTCTGTCTCTCTCTGTCTCTCTCTCTCCTTCTCTTTCTCTCTTTCACTCTTGCTCTCTCCTCCCTAGATAAATGTCTTAAACATTTGGTAATTTACAACTTTGATTTTCTGTTTTCCTTGTGTTGTACAGCTTTATGCCTATCCTTGGCCCTGCTTTGTTTGATGATAAAGTTTTTGTGGCCCAAGTTTTGTTGCCAGTTCACCAAAACTAATACTTGAGTACAAAGTCTGTTAGATATGAAAGAATTTTAAAAAGACCTACTACCAAAGTCTCCACTTGATAGTTATAGGAACAACTGAGTGTCCAAACTCTACATGGGTAAGATTGCTGCAAAACTTGCTGGAGTAGCAGGGAAATAATAAGACCACATGCCTTCAGTTAGAGTTATCATGTATGACTGCTTTGACTATATTCCCTTGATGTGTGATAATTTGATGTGCAACAAACGCAATCATCTAAGTGCTGAGACTATTTCATGTCAAATATCCCTTTGGTTGGGGGTGTATTTGCTCCTATCTACAAAATATCTAAGGGATGCACTGTTCACTTTTGTTGAGATAGGTGCTGCTGCTCATACATGGGCTTAATTATTTCCCTCCATTTGGTTTTTATACGCACTTTCACTCCTGTTGTGGCAGGGTTTTATTATTATTACTATTTTTTAATCCTAGTAAAAAGGGATTCAATACAGACAAAGAGCAAATGCTATAAAAACCGACTGTAATAATGTGTTCACGGGAAACACGGTCATTGCGGGGTAAAGTTGTACACCTACTCATTCTTTTGTGATGGTTGTGTTTTTACTATTTCAAATTTAATACTTTTTCTAATATATTACATGTTACCTCCCATGTATTTAAGCTGTACTTAAGAGCATGCTAAGAACTGGTAATTCTTTAATGGTTGTTCACTTACAAGCGATTGTGGGTCATTACACAATCATTTAAAGGGCATTAATGAGAACCATTTAATGGTTTTAGTAGAATATCATTGTAAGGGACAGGGGAAAAGTTACTGGCTGTAAATTTTTATGACCATTTCTTACAAAACGTATTACTTTAAAGATTTATGTATATAACAATGAGTACAATAAAAGCCATGCTAAAAATAATTTGAAATCAAAGTAATGCATATAGATAAGTCTTTGCTCCACTGCAATTGGATGAACTTTAAAAAAAAAATCTTTCTTTTCTCCTTCCTTTCTCTTTTCCTTCCTCTGTCTCTTTTTCCCTGTATTCCTCTACTGTCTCTCACCCCTCTCATCCTTCTGTCTTCTTTCTTAAAGGGTACTTTCAGTACCATGAAAGATTTTGTTATGAAAGATGATTAGAGATTGAAATTCTAACCAATACAGTTTTAGTTGCTTGGGCATCAGCTGGGGTAGACAGACACAGAGGTAAGCTAACAGGTCATTACTGCATAAAAATGCCCTAAATGCAGTCTGTCTTTATTTATAGACTTCTCCCCTTAATATATCATTATTTTAAACTATCTCTTCTTATATAGCATAGGACTAAAATAGAAAATCCAATATTTTCTATGACATCATTCCCTGAGGTAGGACAGAGGACTAAAAAGGGAGAAGGTTCATCCTGGTGCCATACACACAGAGGTCCACAGCACATCTACAGAGAGCGGTCCTGTGCCCAGCCAGAGGAGCAGCATGCATCTTGCTGCATGCCCTTCAGCTCTTGAAAAAGAAATGGGCATCTGAGAGGCTCACTGTACTGGGCAAGTAACTTTATTAAAGTGTTTTAATAACACAACAGTCATCACATTATGTCTGGTTTTTGTCCACTCGTGATTCTCCTGGAATACATAATGAGTGAGACAATGCCCCGTTCCCAGTATTCTTGCATAAACAGGAGGATACTTCTAATTAAAAAGGTAGAGTTAGTGCAGCACATGAAATGAACCGAATCATATCTCTAGAAGCGTTGCGATTTTACTGTTTGCATTAAGTAATGCTTATATTTCTCTCTGATTCTAGTCCAATACCCATTACAGATAAGATGAAGATTTAAGATAACTTGGTCAAAAGATGGTGAATTACAACTTTTAATTAAAATGTAGGAAATAGTTGCTTTAAAATAAACATGATAATACTTTCACAATCATTAATTTTTTATGGAGGGAAAAACAAAAGCAACTTGCATATTTTAGAATGCCACCAGCAAAGGGAATTTCTAGGAAGTTATGGATGTCCCAGAGAGAAAACTATGCAGTTGCTCCTCTCTATCTGCAGCTCCTTTAGAGGCCCCAGCAGAATGCAACCCACACATCTGGATCTACACCAAGAATTTTTTCATGACCATACACAGACCAAGCCAGTGATTACCAGGCAAGCTTGGGATTGGCACAACATATTTACACCAAAGGGAAATTCAATAAATATTTATTGATTATAGGGAGGAGAAGAGCTCATTTCTTAATGTGACCTATAAATCTTGATATGAAAAAGGATTTTAACAAATATAATGTAGATTTTAAATATTATTGATGTTATGCTCTAGATTGACTGTAGCAATAAGATTGAAAGGTTGGTAGTGATGGTGGTGGTCATGCTGTGTGTGTGTGTGTGTGTGTGTGTGTGTGTGTGTGTGTGTGTACACATGTTCTATGGTTCTGTTTATAATTAATTTACATTAATGTAAGCCTAGCTTCCTATGTCCAAATAGTAACTCCAACCCTTCCCCTGTGTAAATACCCCACTACCACGAAGTCTTTCCTTGATAAATGTCTGAACAGACTCCTTTCACCTTCCTTTCATGTGTGCAGACCCTTGCTAGGAATGACCCTGATTTCCTCCTGTCCAAAATCTCCCTGTCTGGAAAATTTAAGCCCACCTCTTCCAGGGAGCCTTTCTTGACCACTCTAGTCCAAGGCCTGCCTGTAAAACTCTAAATCTTCCACTAAGTTAGGCATAGTAAAAGTCACTGGGAAAGCAGAACTGTTCACCGCTCTAGTAAGTGAGGTATTATTGGGGATTACCTGGCTTCTTCATGTCTAAAATAAGGAAGTAATTGTATCTGCCTTTAAAGGGCATTGTGAAAATTACATGAAAAAATACATAAGAAAGCATCTGTAGTTAATTTCATAATAAATAGCAGCTCTCCTGCCTCTTTTTTTCCCTATTTTTTGACTTTAGAGAAATTTCTAAGCCTCTCAGATGTAATAATTTCTTATATTTACTTTCTTTTGACTTTCAACTTTTCATTTTGTGCACCTTCATTTTTCATCATGTCTCTCATTTGTATACAATCCCCTACATGAAAATCCCCTTGTTTATGGACCATCCTACCCCATCTCATCTAATACAGTTCTACATGCACAGTGAGGAACAATAGGTATTTCTAGAAGAATGAGTATTGCTGGCTTTCTCTGTTGTTTGGAAATATTCTTAACATTACTAAAATAAAAGTTCTGAATACTTAAATTATTCTATCTTGACATCTTCCCATATACTAGAAAAGAATAAATTTACCTAAAGGGGGGCCTGCAAATTGTTTTTATGTTATTTTTTATCATTTCAGCTGAATTACCCCATTCAGCAATAGGTAACACAAACAAAGCCAAGATTATTCTTTTAGTCCCAATGTGATGATATTTATTTTACAGAGGGTACTTTTCTATGTCTAGGGACTATATTTTTGTATTTCTGACTGTGTATCACAAAATAAAAATAAAAGTGCCTCTGCTCTTTAGATGGTCTTAGGCAGTAAGTAGTGAGAATTAACACAAATGTGAAAGAATAAAATGTAAGTCTCATACACTTAATTGCCTGGATGTCCAGGTACTCAAAGGACAGTGCACTTTAATATGTGTCACCTCTCCCACAAGCTTTTTCCCTTCAATGCGATGGGGTGCTGTACACAGAGGCCATAGACAGCAGAGTGGCTACACATTTGATTTCTGGTGCCAGACAACCTCCCTGAGCTTTGCCATACAGCCACACTCTGCCTCAGCCACCTAACCAGTACAACAGGAGGGAAGAATGACAACTCCCACCTAGCAGCACTGTCCCAAGGCATAACACACAAACACAAATCAGCTCAAAACAGTGGCTGCTGCTGAGTAAGGACTGTGTGAAGATTAGCTATTAGCATGGTAGAGTCTGAGCCAACTTACAAGGACTCTGCAGAGCTCGTTTCCTCGGCCTGGTTCTCCGGCCTTTCATCACCAACAGACACCAACAAGCATGCTGGGAAGTCTTCGACAGGGCACACTAGCTGAGTACTGCTGCCCTCAGTTGGAGGAACTGAGAGGGAAGCAGCGAGGGTTGGGAATGTAGATCAGCGGCACAAGCACCTGCCTGGCAAGCATGAGGTCCTGAGTTCGATTCCCAGTTCCAAAAATAAAACATAAAAATAAAAAGAGAAGCAGCAGAAGAAACAGTGCACAAGCAGAAGCCAAGTCCTTTCTGCATGGAACTCGCACTACTGGAAAGAAGTCAGCCACACTCAGCCCATTTTGCGGTGTCCTGAACCCCTGAGGGCTCTCTGCTGATGCCCTTGAGTGGCACATGTGGATTTAGAAAGCCCAGAACTAATGGCAAGAACAAGAGACCTCACATGAAGAGAAACTTTCCTGAGCTTTGAGGAATCCCCAGGACATCAAAGAAAATAGGGGCCACACAATTTAAACATGCTTATACCGCAGAACACGACAGCGCGAGAAGTTAGATGCATTAAGAAGTCAGAATCGACAATATGTAATAAAGTTGAGCTCTGAGAATAATGTGAAGTGTTGATGGTATCTACAGACATTCTAAGTCTGATTAGTGGCAGGAAAATTCATAATTTTGTAAAGTGTGCTGGGAGGTTGCTACATCCTTACAAGGTATGTGATGTTATGTATTATCTGACTTCAATGTGATTTCTAGAAAGAGAAAGGTAAGTTTAAAATAGAGATACCATTTTAATGCATGTTTACTTTTGCCTTTGTCTGGAGTCCAAAAATGACATGTTCTTCCCATTTACTGCAGCAGCATTATTTTTATATAAAGTTTGAGACCATGTGTGTGGCCAAGGTACACCGCAAGAAGGTCAACTCGACAGTCCCATCTCTCACATATCCTTCTAACAATATTTTTTTACTTAAGGGCTTGTCATTTCAGTGGAGAAGAAGATCCACTGAAAACTAGCTACACGGAGTTCTATTCCTTCATGTGTTCTTGACAAACTTCGGGGGGCATATTTAACATTCAAAAAAAAAGTAAAATTTCTGAGGCTACTCCAGCAGGAAAATAATATCACTGCTATTATAGCAGCACTGGGTTTTAAGACACTACCAAACAGTCCAGGCACAGAATGTGACAATGTGTATAATTTCTGGAGATGACTAACTTCTGTAAGCTTCCAAACCACTTTGTGCTAATCTACTGCTCCTCCCTATGCTACCATTATTACTATTTTGTCGTTGCTATTGTTATTACCACCCTTTCTCTGTTTAGAAGTGGTCTCTTCTGGGAAGACAGAGCTGTTCACCTTCTGGCTGAGTAATCATCCTTTCGGATCATGGGTACCATTTAGCCAGCTTCTCTAAATTGCTAAATTGCAGAGAAGACCATGGGGGTTTCAGTTTCATGCCTGGAGGAGGCACAGCCAGGGGTCCACTGCGGGTGCACATTTCTACCATCTCCCTGTTTCCCCTTGGTCTCATTCCCCACAACCTGGAAGAAATAGCAAAGTTACCTATCACAAGCTGGCTTTGTCTTCAAATTCAATTTAACCATCATTTCTTAGGACCTAATAGGACCCAGGTCTGTGCTTCGGACTTTGGAAATAAGGCATCCCAGGTTCTCAGAAAAAAATTACAGTTGGAAAACATTGTATTCACACACACACACACACACACACACACACACACACACGTGTACACACCACCACTACCACCATCATCACCACCACCACCACCACCATCAGACATTAAAGAGATTAAGGAGCATGGGGTAGAAATGTCTGCAAGCTCTCCGGTCTTTATAAATGTATTAGAACATCCCCAGCAAAGCCCTAGGGAAGGTGTAGTTGCTGGGACATTAACCAAGATATTTGGAGATCTCGCTTTTCTGCTGGAAGTAGGAGAGCAGGGACAATGTTAATTGCAAGAAAATGAGCAAGAAGCAGGTTTTAACTTTCATGCTCTAACAGGGCAAGAGAGGGAGATTACAAGGAAAGCACAAAGGCAAATATATGTGGCTCTCTCCTGCTGCTCAAGGGAGGGAGATGAGCAACACGGGACTTGCTGCGGGGCCCACGGCCAGCACAATCTATTAAATAGCTCAAGTTAGTCAATGTGGAAGAAATTTTTAGACACACATGCCCAACCATATGTGCATGGCCAAGATTTAAAATAGAAAAGTGAGAGACTGTTGGATGACTGAGGATTTTTCCTTTGCCAGGAAGTCCTCCTTAAGGATTTCATAGCTTGCAAAAGAGAATTGCTTGCCAGACAAGCCAAGAAAAAGACACAGGAGATTGGGACCTGCTTCCTTAATGATGAAATGTCATGCTGCTATGTAAATCAACCTGAAGAAAAGAGGCAGGCATGATTAAGATGGCTTTGCAGAAGGAAGAGAGGTTCTTGACATCGTCTCCCTGAACTGCTTTAATTTCTCAAACCTCTGGGCTGGAAGCACACGCAGTGGTATCCTATGGGGTTGCATTGGGCAGTAAAGGAACACTTCTATTAGAGAATTCAGTATGGTAACGAAGAAGGACACTGTGTAGCCACAGTTGATAAGGGGCAAATACCCTCTGTAGTCAAGTTTGTAGCAGAACAAAGAGGAGACCACCCCACTGTACTGCAGTGTGTGTTTTTCGTGTAATGTGGAAAGAGACTATCACAAAAATAAGATCGATGTCAGTAGTCACAGGAGCATCAGGTTTACTATTTCTCCCTTACCCTAAAAAGGTGATTTTTAAGGTACATTTTTACCACCAAATATTCACCTCCGGAAGCACATCCTTCAGTTCTTTTCTATGCTTCTACTCCAATGCCTTTTCTTTCCCCTGGTTTTCCTGGGGCTGTACACAGGGAGAACACAGATGGCACACAGTGTCCCAGAGCGTGGTGTAAGAAACACTGGAGCAGCCTGTGGTGGCCGGTACAGTTTACGCAATTCCCCAACACTTAAACTTGGAGTTATTCTTGTCATATTACAAGAAAGCTTGATTTGGGCACAATATAAAAATAAACTTATACTCTCAGACTGTGAAATCTTTGACACTTCAGGGCTCTGGCTCTTGGGTCACTTTCTACAATTTATGTATTGCAAAAGAATTAAAATCATATCTTCTGGAAGCTCCATAACCCAAAAAGCTTCCTCCTAAATTGTGCCATCAATTTTCAATTCACTTTGATCCCTATAATTTTATGACTAGAGGGGGCTTTAGAATTGATTTAATCAACTTCTGTCATTTTATAGGAGAGACAGGTGGAGCCCTGAAATGTTAAGTGAGTTGTTACATTACAGAGCTACTTGATAGGTAAGTTGGAATGAACTTTCTGGTCATTTGCCTTGTGTTCTACTATTTCAGTGCCTCTACATACTTCATTGTCATGCTATATAATTACTCTTCCATGTTTCTAGAAGTAATAAGGGTCTCTCTACCAAATATCAGTCTTTCTTTTCAAATCCCACTTTACTAAACCAAGAGGAATCTCTGATGAACCACTGAAAAACAAATCCCCTACCAGAAGCAAACTGAGAAGATACATTGTCACTAATAAAAAATGAAACTAGGACTGTATGAGTTGTATTACATGTCATAAGCACATTCTTAATGCCAGAAACAATCCAATATTCTGAAGAAAACACTAATATGATTAAAGATCTGCCCTTGGTCACCTGGACAATATGTGTTCACCATGTCTCAATACAGTAAGCAGGAGCCACTGAAGTGAAATGACTGCCACACTCCCGCAGGGACCCACACAAATAATCATTTCTACAGTTGTCAACTGCCAGTATCTGTGTGTCTTCCACAGACAGTACTAACTGTGTATCAGAAATTGACAACCTTTATTTACATCCCAGCTATAAAGGTTATGGAAAATGGATCCCACCTTCTTGCCTCCCCAGAGAGACTTGAATAAGACTTCTCACTAAAAGATGAGGCCACAGCTGTTTAGGAAAATTCATAACATAGTCTTGCAGCTATCAGTATTGCTAATGCATGGGCTACATTTGATTTCAATCTTTATTGTTAACTTCAATTACTCTTTTAGGGTAGCAGTGGGGAGGGTTTTAAACCATTCACAAACTGGGAATGCTGGTCTTAAGAAATCTCATAATTGAGCAAAGCATCCTGGCTTTCTACTGCTCTCTTCCCCCTTTTGCTCTGCCAGAGCAATATGAAAGAGTGTTAAGAAGGAAATGCAGAGCCTTGGGTATTTGGCAGGTCTGCCATTTTCACTAACTACTCACGTTTGGGGGAGTTATTTGACCTTTCTGGGCCTCAGTGTCCTCACCTGCAAAATGGAAGCATTAAAGGAGATGGATCTTTCTTGAATCTTTAATATTCTGGGAACTTTCTATAGCACAGTACTGTTGCCAGACTCAGAATATCTGAGACTACGAAGCCCCTGGAAAATGTGGTTTAAAATTACCTTAATTACATTGTCTCACAAATTCTCAATCCCTAATACATAATGAACTGTCAAAAGAAAGTATCTTAGTAGTAGTCATTGCTCTACAAGTTGCACCACAAAAAGAAGGAAGGAGGGAAGGAAGGAAGGAAGAAAGGAAGGAAGGAAGGAAAGAAGGAAGGGGGAAGGTGAGCAGGCAAATGTGAAATACTGTACTAGTGTGATGGTACTTGAATTACTGTATGTACTGAGATGATTGCTATTTATAATTTACAAATATTCAACAGCAAATACATGGTAACAATAAGGAAAACAATATAGCTGATAACAAGTTAAGCTTGCATACGATGATTTTTCTTGGAATTTTGAAGTGTTTCCTAAACATTTGGTCATCTATTACTTACAGTTATGCAGGATACAGCTGGGAACAGAGAAGGCAAGGGAGTTAGAGTTCCCACACGTTGGAGATGGGCAGTCCAAGACTTCCCCCAAAGTACCAATTTCCTCCAGGTGACACAAAGCCCAGAAACAGTCCTGGGAATATGGACCCAGTTTGTAGGTATGTAGCATGATGCTTAGAACACAACCTTTCCCAGCTCTCCAATTTACAGTATGAAGTTTATGATATGGCATTGCCCAGGCAATTTAGGGTGTCAATTTCCTTTACAATTTTATAAAATATCATTTGTAAGGAGGAAGAAATCTATGCTTGCGCATGCACGAAGAGCTCACCTATCTGCCCAACCTCTTGGGATAAGAGTTTGCTTCACCTGAACAGGGCTTCAAATATGAGGCACACCGTGCTGTGAAAGTCACAGGGTTTGTTTTTAGTTTAAAGAACGACTCCGATTTGGCTACATGTTTTAAGCAGGCACTGTATAATATAAACCCACTGAATGTATTCAGACAGAAACAAGTTATGCTATCCTAATGCTGTCTAGAAACCAAATGTATAGTTACTGTTTTCTTTTTCTTTCCTTTTTTTCCTCTTGCTGCACAAAATTAGTTCCTCCGTTACCAAGATTCTAGAGGCTCATTGTCTTGCAAAATATTCAGGTGCCTCACAATGTTCTGCAATAATAAACCTCCAGTGCTACAGCAAAACAGAGATAAAAATGTGGAAAATATAAATGCATATATACATAAAATGAAATATAGATGTGGTATGAGAGAGTGAATCACAAACAAATAAAGGGGAAGCAGGTAGGGCGGCAAGGAGACAGCTTCCCTCCCAGTCATGCGGACTGAGGAATAGAATGGATGCTCATTAAAGTGGTTGACCAGGACTCCAATTTGTTCTGTGATTAAGAGGTATTGGTTGAAGGAGACTAGTGAGGGAGATCAATATCCTTGTCTTCATTCTTAATTCTTCTTTAATGTTTCTGTCTCCACAGGGCAGCTGAAGCAGAGATGTAGAGCAAATCTTTATCCACCAGGGGGCTGCACTTTAGGAAAAAAAGTCTGGGCTGCAGTAGATAAATCAAGTTGTTACCTAGCTTTCTTTCTCCTCAAATTCCAACTTCTGCTCAAGTGTTGTCACGTTTCTGATTGACAAGTGTAGCAGAAATGACAAATGAGGCTGGTGTTGGTTTAAGTCTGGAGAAAGCCATCTCTTAATCTTTAAATGCAATAATGGTATAAAGTACCTAACGTGGTCTTTGGCATCAAAATATCCATCAAGATTATTCCGCCGTGTATTTATCATAGGCTATAACTCAAACTAATGGTAATTCTTACCGAAAGCTTAGTGGGGCCATCTCCTATGGCTGATGCTAAAATGATCTATCTGCCTCTTTCCAGGTCTCCCAGGTTCAATCACTTTGACAGAGGTTCTTAGCAATGGGTGATTTCTACCCTCCAGTGACTGAAATACCAGGAGAATTTGATGGTCACAACTGAAGCGGAGTAGCACAGCTATCCAGGGAATAGAAATCAGCTAAACATCTCAAAGCAAACAGGACATCCCCTGATAACAAGGAATTATCCAGCCCAAAACGGGAATTATCCAAGACTGAGAAACCTTGCTTTATAGTGATGGGAAAGCTTGATGCTTTTGGGGTAGGCAGCTGAGTTAGAAATATTATAGGTGGTCAGAAAGGGCCAAGCCCTGGAAGGATCCAGTGTGGAAGTCAAGATACCTTGCAAATGGAGAGGCAGTATTTTCTGGGCCCGACCTCAAAACAAAAGATTAAACAAACGCACCCACATACCTCCCTAGGGATGGACATCAGGGATTGATATTCTAATTAGGTAGCAGTCACCGTGAAGAGTCACTGACCCAACCACTTAGAGGAAAAGCCCCTGCTCTGTATTCATGTCTGCTTGCTACATGACTCACATCCCCATTTGATACCTATTTAATCAATTTTACCTCAACAATTCCTACCAGCTGACCATAGTTTTGTCCCATCTCATGCCCACCTTGTGATTTCGCATTTTTCCCCCACCTTGGACCCAGCTCACCTCTTGATTTTGCTCTCTAAAATCCCTGTAAAAGACGGGTTCCCTGGGCAACCCACTCGGGCCCTCTTCTGTCTCTCTCTTGAACAGGAGCTTTCTTTCCCTAAGTAAATATATTCTGCTCTTAACCTCCATTGTTCCTAAAGTTCATTCTTCTATTTTAAAGAACATGAACTCATCCCAGATATCGTGCACGTTGGGAGGTTTGACCCCTATATCACTTTTAGTCAGAGGACTGGTACCACAGCTCACTGAAGTCTGGAATCTGGATTTGGAATCATTTTAACAACCTGAAATTTAATAATTGTCCTACTTCATAAGGACTGTGTTGCATAGAGCTTAGAGTAGGGTACTGCTTTCTGTCAAGTGTTCTCAGAAAAAAAGTGCAGGTTTGATTTTGAGGACTAAAATGAATCTGGAAGGTAGAAAGAGTTTGTCTTACTTACTGTAACATTTTATTATGAATCTTCTGTGCCTATACATTTTTAAACAACTCACTGGCTGCTATGTGCTAATTAAAATCTGTTCCCTCTACTGTCTGGACACAGACTACATTTCCTACATCTCCTGCAGTTCGATGGACAGGTGACTGAATCCTAACTATTGGACCATGAGAGGACATGATGCAAGTGTACCTAGACATGGCTTATAAAAATGTATCACATGATCCTTTGCCCTATTTCTTTCCCTGATCCCTGGGCAAATACCAAGATTCCAGCAGAAAAATTTAAGACCAAAATAGACTGTGGATCCATCAGATCCGAAATGCCCCGATCCTTGTAGGTTCACATTTAAGACCACTTGTCCACCATTAACATCTACATTAGACTTTATGTGAAAAAAAATAAGCCGTAAGAGTTGAGGATTGTTATATTGTCTAACACTAATTCCTATAAATCAATGAAATATGCACATATTACTTGAATTGTAAAATTATAATTAAAATATAAACAATTAAAGTTAGTTTAAACTTTTTGTGCAAAGCATGTTGCTGTCAGGTTTTAGTTCTACACCTTCTATACTGTCCCTAAAATTTATTTTGCAAATGTAAATTGATCTGTATACTACATTTTATCTTAAAGCATTTGAGTGGCTTCTCATTACACATAGTATAAGGTTTTTGTTTTAGGTAGAATGATTTTATAAATGCTTATCATGATGTTCATTGCCCTGCGCAATTGTAAAAGAATGTAAAATGTGAGAGGGATGATTGGGGTGTATTGTTGAAAAGAGGACTTTACTTCCCTCTCCAGAGAGTGAATGGCCCAAACACTTCTTCCCATATGGCTAGAAGACAGAGCATTGATTCAGACAACCTAACTTTCCTGCCCAAGACTTCAATCTCAGGGCAATACTCAGGGATGATTGAAGCATTACTCAGGATGACACCCTTGAGAGTAACTGCAGCAGCACCAAATTTCCAGCACAGCAGTTGCAGTAGTGTACATTACCCATACTTTCTGCATTGTGGCCTTGGCTGTGTTGGCCTGCTAACAAACCTCCTCTCTGAACGTGAACATGGTACAGCTTCTCACTGGTTCTGTGAGACATTATAAATTCCCTTTTCGCTTTAGGAAACCAATACTGAAGTTTATTCCTTGCAAGCAAAACCCTTGAATAATAGAATGTCTGCCCTCATCTTCAGGACTATGTGTTCCATGCGGGCAGGCATGGTGTCAGTGTCTACTTTACTCACCATTAGATCTTCATCCTGCTCCAAAGCCAGGTACATGGTCAGAGCTGATTAAATATTTCTGAATTTACATTGTATCAGCTATTAGAAGTAATCTAGAGATAACAAAGTGGAGGGGAGAATATGCACCGGTAATATGCAAATATTATGCCATGGCATATAAAGGAATTGAGCATCTGTAGATTTAGTATCTGTGGGTCATCCTGGAACCAACCCCCCATGGATATCTGAGGAGGGAGTATATATCTGCATCCCAAGTTCTACAGCATCAGACTGCTTCCAAGGATGTGGGGCCTGAGTTGGGCAGTCAGCATTCCTATCCTGAAAGGTAGTCCACCCTTCTAGCCTTCAGTATCAAGCTCCACCTGCTTCAGCCACCTGGCAGTTTGGCTTTGAAAATCTGACAAAACAGTGCATTTCATAATGCTTCATACCTTGGTTAAGTATTACATAAATAGGTAACAAGATCATTATACACACAATTTGCCTTAAGAATGGTAGCAAAAATTTCAAAAAACACCTCAACTTCTCAATAAAACAGTATCTTTATAAAAGTTAGCCAGCATATCTAGTTTACATTGTAAGGATATACTCTTTTTATTTATTTATTTATTTATTTTTAGAAATAAAGTAGTCGTTCTTGTCAGTGCAGCTTCTGGAATTTGTCATTACACTGAAGTATCACCTACAAAAGTAAAGGTTGTGTTACAGTTTGTGTCCGTATGTGCCCCCAAATCCTCATGTAGTCATGGGGGTGGCTTCTATTAGATTTTTGATTGATCCATAGTCCAATGCTGGCATTATGCATGTGAGTTCTACACCCGCCCTGGGGTGGGTAGTTTGCATACAATATAAAAAGAGGCTTCTCTTCCCTCTGCCTGCTGCTCCTCTCTTTTGCTGTTGTTGTTTTGCTGTCTTCCACAGCCATGAACTGTTGACCTCTGCCATGTGCCACTCTGCCTTGGAGCCAGCCAAGTATGGACTGAAACCTCCACAGACTGTGAGCTAAATAAACCTTTCCCTTCTTAATTTTGGGTGTAAGGTATTTTGTCTCAGCAGTGAGAGAAAAGTAACCAAGACAGGTTGGAACATAATCAGTGAGATGATCCATATGAACGTTAGAGACTGGGGATTCTTTTGGAAATCTCAGAGAAATTCTGAGTGCACTCAGTATAGTATGATATGGTAGAAACAGTTGAAGTTTTTGAGACAACTTCATACCCACTCATGTTATTCCTTCAGGGCCAGGCAACTGAGTTTTCTCATAGGCATACTGAAGCTACTAAAGTTCTTGTGAAACACAACAGGGACTGTAACCATCATAGCAAATCATTACAATTTCTGCCACAGAAGTGTAGAGGAAGCACCAGGTAGGCCATGGATTGTGCCATCTAACACTTTGTGCTAGCTAGTACTTTTCAACTTCAATCTGGGGGAATTTTGAAGTTGCCTTTATAGGTAGGTAGATAGATAGACACATAGATAGACAGATAGATTCCCCATCTGATGGCTTATGCATAAAGCTCATTTATGGAGTTCACTGAAGTCTACCATTGAATATGAACTTAAATGTTGACTTCATTCAAAATGCAAACACCCCAAAGGCAGTCAATACATTGTGTAGTATACTATAAAAAAAACCCACACACACAAAGAAGGATGACTTGAAAAATCTGGGTTCCAATTCTGACTCTACCATCAAATTAAGTTGGTCAAGAACCACAACTGCTGCAGAAACAACAAGGTCATAGCTTTTTCTCACTCATCACAGGGCCATGAGTAACAAGTTGGCAGCAAAGGACATGTCTGCAACAGTGAAACCTAATGGATTTAGTTAACAAGGTTGTATGTGACACAGGAGGCTTCAGAAATAAAGATCCAAAAGACTAAATATGTAGTTCAGTGGGAGAGTGCTCACCTAGCATTTCTGAAGTTCTGGGTTGGATCCTAGAAATCCCCCAAAAAGAAAAGGGGAAAAAAAGAAAAGAAAAAGAAACAAAAATCCAAAGAGTTGGAAAAAAAATTGTGTGCATTTTATGCTAAATTTGATAAAAAATAGTTACAGAGAAATAAAAGAGTATGATTCTATGGTAATAAACAGGGGGTGAACTCAACAAGGCCTGTTTTCTGAGATTCTTCTGGGTGTCTTTATGTCTTCATCCCCTTCCTCTGGGTACAGGACAGGGCACCTACCCCATGGGAGTCCTATGGCTACTTTCAGGGGAGACAGGTCATACAGAGAGAACTTCATAAGCTATATGGTTTCCTTTAGGAGATAAGGGAGAATAGAGAATAGCTGGGCAGGGGAAAATCAGGGTCCTTCTTGTTTCTGAGGCCTTCCTGTCTCCTTCCTCTCAGCAGGCTGAGGTACCACACTTTGGAGTATTATGTTCTAGACTTGACACTACTGTGGAAGTCAGTTTCCTCTTCTATAAAATGAGAATGTGAAATAGAAGGGGTAGATTCAAACCCACTGTAGCAGTAACTTCCTTTCTTACATCAACCATTAATTCTCCACAAATGGGTCAACGTATGAAAAGACACAAGAATGTAAGCAACACCTCGCTTGGAGCAGAGGGCAGGGAATGGAAGTCAGGGCAAAGCTCTCTGGTGGAACAACCATGGAAAGCACTGGGCTCACTAAGCTCATCAGTAGGCTTCATGAACTCTGAGTTTGCAGGCAAGAAGGTGTCTGAAGGTCAGTGGAGATGGAATGAAAAGGAAAGTGAAATATGGCAAATGGCAAGTTTGGGGAAAGTATGCTTGTCTTATCACAGGAGGACTAATGTGGGTTCTGGCTGCCACTTAAACAAATGATGCTTTGAAATCTTGTATGCTGATACTTCAACAGGCAATTAACAGGGAAACAACAAGTGAGCATCCTACTAATCAGCTATGGCTGGCCAGCCTACTCTTTAAAAGACATCTATAAAGTTACTAGACTTGTACATCTCTGTGGGTAATGTAACTTCCACCTCAGACCAGCCCTCTCAACTTGCAGCAGGTGCCCACTCACTGCAGATCAGTGGCTGGGGTAGCACAGAGTCAATCCTTCAGACTCTGGCCTCAAGACAAAACAGACAGCCAGAGAGATGGGGGAATTGGGTTGGACACAGCTGCCTGTTCGCACTGACCCTACATAACCCCCATTCATGGCAACATCTCTCTTTTCACAAGATGGTCATATTTATCAAACAATTAATAAAAGGAAGACAATGCTAAAGCATCCTTTTTTGAAATGTGTGATAGGTTTGGGAATCCAGATTTAAAATATATCCCTGGGGCTAAGCACAAATCTGGCCAAACATGAAGTTTTCATTCAAAAGTTTCAACTTGCTGGAGAAAGAAGTTCTTGCTTCAGAAACTCAAATGCACTGATTAAAAGTGAACGCCACAAACACACACTCCAATATCATCAAGAGAAAGTCAGAACCCACACCAGAGTTAACAGGCAACTCGGTGGAGGAGAGTCAGAGTGGCCACTGAAACAAAAGCCCCAGCTCTGAATGCCAGCTCAGCAGGCAGCGCTTGCCTTTTCAATGGGACTCTCTCTTTGATGTGTGTTTTTTAACAGCAACTTTCATGTGGTGATGGAAGAAGCTAAGAGCAAGGTGGTAGCATTATGTGAAGACCAATGCTTTCAAATGCCCTTTGCCCTTCAACAGCACCAGGCAGACAAAGAAGAACCACATAGATGGGAGAAGCCTACCTGTTTTTTAAAGAATATCTGTGCTAGCAGAATCTAAAAGGGTGACAAGGAGCATGCTCTTCAATGGCAGAAAAAAATTTGGTAGGGCCACTTAGACAGATAGATTTGGCTTAAAATAAAAGTTCACTTACAGCTTCACTTGGATCATAACCCAAATTAAAATTATTTGTGTCCAATTAGCTTAAAATAAAATATCCCTGAGTGTGGCATTTCTTTAGAGCGCATTTATTTTCAGCAATGGCAGAACGAAGTAGCAGCAAAAGGAATGGGACCCAGGTCCTTCAGAAACCATACAGGGGTGTCTTGCCTTACATAATATGTACACATTCAGAAAAGCTAAGTGAAAATGGAACAATATTTTTACATATAAGGTACCTGCTATTTTAAAAGCACAGCACATATGAAACCACCTCTCCGTGGTTTTGACTGGGAAACAGAGCTGTTCATATGTCTGTGCTTACCTGATGAGGTTGATTTAACTTGAAATATGTGAGTTCTCTGCTGTGGACAGTCTCACAGTTGCCAGTTTCTACAGGGAATTTTAAAAGCTAATTTGGAGCAGTGTACCTAAAAAGACCTCAAAAAGAAGCAAAAAGTACACCCAACGCCACTGAGTAGGAATAGGCAACTAGGAGTTCTTACTGCCAGAAGAAACCACATGTCACATGACTGACAGCACTGGGATGGAGCGGGAGAGAGAAGGGTGTTGTGGGAAGGGCATGTTCCTGCAGTAGAAAGAAGTGTTATCTAGGTTCATGTGTCCATGCAGGGCTTGCTTCACTCAATGTCAAAGGTTCAAGGAGGTAGTCAAGTATGGGCAAGTCAACTGGCACAAGAAAAGAGCCCTCTTGTCTGCTCAGGGATACCAAAGCTGGAAAATGTCTGTTCAGAGATTGGCTGGGAAGAAGGCAGAATAAGGAGTAGGAAGATATTAAGTCAGGAAAAATAAAATGGATAAGCAGTCGGGATAAAGAAGCAGGACACTTCAATATATCATGGTGAATATGTCAATTTTCTATTGCTATTACAAGATACCTGAAACTGAGTAATTTATAAAGAAGAGAGGTTTAGTTTGGTCCCCAACTCTGGAGGTTGTGAAGTCTAAGAGCATGGTACTGAGAGTATCTCAGGATCTGATGATGGCCTTTTTGCTGTATCATACAATGGTGGAAAAAAATCACAAGATAAACTATTGCAGGCATACCAACTTGGGCCTCTCTCTTCTTATAAGGCCACTAATGCCATTATTGAGGCCTCTCCCTCCTCATATCCTAATTATCTACCAAAGGGTTGACCTCCAAATACCTCTAAAATACTAGTTTGGAGAGTAGGTTTCTAACATGTGAACTTTTGACTAGTAAAGGTAAAAAGGCACTGACTGAACACATCATTTTATTTTGTTGTTTTTAAAGGATGTGTGACATGTAAAATCATTAACAAAGGCTAAAATGCTAATGTCCATACGTCATCCCTTAAAGTTTAATATGTATATTTTCAGAACAAATAAAAGAAAGTGCCAAAGCACCAAGAGGTACTCATTGAAAGTTGAAAATTTTATTTTAATATTTCTTCACTTTGTATAATTTTCATTAAACCATTACTGATGGGCACATACTGGGGTGATTAGTGACTTTACAAGATGTTTGGAACATACCAACATTCTGTCTGACAACCATATCAAATGTGCTCTGTGAGCCCCTGCGGTGGTATCAAAATTACAGGGATTATCATCAGAGATTTCACTCTCAGAGCAAAGGAGCTGCCTCTTCCCATCTGCCACACTTCCTCCCTGTCCTCACACATGTGCCATCAAACCCAGACATCTCACAGAGTTCCTCTCCTTTCTGTGTGGGAAACTCTGGCTTAACCTCTGACATACAGCCCAGTTTTCACCTTATTATGTAGCAACCCCTTCTCTGTCTTTTGTAAAAGATCATTTCCTGCCTTCCCTCAGCACTTCCTGAGAATGTGTTCCTTTGCTGGTACACATTAGGTGAAACTGCAGCTACCTACTTAATCATCCTACCCTGGCCACCTTATGCGCACTTTCAGGAAGTGGGGTTTCCTATTGCATGAGTTCATTTTAAGTGATTATATTGAAATATTTGAGAAGAACAGCCTAAAGGAGGAAAGCTTTATTTTAGCTCATGGTTGCAGAGTTTTCAGTCCATGCCAGGCTCCACTGCTTTTAGGCCATGACATGGTGTGAATATCATGGCAGAGTATAATCATGGAGGAAAATATCATTTTGGTGCTTCATGGAAGCCAAAATGGAGAGAGGAGGGGGAGAGGGAGAGAGAGGAAGAGAAAGAAAGAGATAGACAGACAGACAGACAGACACAGACTCAGAGTGAAGAGAAAGTGGCTAAAGACAGGTTATAATCCCCAAGAGCACATCACATTACCCACTCTCTCCAACTGAGCCCCACTCCTAAGTTTTTATGACCTTTCATTGATTCAATGAAATCATGAATCCATCAGTGAGATACCCACTGATGAGGCCAGTGGCCTATTACTGCATTTCCTTCTAAAAGCCCCACTTATGATCACTGGGGCGCTGTGGACGAAGCCTTCAACACACGAGCTGTTTGGGCCATCTCATGTTCGGACCACAACATCTGTGTGGTCTGGGCAACTGCTACCACTCCTCAAAGTACGTGTCTCCACAGAGGAGCCACTGGAATGCTCTCTGCTGCATCACTTCGGTGTCCTGTCAGAGCTACTGTCTGACCTAGGTTGATGTGTTTTATTTTCTGGAAGCACCTGCTGAATGGCAGGTGTTTTCCCTGCTCTCTGCACATATTTCAAAAAATCCACTCTGAAGAAGGCAATGGTAGGTCACAAACTGGACACTGACCACATAAATGAAATGTCTGCATTGGTTTTAAGTAAAGTTATGTAAGACTAGGGACAGCATTCCTTGAGTAAGGCCAACTGGGAGAACTTTGTTTTATGTTGAGTACACATATGTGAAATATTTATGTAGTGTATTAGTTTGGGTTCTTCAAGAAGCAGATGCCAAGATAGAATTGAATGTATGAGAGAGGAGAAATGTCTGTGAAGTCTGAGGGAATGGGAGCTACAAAGAGAGATAGACTTCTGGTCATGATATAGGTCTGGCCTTGTGAAGGAGAAGTAAAAAAGGAAGGCAGGGCAGAAAAAGTCCCCACTGCAGTGCAGGTCCAGGAAAGATCCAGCCAGCCAACAAGGTGTCTCTCTTCCTCCTCACTTGTTCTGTCTCCCTTCCTTTCCTTGAATCTGTGAGTGATATTTCAGATTGTTTATGACCTCAAGATGTAGGCACTGTTATAAAAGTCTTTGCTAAGCAAAGAAGGACCCTGTGTTAAAAACTACTACAAAAGGAATAAACATTCTATTCTATTCTAAGCTTCAGCCTCAAGTCTTTATAGGAGCTTGAGGTGGGTTAACTGAGAAATAAAAACCACTAACATCCATCAAGTAGTTATAGGACTCATGTTCTCTCCCAAGTCTATTGTATGACTTAACTCATTCAGTCATCACAACATGAAACTGTCTCCATTTAAAAAAGGACGAAACTGAAGCCAAAGTTTTTCAAATTGCTTGTTTATCACTATAAAACTAGTAAGCAGGAGAAGATAATTCAAAATCAACCCACGCTCATAACTACTGTGTTCAACAGTAACTAATCTAGTGTAGCACTAGATGCAGCTGTACACCGGCATTTCTGTTACTCTTTCCATCCTTTGGAGCTTTAGCTGAAGAATGGCTTTCCCAGACCCTCATTCCCTCTCCTGTAATGGCTTTAAGATCAACATGTATCAGCAGATTGTGATCGGATGGCTCTGGGCCAGAGCCCATACTCTACATGTGCTCTTTTCACTTCTTCCTCTGGGACCTGTGCTGCTTTGTGACCTTGGAAGCCACATGCTGCTGATGGGCCAACACTTTCTGTCAGCCACGACTTTTGAATGTTTCTAGGGACAGCATCCACCTACTGACTTTGAATCTGCTTAGGCATTCCTCCTAATTATATTTAAATCTTTAATAAAATCGGGTGATCTGTGTGTGATAGCCCCTATTTTTGCTGTCTGAAAAGGCAGGACATTCCTTGATGTGAGGATATGAAGTCTGTGGCTTACGTCATAGATATAATGGCAGAGGTATTAGTAACATGCAAATCCACCAGATAAAGAAGTTCTTTTTCTTAGAATTGTACTGAGATGCAAAATTGATCAAACAATATAAGCACTGTTCCTTTCAATGAACTGATAGAAATTAGTAGTACAGTTATCTTAGCTATCTTGTGCATATATACATAACTTTTTTCTCCCTTTCTTCTTTTCTCTTTTCTTCCCTCCCAGTTGTTCTTTCTTTCCCTTTCACTATATCTATTGTACTTTTTGGATCTCATTTATTCTTTTTAGTTTCTTACATAGGGAGATAATATAATGTTTACACATGCGGGTCTGATTTATTCACTTATGAGTATGGTCTCTAGTTGCATCCATTTGCCTATAAAACCCTTGAGTTTATCTGTCTTTATAACTGAGTAATACTCCATTGTGTAAATACACCACATCTTTTTTTATTCATTCCTCAGTTAAGGGGCATTTGGGTTGTTTGCAAGATGAGGCTATTACAAGTTGTGCTGCAATAAACATGGGTGCACATATATTACTGTGATATGATGTTTTTAATTCTTCTGGGAAGACACCCAGAAAGGAAACAGCTGGATTGAATGGGCCCTCTAATCCTAGTTTTTGAGGAATCTCCACACTGATTTCTACAGTGATTGCACCAGTCTACACTCCCACCAACAGTGGAGAAGGGTTCCTTCTTCCCCACAGCCCCTCCAGCATTTGTTATTGGTTGATTTCTTGATTATAGCCATTCTTTCTGGGGTGAGATGAAATCTCAGTGTTGTTTTAATTTGCATTTCTCAAATGACTAATGATGTTGAACATTTCTTCATATATTTATTTGCCATTTGTATTTCTTCATCTGAGAAGTGTATTCATCTCAGATGCACAGTTTTGGATTGGGTCTTTGAATTGGGGGAGCCTGAATTTTTAAATTCTTTATGTGTTCTCAGCAACTACTTTGAAGATAACAATATAAAATATAATAACCATTTTTAATTGCCTATCATCTTGTTTTGAAATTCTATACTGTTTTTATTCGGAGTTTTGTGTTTCTTTACAAAAAGAATTGTCCTGAGATGGGGTGATTGGTAAGAGGAAGGAAGCAGAAGTCTCAGAAATCCTGGCAAAGACCACTTGGTCTGTTGTGGCCTCTGGGGAGCCAGCCTGGAAGGTGGGGCCCAAAGACTTAGTGTTGAGACTGAGTCAGGTGCTGAAGGGAAAGACGTTCACCTACATGGAAGGAGGAGGAACCAGCCCCCCTGTGGAAGGCAAGACTCATAAAGCTGGCCTGAAACAAAGAGACACTATGAGTGATTTCATGGGCAGGACATATTGTCAGAGCCCTTCCAAGTAGGAGACTCTTCCACACAGAGGTGGAAGCGAAACAAGGATCAAATAAAAAGCCCATGTAGATTGCAGATTGGGCCCTTTGGTCAGCAAGGGAAAAGAGATCACAGTTTGATTTTATAAATGGATATCTTGGGCTCTCTCCCTCTCTCTCTCTCTCTCTCTCTCTTTCTCTCTCTCACCTGCTCTCTGTTTAATTCTCATCCTCTGGATAAAGGACACTAAAATGCAGAAAGACTTTTATTAGTTGAAAGTAGCCAACAACAGACCTTTAAAATATAGACACTTCTGAATGTACATCTGCTTTGGGCTTCTATGCCTTGTAATCCCCATTCTTCAGCCGCGGTTTTCAGGAATTGTGTTACACACTTCTTCTTGGAGTGTGTAAAATGTTCCTTAAGAAATCTGAAAGGACGTGGCCTTCTGTGGTGAGGGTTTAGGGTCCAGACCCATCATTATCCTGGCTCCTTACCAGAGGCAGCATCTCCATGAAAACCTGGGGTGGGCTAAGTACAATTAAACACATTTTCTTTGGAGGACAAAGGGTGCTCACTATCCAAAAGTAAAAGTACATTGTCTACTCCACATACATTGTGCATTCTAAAAACACAGAAGTGCTCTTCTGCCTTCGTGAAGAAGGTAAAAGCAAGAAAGTGGATTAAATGGACAAACAACAGCCTACTTCATATTTGGACATTATATTGTCTTCAGCGAAGTGTTTCTAATGTTCTTGAGGTTTGCAAATAATGAAAAGGGTAACCCCCCCATTGAAATCCAAGTATATACACTGTAATTGGTTTTGAGTGCATTTAATGCTGGTGTTCTCACATTTTAAAACTTTTTTTTCTAAGTTTCAATAGCATGTTCTTGAAAGATATACTCTCTAAGTAATTCTTTGTCCTCAGGAAGACACTCCAATCACTTTTCTAAACTATTGTTCTGGCATCCCTCCAAAACTGATTTAGAAGTTATGCCTCACACCCCATGTCTACGTTGTCTAACCTTGGCAAATTCGATTCCCATGAATAGGGTTGGCAGTTGGGAAGGATGTCTATAAAAAGAGAGAGAGCTGCTTGTATCTAGCTCTATTTAGCAAATTTCACTTTCATGAAAATCCTAGAGAGTTAAGAAGATTTTGCCAAGATACCTATTAGATCTCTGTAACCTGCATTCCAGGCAGCACATCACATTCAAAAGAGCTTGAGTTTATATCAGGATTCATAGTTTGCAAAATAACTTCATATTCATGACCTTATTTGATTAATGCAATAATCCAGGACAAGATACAGAGTTAATATTATCATCCTTACTTAACAGATGAAGATATTAGGGCACAGAGGGAGAGTTACATCCCATAGTATCCGGGTAATTAGTGACTGAACTGAGAAATAAGCTCAGTTCTCCAGTAGCGAGTTAGGTTCTCTTCTCACTGTACCACTCCTCCTCAGAATCACTTAGCTCCAGTTCATCAACTTCTGTGGCTAGGATGCTCAGAGTGTTAGTCATATCAGGTCAGAGAGAAGAGACTGCTCACTGTGAGGACTGCCGCTACACATGGATAGCAAGTGTTCATTGACAGAGATTCCAGTAGAGGAAAAAGCCCCTTTGTCTTCAGCACCATAAAATTCTAGTGCAAGCGCTCATCATTTCACTGATGTGTAATTTCTCTCAAAGCTTTTTGGAGTCAGGGCATGTGTTGCCTATTGTGATAACAGCATCTGCCAAACTAAACTTGGCCCTCAGGCATGCACCCAGCTTTCTCAGAAGCCAGTACTGTGCAGAGGAAGTCCTTCCACACACATCTCCCAGGACAGCTTTAGACAGCCTATGAGTATACTTTATTTCTTTTAAAACAAGTAACCTAGAAAATGAAATAATGCATATTAGATTAAGCTCTGTCCCATTTGGTTAATTCAAAAGTTAATGGAAGGTCTTTTTCGGTCATTGGTATTGGCAGAGACACATTTAGTAAACTCTCGTGGGAACCTCACACAGGTGCTGTAGCAGCTCTTCTCCATAAATTAAGGATGGCATTTAAAGGAAGCATTTTCTTCTCTGAGAGGGTTCCATGCCAGTTCCTCTGGACGAGGGTCCTTCTTACCAAATTCCCAGAGAAATGCAAAAAGTGGTAAAGGGCCATGGAGAGAAAGAAAGGGAACAAGAACAATAAAGATGGTGGAGAGACTGAGAGCTTTTAAATGAGTAAGATACAAGGTAGAAAGAGAGAGATGGGCAGAACACTGACAAATACAACAGAGGTGGCCACTCTGCATGAGGGTTATGGACCCTCGCAACTGTGTGTCTCTGAACCATGCCCAGTCCAAGCACGTAGCCTGCCTGTGTTGGGAGTTCAGTACACAATACCTGTACAGTACAAGCTCATTCTGAGAAAGCACAAGCAATAAAAAATAAAATGTGACCATTTCTTGACTTTAACTCCACTCACTATATTCATGCAAAAATATCAAAAATAAAATCATTTCTTGAAAACATATTCTCTCTAATCATTTCTATAATCTTTTATTCTGTCACAGAGTTGATGAAATTATTACAGCTGCCTGTCACTTTTCCAGCAGTGAGTCTTCTGCTGGCCGGTGTCCTTTTTTCCTTCCAGAAATGACTCTGAGCCTCTCTAGCCAAATGGTCAGGCCAATCATATTAGGAATAGTTGAATTATTTTATTTCACAGTTCTGTATCTAGAAGGCCTACAGATATTTTTATTATATAGTAGTACTTATTACATTTTCCCACTTTGGGCATCAGAGCAATGAGAACATCATAAAATAACTTAGGCAGTTTGGGGTATTTTTCTATATGAGGACACAATATATGTAAACTTTGGATCTTTAAAGATCCTAGGATTTTTTTTCTTTTAAAGATAATACTTTTAACACTTTCGTCACATTTTAAAACCTTATTTAGTTAGCTACATAAGTACTTACAGTCATCCTTGGCTACTGCTTTAATTCTTTCCTTACAATTATTCTCATTTTTATTAAAGAACTTTGCAAAAATATTTTCATTTTACTGAGGTTTTCAAACTTATTGGGACATAACCGTACAATTCTTATTATTTTTATTACCATGAATGTATTCTAAAACCCCTGCTTCCATTTCTAACTTTGTTTGTGATCTCTCCTTAATTATAACTGATAAGGTTTTACCAATGAATAAATGATTAACAAATGAATAACGTATTGTCTATATAGATTAAATATGTTAGTGTGTAAATTAATTTATTTTATATAAACATACATTGTTAAATACAAATTTTAAATAAAATTTTTGATAACCACTTTTGCTATTTTTAAGTTTCTTATCTTTTTATTCTTATTTTTATCTTATTTTACCTGCTTTCTTCCTCATGGTTTTACATTACCTTAATTTTTAGGGTCTTACTTTGAATTTATTTGTAGTTATCCTTTCTTTATTTCTGCCTGAATATGTAATATTTAAAGCTATTGCTTCACCTCTGAGTGTGGCATTGGCTGACTTCTGTATTTTTTTTATATGTAGCATTGTCACATTAACTATTTATTAAATACTATTTAAGCTATCTTTTTCACATCCTTTAAACCATAATTTAGCAAAATACCCCCCAATGTTGAAATTAACCTAAAAATACTGCTTAATGAGCAAAGTAAAAAAATAAACTGACTTAATCACTCTGCTTTCAACTATAAAGATATTTTTGACCATTATGTTTTACATATTAGCACCTAACCTTTTAGGCAAGTAGTTTTCAGTTTTTCTATGTGCACATTCTCACATATTCTACCTTGATTTTCTAGGGCTTAGAACCAAGTCCTAGAATATAGAGGCAAATGAAAACACAAAAGAAGAGGTCCTATGTGTAATGATTTTACTAAAACTCTCAATGAGAATAAAAAATTATACAAATAATATCTGCATAGGGGCTGGGGATTTAGCTCAGCGGCAAAAGCGCCTGCCTGGCAAGCGCAAGGTCGTGAGTTCGGTTCCCGGTACCGGAGAAAAACCAAAA